>NC_091418.1:5804975-6155526 GCF_032191515.1 Phaenicophaeus curvirostris | reverse complement strand
GGCTTAAAGGATACCAGTGAATTTGCAATGGGGATGCTTCAGAAGCTGAGATAGTTTCTGAGGCTGCTCAATTCTGTGTGTGTGACTCCCTAGGCAGAGCTTTCAGAGAAAAATTATTTGTGTCTGAACGTAAAGAAGTGATGCTGTAATTACACAGCACTGTCTTGTACAGTGTAATAGCAGATGGTGGTCGATTTTGAGTGTAATGCGACCTTCTCTCTTACTTCTACACGTGGGCTACCGGTGAACCACTGTATTGGGAAGGAAAGTTAACTTATGCTCCTAAAAGTAGCTCAAAACACTGCTGTACTCCTCTTGGCCTCTTGATCTGCAAGGCCCATCTCCCTTCCAACCTCTTCTCATTTTTTCTTCCCCTTTCTCCACCACTTTTAGCATTGTAAAGTATTGTCATCACAAAACAAGATACTGTTATGGTTTTTTTTCTTCTGGTGTCCCTAGGTTTTTATAGCCCCATTCTAAATACCAGCAGCTTACTTTATTCCAAGGACTGCACTGCATCTAGTCTCCCTTGTGAGAGGATATTTGTGCCCTCAGCAGTCAGGAAAAAAAAAAAGAATGTACATGGCAATATTGTTATTTTTTATCATGGAGGTAAGGCTGTCTTTGTGTAAGTTATTGGATATATCCTTTACTGCATGCGTTATTCATGTTTGCCATGTAACAAAGTTTTATTAAACAGTAGAATAAGAGAAATGTTTTTCCTGAATTCTGAAAGCTGTGAATTAAAATCTGTGCTACTTCATTTCAACTTCAAACCAATCTTAAAGAATTGAATCATAGAATCATAGAATCACCAGGTTGGAAGACACCCACCGGTTCATCAAGTCCAACCATTCCTATCCAACACTAAACCATGTCCCTTAGCACCTCGTCCACCCGTGCCTTAAACACCTCCAGGGAAGGTGAATCAACCCCCTCCCTGAGAAGCCTGTTCCAGTGCCCAATGACCCTTTCTGTGAAAACGTTTTTCCTAATGTCCAGACTAAATCTCCCCTGGCAGAGCTTGTGGCCATTCCCTCTTGTCCTGCCCCATGTCACTTGGGAGAAGAGCCCAGCTCCCTCCTCTCTACAACCTCCTTTCAGGTAGTTGTAGAGAGCAATGAGGTCTCACCTCAGCCTCCTCTTCTCCAGGCTAAACACCCCCAGCTCTCTCAGCCGTTCCTCATAAGACCTGCTCTCCAGCCCCTTCACCAGCTTTGTTGCTCTTCTCTGGACTCGCTCCAGAGCCTCAACATCCTTCTTGTGGTGAGGGGCCCAGAACGGAACACAGGATTCGAGGAGCGGTCTCCCCAGTGCCGAGTACAGAGGGAGAAGAACCTCCCGGGACCTGCTGGTCACACCGTTTCTGATCCAAGCCAAGATGCCATTGGCCTTCTTGGCCACCTGGGCCACTGCTGGCTCATGTTCAGTCGCTGTCAACCAACGCCCCCAGGTCCCTCTCCTCCAGGCAGCTTTCCAGCCAGACTTCTCCTAGTCTGGAGCTGCTCAGGGTTGTTGTGTCCCAAGTGCAGGACCCCCCATTTGGCGTTGTTAAACCTCACACCATTGGTCTCAGCCCATGGATCCAGCCTGTTCAGATCCCTTTGGAGCCTCCCTACCCTTCAGCAGATCCACACATCCACCCAACTTAGTGTCATCCACAAACTTGCTAAGGGTGCACTCGATGCCTTCATCCAGGTCATTGATAAAGACATTGAACAGGGCTGGACCCAGAACTGAGCCCTGGGGGACACCACTTGGAACTGGCCTCCAGCTGGAGTTAACTCCATTTCCCACCACTCTCTGGGCCCTCCATCCAACCAGTTTTCCACCCAGGAGAGTGTGCGCCTGTCCAGGCCAGAGGCTGACAGTTTCCCAAGCAGAATGCTGTGAGAAACCGTGACAAAGGCTTTACTGAAGTCCAGGAAGACCACATCCACAGCCCTTCCCTCATCCAGCAGCCGAGGCACTTTGTCACAGAAGGCGATCAGGTTAGCTTGGCAAGTCTTGATACCTCAGATCTCAGGCACATCCCACGGGACCAACAGGGCCTGGGCAAAGCTCTGTCTTCAAACAGCCTATCTTCCCAGTTTTGGGTAACCCAGGGAGCACAGCATGTCAGAAACAGCAGAGCAGGCAGAGATTTTAATTTGTCACAGAGCAGCCGGGGTGTAAGCTGAATGCGATTGTGAAATACACTGGGCCCTGGGAAGAGTGTGCAAGCTGTGCAGCTTTTCCAGGAGATTCCTTCCTGCTCTCTAAATGCTCGCTTCCCTGTGGAGACGACCATAGGAAGCTGAATTTCCTCGGAGCTAAGCACTACTACGGAGAGCACCGCTGCCTTTTGCCAAGGGCTCATTCTTCACACGAGTCAGTATCAGGAAAACCCTCCTCTGTACCAGGAGGGGCTCTGGGGGGAAGGTAGGTAGTACAGAGCCTGGAGAAGTAAGTGTAGGATCATCTGTGGGTTAGACAAATGGAAAAGTGAGTGCCAGGCCTGACAATATTCAAGAACGAAGCTGGTGAAGGGGCTGGAGAACAGGCCTTATGAGGAACGGCTGAGAGAGCTGGGGTTGTTTAGCCTGGAAAAGAGGAGGCTGAGGGGACACCTCATTGCTCTCTATAACTACCTGAAAGGAGGTTGTAGAGAGGAGGGAGCTGGCCTCTTCTCCCAAGTGATGGGAGACAGGACAAGAGGGAATGGCCTCAAGCTCCGCCAGGGGAGGTTTAGGCTGGACATTAGGAAAAAATTTTTCACAGAAAGGGTCATTGGGCACTGGCAGAGGCTGCCCAGGGAGGTGGTTGATTCATCTTCCCTGGAGGTGTTTAAGGCACGGGTGGACGAGGTGCTAAGGGACATGGTTTAGTGTTGGATAGGAATGGTTGGACTTAATGATCCAGTGGGTCTCTTCCAACCTGGTGATTCTATTATTCTATGATTCTATGATGGAGAAGCAAAGAATATAGCTTTTGTGATAAGAAATCCTTCCTCACAAACTTTTCTGGAGTAGTTTGAAAGGGGTCAGCAAAGGAGTCAGGTAAAAGCGATCCAGTTCACGTAGTCTGTTTGGAATTCCAAGAAGCTTTTGATAGATGCCCTGATGGGAGGCTTTTAAGGAAACTAAGTGGCTGTAGGAAAAGAAAAGAATGCTTATGTTTTTTAAATAATAAACAGATAGCAAGTGGGCAGTTACTTTTTACAATGAAAACAGGTTCCACTACAGAACTGTGTACCAGTGCTTAAGACTGGCGCTGTTTAGTATCTTCACAATTTACATGGATAAAGGGATAAGTATCTGGATGACAAAAAATTGTGATATGATGTTAGTCAAAGAAGTTAAAGTGTTTGTTGAATTTCAAAACCCTCTCATCAGATCAGTGGAAATACCAGCTTATGAGTACCTTGAGTACAAGAAATTAAGGAAAGAATGGAAAGCAAGATAGGTCATCATTTTGCTGTTGCATGAACTCATGTTTTCCCTGTATCTGGCATAGGGCACATATTTCTATTTCCCTTCTTTCAGATAAAGGACTTAATTGCTGCAAATGGTTTAGAGAAGGCAATGAAATACGGGAATTTCTTCCATGTAAGAACCAACAGAAAGCTAGGACTCCTCTTGGCCTGGAAAAGAGATGCTCGAGAGACTATAATAGAGATTCGTAAAATCACTTGTGGATAGAGATGACTGACAGTATTCTATTACTTCCAATCACTTTTGATCCTTAAAGTTGGAGTAGTGAGGGAGTTACATTTCAGAATGGACAGAAAGAGGTGGTTCTTCATGCAGTAGGTGGAAGATCTATGGAACTCCTTGCAAAAGGATGCTGTGGATAAAAAATGTTGTGTGTCTTTGTCTGCACTGTCTTGGCTAGACTGGACAAGTGTTTGGAAACGTGGAACCCCTTGAGGGCTACTGAAAAGTCTGCCATATCAGACTTGGAAAGTTCCCTGAGCTAAAAGTCATCTGAGATTGGGAGGAGATAATATTCCCACATGCTACCAAGCATCAGGCACACTTCCTTTCCACTAACTCTTCCCTTAGCATTTGTTTACGGCCACTGAATGGTTATTACCATCACTTAAGCTGTCTGTGTGTTTCTTCTACTCCTCTCCTGCTGCTAAAGTCAAGAGCATTAGTTCCATCAAAGCAACGTGGCCTTCTGGCTTGTGTGCAGAAGAGGAAACTTTGACTTGTTGTTGCAGTGGTGAAATCAAGCAGTTCTGGTCATGCTTTTCTCATTCTCAGCTGCAGATCTTTGAAAGTTGAGACAAGACTAGAGGGACAAGATAGACCCTTTAACAGAACCAGTGCAGCTGTTTATAGGAATACACACTTAAAATTCCTAGGCACATCGTGATTGTTAACAGTTACGGTATTTTTTCATCCTCCAGTACTTCAAGGAGCACATTTGAGTACTTAAATTGGGCCTACAGGAATGCTGGGGAGGGTCTCTTTATCAAGGAGTGCAGTGATAGGATGAGGGGGAATCGTTTTAAGGTGAAAGAGGGAAGAATTAGATTAAATATTAGAAAAAAAAATGTTTCCTGTGAGGGTGGTGGTGCACTGTCCCAGGTCGCCCAGTGAAGTTGTGGCTGCCCCATCCCTAGGGGTGTTCAAGGCCAGGTTGGATGAGGCTTTGGGCAACCTGACCCAGTGGAAGGTGTCCCTGCCCAGGGCAGGCGGGTTGGAACTGGATAATCTTTAAGGCCCCTTCCAACACAAACCATTCTATGATTTAATAAGAAAAGATCCAAACTCATCTTGGCATCTAAATGTTTCAGTACAGCTTGTGCTTTTTAATGTATTTTATCATTGAACCATTTGTTTTCGGTTTCAGTTTGTTTGCCTTCAACTAAGGAATTGATATACCAAACGTTATAAGGATCCTGACTGAAAGTGGAACTCTGAGAAGACCAAGCAGAGGCAGCACACAATGATATGGTAGTTAATAGAATGCAACAATATTTACTTTCTCTAAGTTTGAGATTGTTGTTTTACTTAATATGAACTCTGTTGCTGATTTTGCTATGTACACGATTTTGTACAGTGTTAATTAAATTAATAACTTATTTGAGGATTCTTGATACTTATTTCTACAGGTGTAATGTCTGTATTTGTGGAAAATTTGTAATGCTCATATTTATTCTTTCCATGTTAAAACTTCCTTTAAAACAGGTAACTTGTTTTTCTAAATATCTTTAAATACCAACATTAAATGCAGTCAGTCTGGTTCTAAGTTGAGAAGCTGATTTAAGGAGCCTAGATATTATAATTGGAAGCTTTAGCAAAGTCAGCAGAGGTTGGCCATGCGCTTACAAATTCAGGGACACATCCCCAGAGATCCAACCAGGCTATGGTTAAGTGGCACTGATGTGGTAACAGAAGTATCTTTTGTCTTCTCTTACCCCACCAGTATGAGAGTGACATGAAAGCTTCTCCTGTCCTTCTATTCAGACTCTTTTAGCATGAACTTTTTCCCAACGAAAATAGAGGTATTTTTGACTGAATGTAAAGGTCAGTGTATTAATGACTACTGCTTTTGCAGGATGATGAAAAATGTTTTGGATGGTTACAATTTAGTGTGCTTGGAGGGGAAAAAGAAGATTAAATATTATACTGAGTAATTGAAATGTGCTTCCTGCTTGTGATGTTGGATATCATTCTAAGGTTCTAATTAAAGCTTTGCAGCCAAATGCTGGTATAACATAGATGTGCTGGGGCCAGATGGTAAATGAATTATTTAATGTTAACTTACATTTTTTGGAGATCTGGATGGAATTGAGACTCCTTATCCTGATGGTTTTGCATCTCCATATCATGGAAACAAAGATGCCATGCAAGTAAGATACCAAAGAAAGCAACAAGAAAATTGGTTAGTTTTGTTCTATAAACAGACACAGGAATTAAAACACTTCAGTGATGATTGAAGAAACTTAGAAACCAAAATGCTGCTTTACACACACAGAATCACTTAGTCAAAAAAGACCCACCAGATCATCAAGTCCAACCATTCCTATCAACCATTAAACCATGCCCCTCAGCACCTTGTCCACCCATGCCTTAAACACCTCCAGGGAAGGTGAATCAACCACCTCCCCGGGCAGCCTCTGCCAGTGCCCAATGACCCTTTCTGTGAAAAATTTTTTCCTAATGTCCAGCCTAAATCTCCCCTGGCAGAGCTTGAGGCCGTTCCCTCTTGTCCTGTCCCTCATCACTTAGGAGAAGAGGGCAGCACCCTCCTCTCTACAACCTCCTTTCAGGTAGTTGTAGAGAGCAATGAGGTCTCCCCTCAGCCTCCTCTTCTCCAGCCTAAACAACCCCAGCTCTCTCAGCTGCTCCTTGTAAGACTTGTTCTCCAGCCCCCTCACCAGCTTTGTTGCTCTTCTCTGGACTCGCTCCAGAGCCTCAACATCCTTCTTGTGGTGAGGGGCCCAGAACTGAACCCAGGATTTGAGGAGCAGTCTCCCCAGTGCCGAGTACAGAGGGAGAAGAACCTCCCTGGACCTGCTGGCCACGCCGTTTCTGATACAAGCCAAGATGCCATTGGCCTTCTTGGCCACCTGAGCACACTGCTGGCTCATGTTCAACCAACACCCCCAGGTCCCTCTCCTCCAGGCAGCTTTCCAGCCAGACTTCTCCTAGTCTGGAGCTGCTCAGGGTTGTTGTGCCCCAAGAGCTGGACCTTGCATTTGGCCTTGTTAAACCTCATGCCATTGGTATCAGCCCAGCGGTCCAGCCTCAAGATCACCTGTTCCATGACTTTCCCTGGCACTGAGGTCAGACTGACAGGCCTGGAGTTCCCTGGATCCTCCCTGCGACCCTTCTTGTAGATGGGCACAACATCAGCCTCCAGTCCAGTGGAACTTCCCCAGTCAGACAAGACCAGCAGTCTTGTAGATGGTAGAAAGGGGTTTGGCCAGCACGTCTGCCAGCTCCCTCAATACTCTCGAGTGGATCCCATCTGGCCCCATAGACTTGTGAGTTTCTGATTGGCCAAGCAAGCCTCTAACCACTTCCTCTTGGCTCATGGGAGCTTTGTTGTGCTCCTCAGGATCCTGGGTATGTACATACAGGGAACAACTTTCCTTACTATTAGAGTCTGAGGGAAAGGAGGCATTAAGTACCTCAGCCTTGTCCTCAGCCTGTGGCACAGTTGTTCCCTTTGCATCCAATAAGGACTGAATATTCTTCCTGGTCCTCCTTTTACTAGCACAGGGAGGAATGAGATCATGAGCTGACAGAACCCACAAGTACTGGAGGCCCCGCCATGGAGATTTAACTCCAAGCAATGGCTGAGCAGAAGCAGGCAAGAACAGATCTCCTTGCGCAGAGTCTGGGAGAGAGGAGTGGCAGGGGTGAGACCCAGCGGAGGGTCCCTGGGGAGCAGGACCTCCAGCCCCTCTGTCCACCAGCTCAGAGCTCGCAGGCAGCATGGGGTTAAGCTCCATCAGTGCAGCCACTGTTGGCTGTGTCAGACCCACAGGTGGAGGACCCAGAGCAAGCGGAGCAGCATTTCAGCCCCAGCTCTTCCCCCCAAACTGCATTTCAGCCCCAAACTCCATCTCCCTCCTGCAGTGCAGCCACATACACTGTTACATGCTGGGTCTAAAGCCAGACCTTGGTCTGAGAGCAGCACAGTGACAGTGCAGGCCCTGGAGGAGCAGGCATCCTGCAGGGGAGCGCAAAGGGCACCAGGCAGAGCCTCACCTTGGAGATGCTGGTCTCGCTTGTGTCCTTCTCCAGCTGCCCCAGAGGCTGCTCACAGTCCCCAGCTGCAGGGCCTTCAGAGGGACAAGTGGCTCAAGCCCTGTGCCAGGACCTCCACCCTGTTCCTTCTTTGCTGGGGACACCAGGCTCTGGGTGCTCCCCAGGAGAAGCGTCGTGTTATGTCCCAGCACCTGGACAGGCGGGTCCTGCAGCCCCAGGTGCTGGAGCACGGCCTGCGGGAGGCTGTGCAGGTCCCCAGAGTTGATGAGACCAGGAGAAGAGAGGGCAGCATCCAGCATCTGGGACAGAGTGAGCACAGCCATGGCCGCTGCCCTGCCTGGAGCCACGGCACTGCCCCCACGGAGGGGACAGGAGCCTTTCTGCCTAGAGACCCACACATAGCAAAGGACTTGTATCCTATGGCAGCGCCCTGTCCCTGCACGGGGGTCACCGTCCCCCTGCTGCCGGACAGGGCTGTGCAGGGCACCTGGCAGGGCCGGACGCCCAAGTCCCCATGTCCCACCCAGCAGGGCAATGCCAGCACCCATCTCCCCCATCCCACCCGCGGTGCCGGATGCTACTTGTATTAGGCACCAGAGAATCCACAGAGAGGAGCCGGCAAGGCCAAAGGAATCGAGTGTCATAGCTCTTGCTGAGCTGAGATGCTGCCGGCCTGGGAGCAAGCACTAAGGGATTTAGTGAGGGCATTTAGGGTAAAAAATCACATATGGGGGAGTTTGAAGCAAAATGTAAGAGTATTTGAGGTGAAAGACATGGTTTGGGGGAAGTTGGGGAAGAGATTTGGGGTGTAAAGAGTCTTAGAGATGTGGTCAGGTAAAAGTTGCATTTTGGGGGATTTTGTGAGGGGATGTGGGGTAAAACAATCAAATTTTGGGGCAGTTTGAGGGGAAACGTGAGAAGATTTGAGGTGAAAGTCATGGTTTTGCGGGGTTTGAAAGGCATTGGGGTGTAAAGTCATCCTCTGGGCGCATTTGTGAGGAGATGTGTGGTAAAAGTTGGATTTAGAGGGAGTTTGTAATGGGACTTGGGGTAAAAATCATATTTGGAAGGAGTATGAGTGGAATTTTGAGAATATTTGAGGGGAAAGATATAGTTTGGGGGTGATTGGAAAAGAGATTTGGGGTGAAAGTCGTCTTTTGGAGGGAATTGTGAGGAGATTTGAGGTGAAGGTTGCATTTGGGGGATTTACAGAGGGAATTTGGGGTAAAAAAATCATATTTGGGGGACTTTGAAGGGAAATTTCAGAGGATTTGAGGTGACAGCCTTGGTTTGGGGGAATCTGGGGAAAGGATTTTGGGCTTTTGTAAGGAGATTTGTGGTACAATTTGTGTTTGGAGGGATTTTATGAGGGGATTTGGGGTAAAACAACCGTATCACGGGGCAGTTTGAGTGGAAACGTGAGAAGATTTGAGGTGAAAGTCATGGTTTTTGGAGAGTGTGGGGAGGGCTGTGGGGTGATGTGGGTGACTTGCAGTTTTGGTGAGTTTGAGAGGAGATTTGAGGTGAAAATCACCATTTGGGGGAGCTAATGAGGGGGTCTGAGCTAAACAAAATCACATTTGGGGAGCATTTGAGGGGAAATTAGAAAAGGCTTGAGGTGAAATTAGACATTTGGGGGAGCTTGGGGAAGGGACGGGGGGCAATAGTCATCTTTTGGGTCTATCAGTGAGGAGATTTGCGGTGAAGAGGAAGGAGGAGGAGGAGGGGAGGAAGAAGGGTCCGAGGCGGGGGGCAGCGAGGCGGGGCCCCCCCGCAGCCCCCGGCTCAGCGACGAGGAGGAAGAGGACGAGGAAGAGGAGGACGAGGAGGAGGAAGAAAGCGGCAGCGACGCCTCCAGTGACTGAGGGTTCGGGGAGGAAACCCGGGAATCGGGGACTTTGGGGGCAACGGCCCCTCCCCAGGGCAAAATTCTTCGAGTTTGGGGCAAAATACAAGGATGTGGGGGCAAAATCCTGGAAACCGGGACAAAATTCATGGGATTGGGGAATTTTGGGAGCAAAATTTATGGAATTTGGGACAAAATTCATGGCATTTGAGAATTTTGGGGGGCAAAATTTGTGGAGTTTGGGGCAAAATACAAGGATTTGGGGGCAAAATTTGTGGAATTTTGGACAAAATACAAGGATCTGGGGGCAAAATCCTGGAAACCAGGACAAAATTCATGGGATCGGTGTTTGATGGGAACGGTTGGACTCGATGATGCGGTGGGTCTCTTCCAACCTGGTTGTTCTGTGATTCTGTGATTCTGTGAAGGTTGCGTTTTGGGGAGCTGGAGGGGGGGGGTGAGGGGACTGAGGCGAGATCTCTAGCAGAAACGTTCTCCTCTGAGGGCGGAGACGCGCTGGCCCGGGCTGCCCAGCGAAGCCTTGGCCGCCCCATCCCCGGAGGGGTCCGAGGCCAGGCGGGGGGGCTTGGAGCCCCCGCTCCGGTGGGAGGTGTCGGTGCCCGCGGCGGCAGGAACCGGGCGGGCTCCGAGCTCCCTCCCGGGGCGGCGCCGCTGCGAGGGGCGGGGGGGGGGCCTCTCGGCCATCCCAGACTCGCCCAGCAGGGGGCGCTGCGTGCGCACTGCGGCCCGGACGGGAAGACATGGCTGCCCCCGGCCTCACCGCGGGGCTCCTTGAAAACGCCCCCAGAAGATCGCGTTCACCCCGAATCCCTCCCACAAACCCCCCTAAGCCGTGCCTTTGACCTCTGAGCTCATGACAAATGCCCCTAAAAGATGACTTGCACTACTAAATCCTTCCCCAAACTCCAAAAACTCATGCCTTTCTCCTCTGATCTCCTCACAAATGCTCCAAAAGTTGGCTTTAACCCCATATTCATTCCCCAAACTTACCCAATACGTGCCTTCACCTCTGATCTCCTCACAAATGCCCTAAAATATGACTCTCACCCCAAATCCCTCCCACAAACTCCCCTTATCCATGCCTTTCACCTCAAATCTTCTCAAAGAAAAGGGAGTTTGGCGCTGTCCTGGGCTTTCAATCTTTTTTTAATTTCCTTTCCTAATTAAGGCTTTTTTGGGAAGTTTTTCAGAAGCGGCCAAGCATGTGCTCCACGCCCATGGCAGCCTGGGAGAAGGAGCTTGGTTCCTTCTTTCGGCATTGGTCACAGACTCCCAGGAAACCGCATCTTTAGGCTGACAGTGCGTTCAGAAGCAAATGTATCTATGAGAGCCAGGCAGGCAGCGGGGACCCCTTTTTCTGTGAGGAAGGTGTTGGCCCCAAAGAGTCTCTGTGAGGAAGGTGTTGGCCCCAAAGAGTCTCTGTGAGGCCTCTGGCTTTTTCTGGCAAGCCCCGCCTTTCAGAAGACATCCAAGGGAAGGGGAATACTAAGCAAGGAGTAGCACAGGAATGATAATTGTGCTCCTGACCTGTGGAGATTGAGGGATTGCAGCCACCTAAGTCCTGGTAGGCAATGAGACTCCCAGGGAATCATGAGTGCTGGCACCAATGCTTTCCCCACAGGACTGAGCAGCTCTGCTTGTGCTTCTGGTCTGAGCTACCACAACGCTGTCTTTTGTCTGAGGGCATCTCTTGTGTCTCACTCACAAGGGGTTATCATGAGAAGTGCCTCCAGCCTGCAAGGACGCTTTCTGCCAAGACACTACCTGGCCTGAAGGCAGAAGAGGAGAAAGGGGAGGCAGCCCTGGCAGTCAAGCCCCCAGAAAGGTGAGAAGTGTGGAGAAGCGCGCCAGTGCAGGAGTGTGCTCTTGTCCTTGAGTTAGTGATATGTTGTTTTGGACATGCTGTTGTATCAGCACTGGGGGGCTCTTTGGATGTTTTCCCGGGGACAATTGCTTGTGGAACGAGTGTGCAGCAGCAGCCATGCCTTCTTACTAGCGTTTCTCTCTCTCTCTGCTGTATTGCTGGGCATTTCTGTTTCCACACACCAGTTTGGCAATCTAACAGCACCCAGTCACATAGCCATGTCCTTAACAAGGATAGAAAACCGCATATGCAAAAACGGAAATCACCTCTGCCTTGCACAAGGGCAGGAGGTTCCACAGAGAACCGGAGAGGCTAGGTTCAACCTGGTTTGCACCAAACACTCATTTGAGTATGAACATATCAACTGAGGCATCTTTGAAGCCACTGATGCTCCAGTCCCCACCCCTTTTCACGCAGCTTCATCCAGTTCCTCCTCCAGTGACCTCACAGCTAATTGAGGGATCCTGCCTTTCATTCCTGACCGGTGTTGCTGCTCTGCAGTGCTGCTCTAGTGTGTGCTTGTGTGGGTCCTTTTGATTGTGGAGGTCAGTGGGGTAGAAATAATGAAAACAGCTAGCTGAATGTGTTGGACTTGAGTGAGGCAAAGGAGATGGTGAGACCCCAAGTTCCTACTGCTCCTCCAAATCTGTTTGCAATGCGGTTCCTTGCACAGCACCACCACAGCTGGCTAAGCTGTCAGATTCACCTGAATACGGCAGACTAAATAGAAAAAATGAAGCATGCATCCAGCAAGGAGAGGTCATGCTGAAAGATTTCATCCCAGCATGGTTAAGACCAGGTTGGATGGTGCTTTGAGTAAGCTGGTGTGGAAGGTGTCCCTGGCCATGGCAGGGGCTGGAACTGGACAGGATTTAAGGTCCCTCCTCACGCAAACCACTCTGCGATTCCATGGTTTCCTGGGTCAGCTGCAGCCTAAGGTGGCACCGTAAGGACATGAGATGCATATGGCTCTTTTCTAAAAGCTTGGACTTAGAGAGTGTCAAGACCTCTATGAAGAAGGAGTTGAGAGTTCACATTTCACATCCCAGTAGTGCTCATGTACATGTGACTGCATGCTGCGAAGCGTCCACTCGGAACGATCGAGCTCCAGGTGCCTTTTTTGCTGGCTTTCTTCTTGCAAGTATTCGCTGTTGAGAGCAAATCAAAATAACTCTTTGCCTCTAAAATGCAGGTCAAAAAAAACAGAGCTGCTGTAGGATCACGGGGAGCTGAGCGGCAGGCCAGCACTGCGTCAGAGCATCCTTACAGCAGCTGATTTAAGGCTTTCAGAGGAACAATCCAAGTCTTAAATTTACAGCCATAATGAGAGGCTGCGAGTTAAAGTTTACTAGTCAGGAATGAGACCAGTGATTCCAACAGAGGCTTCCACAAAAGCATAAGCTCACTCCTTAAAGCCCAGTTGCATTTGCTCCTAACAGGGTCAGTACAGGTGGCACCAGGCTAGCAGAAATTATAAATTACCCGTTTAAACTTCAGGAAAAAAATTCGAGGAATAACACCTACCTCTGCAAATTGGCCTGTGGTCACTCCAGGCAGCCAGCACATCTGTCAGCGTATCTCTGACAAGTGATGCTTTTACAACCTTACAGCACATAATTGTCTTCACAGGAAAACTGTATGTTTGCACCCACCCTAGGAGAAAAATGAGAGGAAGGAGAAAAGAATTATAACATACTTTAAATATCTCTCTGCCAAAATCAACATAAATGTCACCAAATGACAATATTTCTAGGTCCAAACAAAAAATTAAGGGTGAGAAATTCTGCTCCATCATTACTATATTCATAAGAAACACCAGACACTATAAAGAAAAGGTCTACCATTTAGTTTGTCCACCTTTTAAAGAAGTAAAACCAGGAATATAAAGCAATGGTAATACTAAGATAATTTCAGTAAATTGTAATAATTCATTAAATATTCCTGATCTTTTTGAAATTTCCTGTTAAAACACATGCTAAATGATAACTATTATTAGAATGGAGATTGAGTGTTACACTTATAACTTTGAAATGTGTCTCTTTCAAATGATTCGTAACCTTTTTTTATGATAACTTTTTTTTTAATAACGTTGACCAATATTTATGAGGAATTACAAAAAAAGCATGTGGTTCCTGCGTATCTTAAAAAGAGCTTTTCTAAGTACTATTTACATTTCTGCTTCAATCTATTATTAGTGACGTTCTTTGTTCCCCATCATAATAAATTGATTTTGTCGTAAGATTTCTTGAATTTTTAAAACCCTGTCCCCTCGAGGAGCCAAGCAGGGAGCCCAGATGAGCTCAGCAAACGCAGGGGTCGCCAGCACCGCGGGTGAGAGTCCTCTTTGCCTGTAACGTGGCCACGTGTGCTGCATCTCAGTGACGGAGGCTGACAGTGCTGGCTCCTCCCCATCACAGCCACCTTTCTGCTTGTGTGTTGTCAGGTGCCTTAGCTAACAGCAACGAGAGTTACTGCCTCCATAACCGGGAAACCACCACCCCTCCTTAACCACTACTGCATAGCCTAAAGAGGAAAATTTGTGTGCCTACTACCCATCCAAATAAAGTATTCGAAAAATAACTAAAAGCCTTATCAGTCACCTTGAGGTGATCACAGTGCTGCTCTCATCGGACACCTCTTACAGCAGCTGCTGGTGGATGATCTCCCAGACCATCCTCTTTCTGAAGTATGGCATGTCACTCTGGAAAGAAAAGGAAAAATCCTTTAAACACAAAGACAATGCAGAAAATAGGCACAAACATCTAACAGGGGAAAACACACTTCTCCAGAAGACATAAGGGCCAGGTATCCAAACCCCACCACCTGTGGCATCGCATGAAGTGAAGTAGGTAGCAGACACCAGATGTAAGGATAGAGAACACAGCTCTGCCCTTCTGAGGCCACTGTGGAGCTCCAACCCCACCAGCTACGCACCAACACCAGAGCAAGGGATAGAACCACCATCCCTGCTCCAGGCACAATCAGCAGCTGCTGTGGAACTCGGGACCCGATGCAATGGCAGGAAGATGCCACGGGAGGGTTAGGTTGAGTATGGGGAGAAGGTTCTTCCCCAAGAGGGTGGTGGAGCTCTGGAACAGCTCCCAGGGAAGCAGTCACAGCCTGACAATATTCCAGAAGGCTTTGGCCAACGCCCTCAGACCCACGGTGGGAATGTTGGGGTGTCCTGTGCAGGGACAGCACTTGGACTCAATAAGCCTTGTGGGTCCCTTCCAACTCAGGACAGTCTAGGAATCTCTAACATTCCCTGGCTCTTGTATCTGAGCAAAGACGTCTGGAGCCAGTTTGAACTCCCACTCACCTGTGTAAAAGTTAATGGTCTGTCTCGGCTGATGTAATCTGCATACTTGCATACAAAAACTCCACAGTCATCTCCATTTTCTTGCTGAGGGATTTCCTAATGAATGCAAAGAAGCAGAATTTTCCTATACCGTAAAAGAGAGGCAGTTTGGAAGCACTACTTGTTACCCATCCTAACAGACACTTGGGACAATCCATTCACCATCACACAACTCAAGGAACAGACCTGATTGACCACACATCAGCTCTTCACTTGGGTGTTACAATCCAAGTTCCTGGCAGGCTGAGAAGGAAGAGCAGCCTCCTAGGAAAGATGCCCTCCCTGCTCCGGCAGACCCAAGATACAGGAGTCAAATTCTCTCTCTCCACAATTTTAGAAGAGACTAAGTAATCATGGAATGGTTTGGGTTGGAAGGGGCCTCAAAGCCCACCCAGTCCCACCCCTGCCTTGGGCAGGGACACCTCCCACTGGATCAGGCTGCTTCAAGCCCCATCCGGCCTGGCCTTGAACACCTCCAGGGATGGGGCAGCCAACACTGCGCTGGGCAACCTGGGCCAGGGCCTCACTGCCCTCATCATGAGGAATTTGGATTGCACATTAGGACTAAAATCTTCCCCCTTCCAATTTAAAGCCATCCCCCCTTGCCCTATCGCTCCATGCCCTTGGTAAGCCCCTCCCCAGCTTTCCTGGAGCCCAACTCAGGGAAACACCCACTCAACCCTCTGCTTTGTCACACACCAGGACTCGTGCTCCCAACCAGAATAATTACCCCAAATTCCAAACACATTTCCAAAGCCTGTGTTCACCAACAAGTGCTAAACTGATTAAGTTTGTCTTGGGAAGTGGGGGCAAGGTCAGATTCACCTGAACACGGCAGAATAAATAGAAAAAATGAAGCATGCATCCAGCAAGGAGAGGTCATGCTGAAAGATTTCATCCCAGCATGGTTAAGACCAGGTTGGATGGTGCTTTGAGTAAGCTGGTGTGGAAGTGTCCCTGGCCATGGCAGGGGCTGGAACTGGACGGGATTTAAGGTCCCTCCTGACACAAACCACTCTGCGATTCCATGGTTTCCTGGGTCAGCCGCAGCCTAAGGTGGCACCGTAAGAACATGAGATGCATATGGCTCTTTTCTAAAAGCTTGGACTTAGAGAGTGTCAAGACCTCTATGAAGAAGGAGTTGAGAGTTCACATTTCACATCCCAGTAGTGCTCACGTACATGTGACCGCATGCTGCGAAGCGTCCACTCTGAACGATCGAGCTCCAGGTGCCTTTTTTGCTGACTTTCTTCTTGCAGGTATTTGCTGTTGAGAGCAAATCAAAATAACTCTTTGCCTCTAAAATGTAGGTCAACAAAAACAGAGCTTAAATTTACGGACAAAATAAGAGGCTGCGAGTTAAAGTTTACTAGTCAGGAATGAGACCAGTGATTCCAACAGAGGCTTCCACAAAAGCATAAGCTCACTCCTTAAAGCCCAGTTGCATTTGCTCCTAACAGGGTCAGTACAGGTGGCACCAGGCTACCGTGTATTTGGCAGCGAGGCTGTGTGTGCGTGTGTGTGGTGGGAAGGTGGCAGAACCCAGGTACCCAAGGCCCTGACTGGAGGGGACTGTGTGGTACAAGCTAAGAAGCCAATGTCACACGAGTCACAGCAAGGCAAAGATTCCTGCTTCGTTATCTAAAAGAAATGTGGAAACTTGCAGTTGTGTTCCAGTGACAAGTTTGGACAAGGTCCAAAAGCCTTCTGATAATTCACAACTTGAAAGCCGCACCAAAGCCATTACTTACAATAGAGTTTCACAGATCTCGTTCTTTCTTTTTACTGCTGCAGAATCAAAATATTTGATTGTCTTTTTTCTCATGTCGATGACCTGTGATTACAAAGGGACTGTCAGACAAAGCACAAACTTCCACTGCACACACGTCAAAACAGACACGGCTTTTGTCACCAGGTTTCTCTCCCTGTCCAATTCCAAACGAAAAACCAGTTCGACTCACCGCAAGAGTAAAATGGCAGTTCATGAAGACAGGCACAAACACAATATGCTTTGTGAAGAGATTAACATCTTCGGTATATTTCTTCACTGCTGCATATCCACGAGTAGCTAGTTTGCAATAGAAGTAAATAGTAAAAGCTTGAACTGCAGGATACTCTTCCTTCTTGCTTCTTTCAGTGACAAGGTTCAAGTAAAAATGAATGATCTGTACCATAAAGAGTGAGCTTGAGATGTAAAACAAGACACTAGCTTACCAAAAGAATGATACAGCAACAAGGGCCATGACGCTTTGCGCCGGATGAAGATATCGTCATGCTTTGGTCAGTTTTACCTGAGCACTGAGCCAGCGAGATCTCTTCAGCCTCCAGATGTCAAGATGAATGATGTCCATTTTGAAGGCACTGCTAAGGACATCATTTGGATTCCCGCGGCTAAATGCGGCCTCGATCTCTCTCTCCATGGCCTAAACCAAACAATTAAATGGGGAAGGACTCATGAAATCCAGTAATGAGCACACTAACAAGCTTTCAGCTGCAAGAAAGCCTGCAATGAATCTCAGGCACTAGCTTTTTGCTAAGTTAGTAACAGCACTTCATTGTCAGTTCAGCACCCCAACTTTCAACTTCACAGCCCAGCTTTGCCCCAGTTTGTTTCCACAAAAGGAAGCCGATAGCCAACATGTGGACACCAAACACACTAAAGGAGCTGAAAAATTAACAGAAGTAGAGAGAACCCTTTTCCCACGTGATGCTGCAGCTCTCGCCATGCTGAGGGTTACGTAAGGTAAACTGAGGCAGCTACACTGGAGTCATGCAACCACAAGTCCACGCTGTGCATCCAGCTATCTGCAAGATGGATGTTGCCATCTAAGCCTGCGTAAGAAATGCAAATAGACCACTAGGTCCCCTTCTTGGTTGCATCTGGGCTGGCAAATTAAGCACAACACCTGGTTTTCCTTCTACTGAGCAGACTTTGTAAACCCTTGGAAAGGACAAGTTATCCTCTGCCTTTCTCCTCAACAGGCAAAACCAGAGGTGGTCAATTAGGTCAGCACTCCAATGAATAAAAGCAGCCAAAATTCAGGTAAAAAGGGGAACCTGGACTCCCACTCCCCGTTGAACAGTGTAACTAAGATAACTCCTCCAGCCACTGCAATGCTCAGCACACACAAAGGGCTCTGCGGGGTCCTGAGCGCCCACACGCAGCTCTGTGGGACCCTGAGAATGCACCCAAGATGCTCAGCTGACCCCCAAGCAATGCAGCGCTATGGATCAGCCAAAGCTCAGTTTTCAGGTTCCACCAACACAGTAGGATAGGACAAAATCATTTAAGAGGCTCTGCCTCTTAACCAGGTGAATCGGGTTAGCACTGCTGTGTTGTTAAGCCTGGCCTAGCTTTTGTCCTGGTAGCAGAAGCCGCATAAACTCTTAGGTGAGCTCTACTGAAGGAGCACGTAAGCATATTAAATCCTTAAAAATCAGCTTTACTGCTGACACTAGCACTGTGTCCTGTCTAACAAACCATCAGCTATGGTACCTCTGTGATTGGAGGAAAGTCGTCTCCTTTTTTTCCCAGGTCTGGGGATTTGTTTGCTTCAACCTCAAGGGTGGGTGATTTTCTGCATGGAACAGATGCTGGATGTAACTCGTATAACCCATCTCCTGAGATGTCGGAT
Organism: Phaenicophaeus curvirostris; assembly: GCF_032191515.1. Lineage (NCBI taxonomy): Eukaryota > Metazoa > Chordata > Aves > Cuculiformes > Cuculidae > Phaenicophaeus > Phaenicophaeus curvirostris. Next base: position 6,137,093 of record NC_091418.1, on the reverse strand, counting down.
CCATTCTGGTTCTGTTGGGCAAAAGGACATTAAGTGAGCAAGGAAACACACTTTTTTGATAGGTGATAGTGCAGAAAATCTTGCTGATGTATAAAATTGGAAGGATTTTTGTACACACATCCAGCCAGCAAACTGCAAAGTTACTTTTTATTGAAAATAAAAGCGTGGAGAAGAGAAAGAGCATAGTGCTTGTGATAGTCCAGAAACTAAACAAAGGACAGCCGGAACCCCTTGGTGATAGCACTACTTCTCACACATTCCCTCTTTCCCTGAGCAAACCAATCGCCACAAACACATTACTCACTCAGCAATATGTGAGTGAGGAGGACGAGCATTTCTGATCACAAAGAGCTGCATTTGCTTAAGAAGTGAAATCACGAATAACACAAACTTACCTCTGCAGCGGCAAGCTGCCCTGGCCTCCCATCCTCCACAGTGTTTTCCACCCTGTGAGGTGAGGGAGAGAAAAAGAGAGAGGAGTGAGCTATGTATCCGTACTGTCCCATGGAATTGTTCTGGATAAGAGACACACGCAGAGCTAAATGACAGGAGAACAGTGATTACAAGAGACACTACCTGGTCACATCTCCTCTCGGAGGCACCTGTGAGCTGCAAACATCTCCATCTTTGAAACCTGCACAGAAAAGCAGTCTTATGAGAACAAGAAGCCAGCTTTCATTTACCATCAGATGCACAAAGTCCTCGCTTCCTGGGTGATAAATACAAAAAAACACTGGTAATGACGACTGCACCGTCAGGAAGTTTGAACTTGGGCAGTTTCATAGAATATCATAGAATTGTTTGGTTGGAAAACACCTTTGAGATCATCAAATCCAACCCATTCCCGTCCACTCCTAAACCAGATCCCTGAGCACCTCATCTCTGAGCAGCCTGGTCCAGTGGGAGGTATCCCTGCCCATGGCCGAAGGGTGGGACTGGATGGGCTTTAAGGTCCCTTCCAACCTAAACTATTCCATGATTCTATGAAACGCAGAGCACTAACACAGTGCTGGCACCAAAGGAAACCACCAGTCAGCAAACCACTTTAACGAGCCCACTCTGCAGAAGGGAACTCCTTCAGCAGTTACCCATCTTAGGCTCACTAACTGTACCTGCTGTGGTACCGTGCAGTCAGCTGACATCGTTCCGAAGCTCTGCTGTCACTGAAATAGTCACGCACAGCACTAGAAATGGACTAAAGGCTCACAACTCCCAGTCAAGCAAGGGGTGCCTGAGGGCGAGCAGCAATATATCGCACTCCGCTGCTGCAAACAGCCACGTGCTGTGACGTTCTGCATGGGGCAGACTCACATCTGCAGCCATAAACATCACTGGCACAATAATGTGTCTTGAGGGCCAGTTTGAACAGTTTTTCAGTACACCAAAATTCTTCCAAAGGCATTTTAGTCAGTAGCTACTGTTGGGGGTGGTGCTGTCCTCCTCTTTCTTTCCCAACTCCCCACCCCCTGCCAAAAAAAAAAAAAATCACTAGGATTTACAAGCTGAAATTAGCATTTAAAACAATTTCTTCTGGCAAGCCAATGGTGGACATAGAACTGCAGTACTGCCCCCAAGGCAGCTCTTGCACCAAGATGACGAGATAAACGCCCCAGTGCAGAGACAACGCAAGGATGCAGGGAAGAATTCATATTCAAGCATTGCCAGACGCAACCTAGATGTCGTGACTTCAACACTCTAAGCTCAGAGGGTGGAGCTGCACCTCACACACAGCAGGCCTCACACACAGCAGGGTGAAGAAGAAATGCTAGAGTTCCCTCCACTACAGGAAACCTAAGGAAAAAGGGGCACATTAAATTCTCGTGTCACATGCAGTACCTGTCCTTGCCTTCTTTGCTGGTGGCTCATCAGCACTGTCCGACGGAGCTCTGAGGAAAGAACACGGAACACAGTTTCACAACTGCACATAACCTTCCAAGACACTGACTGCCCTCCACAGTGCCATGTTTCCAAAGGAAGGTTCCGTATCGCCAAGGTCTCCCCTCTCCGTGCACCCCTGATCATCCCGGAGCAGCCACTGGCCCGGTGGGCCACATAACACAGCTAGCTGGCTGTGTTGGAGTTGAGGGAGGCAAAGGAGACGGTGAGAGCCCAAGTTCCTACTGCTCCTCCAAATCTGTTTGCAGTGTGGTTCCTTGCACAGCGCCACCACAGCTGGCTAAGCTGTCATGTAAGAGGCAAAGGACCACTGGTGTGTTTTGAACCTTGGCTTCAAAGGACTAGGAGGTGCCTTAACGAGGTAGGAAGCTTAAATGAAGATTACAGCAAGTTCCTTCTGTTTCTGTATGTTGTTTTGTTTTGTTTTTCCTGAGGTTTTAATTTTGGCAAACTGCTCTTTGTCTAAATTCTGGTGATCCCTCTGCTTATATTTGAAGAAGTTCCAGTCTTTAGAGCACTGTGTTTTATTGGAGACTTGGATGCTGAAGGTGCTCAGATAATTATACTGCTCTAGCTAGGGGGGATGAGAGGCCCAAGCCCCCGTGTCCCACCCAGCGGGGCAGTGCCAGCACCCATCTCCCCCATCCCACCCGCGGTGCCGGATGCTGCTCACGGCCCGGGTGCCGTCACGGGTAGGAGGTGGTGGCAGGGCAGGCAGTGGCAATGGGCGCGTGGGTGCCTGGGGAGGGGAGAGAAAGGCTGGGTTTGCTCTGGGGGCACATGGATCGCAGGCAGCAGCGAGGGGGCAGGCACTGCCCTGTAGGGAGTTACTGCATTTGCAGGGGGAACCGTGGGGGGTTGAGCCTGGCTTATTCCCCACCACCCTAACACGGTTCCTCCCGGCTGGATGCTTCCAGATTCAATGGGTTTGGAGCAGGGAGAATGATGTTTGTGGGCTGGGCATCAGCTCAACCTCGTATTAGCCACCAGAGAATCCACAGAGAGGAGCCGGCAAGGCCAAAGGAATTGAGTGTCATAGCTCTTGCTGAGCTGAGATGCTGCCGGCCTGGGAGCAAGCACTAAGGGATTTAGTGAGGGCATTTAGGGTAAAAAAGATGGCGTTCACCCCGAATCCCTTCCCCAAATTCCCCTAACCCATGCCTTTCATCTCTGATCTCATGACAAATGCCCATAAAATATGACTTTCTCCCAAAATCCCTTCCCCAAAGTTCCCTAACCCACGCTTTCACCTCTGATATCATCGCAAATGCCACAAAAGATTACTGCAACCTAGGGAGGGGGCACAAACCCTGGGGTGTGGGGGAGGGGGTCAAAAAGAGGGTGATGGAGGGGGAAAAATGGAGGGCTAGAAGTATTTTGGGGGCAGGAGGGGGCTGGGGGGGCCAAAAGGGGGAGTTTCTGGGTGCTGGGGGAACAGAAAAAGGGTGCTGGGGGGGCAAAAAGGGGGTGCAAGGAGTATTTGGGGAGCAGGGGAGGGGGTTATGGGGCTGAGGGGTCAAAAAAGCAGGTGGGATGGGGGGGTCTGACATGCTGCCCTCCGCAGGGCTCACTCTGGGCTGTGGAACCTCTTTCCCAGAGTCTGGACTGGCTGGGACCCCCCTGCAGGGCTGTGGGAGCCACTGCCAGAACTGACTCTGCCTCAGCCGCCACCAGGTGGGTAAGACCCGACCCCCCCGGGACCCCCTGGACCCTTTTGTGCCCAAAAATCCACCTTTTCTGCCCGAAAACCCGCCTTTTGTGCCCCCATATCCACCTTTTGTGCCCCTAAATCTTCCTATTGTGCCCCAAAGCCCACCCCTGCAACCCAAAATCCATTTGTGTCCCCAAATCCACCTTTTCTGTCCCAAAACATATCCCCGTGCCCCAATTCCTGCCTCCTGCCCCCCATTCACCCCCACAGGAACCACAATTGCCCCCCCCAGATTCCCTCCAGGAACACCAATTTCCCCCCAGTTGCCCCCCAGCATATCCCAAACGCCCTTGCCCCCCCCATTTGTCCGCAATTGCCTCCCAGTTTCCTCTCAAGAACCCCAGTTGCCTCCCCTTCCCCCCCAAGTGCCCCCCAGGAACCCCAGTTACTCCCCAATTGCCTCCCAGTTGCCCCTCAAGAATCCCAATTCCCCCTCAGACCCCACCCAGGAACCCCAATTCCTCCACTAATTGCCCCCTAGTCCCCCCACAGATGCCCCCCCCCCCAGATGCTCCCCTAACCCCCCAGTTGAGCCTCAGGAACCCCAATTCCCCGCCAACTGCCTCCCAGTTGCCTCTCAGGGACCCCAATTGTCTCCTCAGGTCCCCTCTCCAGTTGCCCCCAGTCCCCCTAAATTCCCTTGCCCCACCCCAATTGCCCCCCAGGAAGCCCAGTTGCCCTGCCTTGCCCCCCAGTTGCCCCTCAGGAATCCCAATTGCTCCCCCAAGTCCCCCCCAGGAACTTGAATTCCTCCCCAGTTGTACGGCAGCCCCACCCCTCCACCCCCAAAATGCCTTTGCCCTCCCCAGTTGCCCCCCTCAGCCCCCTAATTTCCCCCCAGGAACCCTAATGCTCCCCCAATTTTCCCTCCTCGCCCCCCAGTTGCCCCCCAGGTGCTGTACGGGCGCTACATGGAGGGGCACATGGTGGCACACGGGGAGGGGGCCGGGCGCCCCCTGGTGCTGAGCCTGCCTGCCCTCTCGGCCTGGTGCTCCCCCTGCAGGGGCTACGTCCACCCCCCCGTGAGTCAGACTGGGAGCACTGGGAATTGGGGCGGGGGGGTGGGCAACACATCTACCACCTCTTGAGCGATACTGGGAATTGGGGGGGTGCATCCACCACCCCGTGAGGGCTACTGGGAATACTGGGAGAAATGGGAATGGGAGGAGGAGGGGCTAAGACTCTTCTCCACTGCCTCAAGTTCGGCGTCAACCTCCCCTCTTTTTTACATGCCCCCCCTCCAAAAAATCCTCTTTTTAATGCCCAGCACACACCCCCATCACCAGCACACCCAACCCCCCCGCCCAGGGCCACAGGGGTTTGGATCTCAAGGAGAGGAAAAAAGTGCTCAGCGACGGCTGTTTCCCCCCTGTCTCCAGGGGCTGCCTCTGGCAGAGCCGGCATGGAAGCCACACAGTGAATTTGGAGAGAGGGAGGGAGTTCCCGTGACCAATTGCAAGGGGAGAGGCTGATGAATTCTCTCACTCCCCAAGCTGGCTGCACACAAACAGCTCCCACAACCATGGCAGCTCCAGAAGAATTCCCAGAAGTCCCTTAAAGTGCTCCACATGGCACAGGCAACATTGTGCCAGCGAGACTCCCAGTTTACAAGAGCAGAGAATCCCATTCCCTTCCCTGGGCACTGTTTAACCTCAAGCACAAAATCATGGAATCACTAGGTTGGAAAAGACCCACAGGATCATCAAGTCCAACTGTTCCTATCAAACACTAAACCATGTCCCTCAGCACCTCATCCACCCATCCCTTAAACCCCTCCAGGGAAGGGGACTCAACCACCTCCCTGGGCAGCCTGTTCCAGTGCCCAATGACCCTTTCCAAAAAAATGTTTTCCTGATGTCCAGCCTGAACCTCCCCTGGCGGAGCTTGAGGCCATTCGCTCTCGTCCTGTCCCCTGTCACTTGGGAGAAGAGCCCGGCTCCCTCCTCTCCACAACCTCCTTTCAGGGAGTTGGAGAGAGCAATGAGGTCTCCCCTCAGCCTCCTCTTCTCCAGGCTAAACACCCCCAGCTCTCTCAGCCGCTCCTCTTAAGACTTGTTCTCCAGCCCCTTCACCAGCTTCGTCGCTCTTCTCTGGACACGCTCTGTTCTACCATGTGCTTAAACTTAAGCAAAAAAACATGAAGGATCTAAAAATCACAAATGTCTCAACAGCTTTTGAAGCCACATGACACAGTTATAGGGTTCACCACCTACTTACTCACGTGTCTCCAGAGTGCCAATCAACCTTAGAGAGTATAGAGCAAAACACATGTTGTACCACAGAGGAGCTGGACAACGCATGCATTTGCTTTGCAAAGAGGTATTACAGAATATTATTATTATTATATGGTCCAATTATCATACACATTTCAAGGGAACCATGAAAAAGAAATCAGATCAATAAGTTTCCCAGACAACAGACTGGAAAAATAAAAGTCCCCTTGATAATCTAATGCGATTTCAAAATAACCAAGAATGTGTTGCTGGTTATTTGTCCTCATTGGTAGAGATCTGTTACTTAAATGAGGCAACGGTAAAGGTAGAGAGAGAGATATAGATAAAACCTTTCCATAACAGCAAGAGGTTTCTGAGGAAATAAAGAAATCTTTATCCAATCCTAAATTAGGAACAAACACATAAGAAAATCTAGGAAAGCCAAATAATCTAAAATTCCATGGAAAGTTGGTGCAGGCAGCCTGGTTGAAAAATCTGGGGGTTTTGTATATGAATGAGGGCAGTTAATATTTCCCTGAAGTTTCACTAATGTGAAAGCCTGAAAACAGGAAAAGAGGATTCCTGTTTCAGGCTTGTTGGCATTTTCAGAGGCACCCAAGATCAATACCAATCATTCCACTTCTGTTTTCACAGTTTGCATCTTTCTATGCCAACTTAGGAAAGAGAAATCTCTGTGCATTTTATTGGAAATTCTCTTTTCATGCGAAGACAGTGAAATCCCAGAGGTGCATTAAATTATTGTGAATGAAGTTCTGAAAGAACTCTAATTTAAACAACCTTTCTACTAAATACTTCCATGAGAATATGACCAGTACATTTGGATTTCACACTTTTTGTGGGTATCAAGTCAACAGTTGTTTTGCCAAACTTCAATTATCTGGATGTGATTAATCAATACAAACATATTCACGACATGACAAGAGAAGAAAAGATAAACAGTAAAAGAAGAGATTACAAATGAGTAATTGATGCAAAACATGTCTGTTCTTTTGAATGCAAAGTCTCTTGCTCATGCAAGAAATATCCAACTATTAAGGATTTGATAAGAAGAATATCAGTACACCAAGTCTGGAGCAGGAGCAGCCTGATCCAGTGGGAGGTGTCCGTGCTGTGGCAGGGGTGGGGCTGGATGGGCTTTGAGGTCCTTTCCCACCCAAACCATTCCATGATTCTATGAATCAGATTTAGTGGGTTGATCCCGAAGGCAAAGAACTGCCAAGATTAGCAAGCCAGCAATGTGAAAGCATCAGCAAGCACGTGCTTCTGCGACTCGCCCCGCTGGTTTGGGAACCGCGAGCTGCAGCCCAAGCCCCTGCTGGTGGGCACTGAGCGAAAGCCGGGGCAGCTGCAGGGTTTGCAGGGCGCGATGCCCAGAGCAGCGATCGCAGCTGCTGAACCCGCCCCGGCCCCTCCAGGGGTGAGAGCAGGGATGGGGGAAACAGCTTTTTGGCCACCATCTCTTTGGTAGGGGCTGCGCCAACAGGCGCCATCCCAAATACACATAAAGTGGAGATAATTTAATGACAGATTAAGCACATTACGCTTTATATGCCTAAAGGCTTACGATTCTGTATAGCCCTAAAATTACCAGTCATTCCTCCAGCCCCCAAATGAATTATTCAGTGGAATTACTTTGTTATGTGGGGGCTCAGCCACCCTCCCCGGCCGAACCCCGACGTGCTAATTAAGCCCCTAAATCACTGCTCGGGGTCCCCCCCAGGCGCAGGTGGGCGGGGCCCGGGCTGGGGCGGGGGGGGTGTCATGAGCTGCGGCCGTTGAACCGTTGGGCGAGTCCCCGGCCACTGACTGCCAGCAGTCGGTAGCTTGTGCTCTCCTGGCGCGATACTTTGTGCTCGCGTGTGCGATACTTTGCGCTCTCCCGGCGCGGATACTGTGTGCTCGCCTTGGGCGACACTTTCTGCTCGCCTTGGGCGGCAGTTTCTGCCAGTTCCTGCTCGGCTTCTGCTCAGTTTCTGCTCAGCTTCGGCGGCAGCTTGCTTGGCAGCAGCCACGATGTGGAGCAAGAAGCGACAGGCGGCGCGGAGCGCTCGGTAAGCACGGGGACCGCCCGGGGAGCCGGAGTGACTGCTCCACGCCTCGTCCGGGAGCGGGGCCAGACCGGGAGCAGAGCGGGCGGTGTGAGGGGCGGGGCTGGGGGTGCGACCGGGGCGGGTGTTGGGGGGGGTGGGGTGGGGCCGTGGCCTTAGGGGGGAGGCATGTTGGGGTGCAGCCACATATGGTGATAGGGGTGTGGCCATATATGGTGATAGGGCGTGGTCATATATAGTGATAGGGCGTGGTCATATATAGTGATAGGGCGTGGTCATATATAGTCATGGGGCGTGGCCATATATGGTGATGGGGCGTGGCCATATATGGTGATGGGGCGTGGCCATATATGGTGATGGGGGCGTGGCTGATGAGTGGTGGGGGCGTGGCCTCTGCGGGGCGTGTCCATATATGGTGAGAGGGGGCGTGGCTGGGGAGCAGCAGGGGCGTGGTCTCTGCCGAGGGGGCGTGGCTAACAGCAGAGACCCTGCAGGGCGCTCCCCGGGTGCAGCCAATGGGAGCACGTGGTGCCGTGCTGGGAAGGATTTAGCAGGGAAAGTCATCTTTAAGGGGCATTTGTCATGAGATCAGAGCTGAAAGGCATGGGTAAGGGCAGTTTGGGGAAGGAATTAGGGGTGAAAGTAATCTTTTTAGGTATTTGTAAGGAGATCAGAAATGAAAGGCATGGGTAAGGGGAGTTTGGGGAAGGAGTTCAGGGTGAAAGCCATCTTTTGTGGCATTTGCAAGGAGATCAGAGGTGAAAGGCATGAGTAAGGGGAGTTTGGGGAATGATTTAGCAGTGAAAGTCATCTTTAAGGGGCATTTGTCATGAGATCAGAGCTGAAAGGCATGGGATAGGGGAGTGTGGGAAAGGGTTTCAGGGTGAAACCCATCTTTTGGGGCATTTGTGAGGAGATAAGTGATGAAAGGTATGGGTAAGGGGACTTGAAAGAAAGGATTCTGGGTGATAGCCATCTTTTGGGGCATTTGTGAGGAGATCAGAGGTGAAAGGCATGGGTTAGGGGAGTTTGGGAAAGGGATTCAGGGTGAAAGTCTTCTTTTGGGGGCGTTTTCAAGGAGCCGCGCGGTGAGGCCGGGGGCAGCCATGTCCTCCCGTCCGGGCCGCGGTGTGCACGCAGCGCCCCCTGCTGGGCGAGTCTGGGATGGCCGAGAGGGGCCGCAACTTTTACCACACATCTCCTCACAAATGCGCCCAGAGGACAACTTTACACCCCAATGCCTTTCAAACCCCGCAAAACCATGACTTTCACCTCAAATCTTCTCAAGTTTCCCCTCAAGCTGCCCCAAAACTTGATTGTTTTACCCCACATCCGCTCACAAAATCCCCCAAAATGCAACTTTTACCTGACCACATCTCTAAGACTCTTTACACCCCAAATCTCTTCCCCAACTTCCCCCAAACCATGTCTTTCACCTCAAATACTCTTACATTTTGCTTCAAACTCCCCCATATGTGATTTTTTACCCTAAACGCCCTCACTAAATCCCTTAGTGCTTGCTCCCAGGCCGGCAGCATCTCAGCTCAGCAAGAGCTATGACACTCGATTCCTTTGGCCTTGCCGGCTCCTCTCTGTGGATTCTCTGGTGGCTAATACGAGGTTGAGCTGATGCCCAGCCCACAAACATCATTCTCCCTGCTCCAAACCCATTGAATCTGGAAGCATCCAGCCGGGAGGAACCGTGTTAGGGTGGTGGGGAATAAGCCAGGCTCAACCCCCCACGGTTCCCCCTGCAAATGCAGTAACTCCCTACAGGGCAGTGCCTGCCCCCTCGCTGCTGCCTGCGATCCATGTCCCCCCAGAGCAAACCCAGCCTTTCTCTCCCCTCCCCAGGCACCCACACGCCCATTGCCACTGCCTGCCCTGCCACCACCTCCTACCCGTGACGGCACCCGGGCCGTGAGCAGCATCCGGCACCGCGGGTGGGATGGGGGAGATGGGTGCTGGCACTGCCCCGCTGGGTGGGACACGGGGGCTTGGGCCTCTCATCCCCCCTAGCTAGAGCAGTATAATTATCTGAGCACCTTCAGCATCCAAGTCTCCAATAAAACACAGTGCTCTAAAGACTGGAACTTCTTCTGGAACTTCAGTGGCTACTCCGGGATGATCAGGGGTGCACGGAGAGGGGAGACCTTGGTAATATGGAACCTTCCTTTGGAAACATGGCACTGTGGAGGGCAGTCAGTGTCTTGGAAGGTTATGTGCAGTTGTGAAACTGTGTTCCGTGTTCTTTCCTCAGAGCTCCGTCGGACAGTGCTGATGAGCCACCAGCAAAGAAGGCAAGAACAGGTACTGCATGTGACACGAGGATTTAATGTGCCCCTTTTTCCTTAGGTTTCCTGTAGTGGAGGGAACTCTAGCATTTCTTCTTCACCCTGCTGTGTGTGAGGTGCAGCTCCACCCTCTGAGCTTAGAGTGTTGAAGTCACGACATCTAGGTTGCGTCTGGCAATGCTTGAATATGAATTCTTCCCTGCATCCTTGCGTTGTCTCTGGACTGGGGCATTTATCTCGTCATCTTGGTGCAAGAGCTGCCTTGGGGGCAGTACTGCAGTTCTATGTCCACCATTGGCTTGCCAGAAGAAATTGTTTTAAATGCTAATTTCAGCTTGTAAATCCTAGTGATTTTTTTTTTTTTTGGCAGGGGGTGGGGAGTTGGGAAAGAAAGAGGGGACAGCACCACCCCCAACAGTAGCTACTGACTAAAATGCCTTTGGAAGAATTTTGGTGTACTGAAAAACTGTTCAAACTGGCCCTCAAGACACATTATTGTGCCAGTGATGTTTATGGCTGCAGATGTGACTCTGCCCCGTGCAGAACGTCACAGCACGTGGCTGTTTGCAGCAGCGGAGTGCGATATATTGCTGCTCGCCCTCAGGCACCCCTTGCTTGACTGGGAGTTGTGAGCCTTTAGTCCATTTCTAGTGCTGTGCGTGGCTATTTCAGTGACAGCAGAGCTTCGGAACGACGTCAGCCGACTGCACGGTACCACAGCAGGTACAGTTAGTGAGCCTAAGATGGGTAACTGCTGAAGGAGTTCCCTTCTGCAGAGTGGGCTCGTTAAAGTGGTTTGCTGACTGGTGGTTTCCTTTGGTGCCAGCACTGTGTTAGTGCTCTGCGTTTCATAGAATCATGGAATAGTTTAGGTTGGAAGGGACCTTAAAGCCCATCCAGTCCCACCCTTCGGCCATGGGCAGGGATACCTCCCACTGGACCAGGCTGCTCAGAGATGAGGTGCTCAGGGATCTGGTTTAGGAGTGGACGGGAATGGGTTGGATTTGATGATCTCAAAGGTGTTTTCCAACCAAACAATTCTACGATACTCAATGAAACTGCCCAAGTTCAAACTTCCTGACCGTGCAGTCATCATTACCAGTGTTTTTTATATTTATCACCCAGGAAGCGAGGACTTTGTGCATCTGATGGTAAATGAAAGCTGGCTTCTTGTTCTCATAAGACTGCTTTTCTGTGCAGGTTTCAAAGATGGAGATGTTTGCAGCTCACAGGTGCCTCCGAGAGGAGATGTGACCAGGTAGAGTCTCTGCGTGTGTCTCTTATCCAGAACAATTCCATGGGACTGTATGGATAGATAGCTCACTCCTCTCTCTTTTTCTCTCCCTCACCTCACAGGGTGGAAAACACTGTGGAGGATGGGAGGCCAGGGCAACTTGCCGCTGCAGAGGTAAGTTTGTGTTATTCGTGATTTCACTTCTTAAGCAAATGCAACTCTTTGTGATCAGAAATGCTCGTCCTCCTCACTCACATATTGCTGAGTGAGTAATGTGTTTGTGGCGGTTGGTTTGCTCAGGGAAAGAGGGAATGTTGTGTGAGAAGTAGTGCTATCACCAAGGGGTTCCGGCTGTCCTTTGTTTAGTTTCTGGACTATCACAAGCACTATGCTCTTTCTCTTCTCCATGCTTACTGTTTTGGGCACAGCTTGGAAGTCTTGCACTCAGACTTAGTCGTCCTGCAAAGCTGGGCTGCGGTATCTTTAGTCCTGGCTTGTTTTGTGAGGCTGGCTCTACACTTCCAACTTTCATCTCTGCTTGGGATTGAGATCACACAGTTTTACTAGTGGAAATGGGAGCTGTTAATTTAAATCTCAATTTGATACGCACAGGCGGAGGCTCTGCTGGGGTTCTTTAATGCCAAACTGACCTGGTGCCTCTCCTGCCTCTGCTTAGCTTTGAGGGCAGCGCTGCACGGCTGGAATGCATTCCTCAATAAAAAGTAACTTTGCGGATTGCTGGCTGGATGTGTGTACACAAATCCTTCCAATTTTATACATCAGCAAGATTTTCTGCACTATCACCTAGCAAAAAAGTGTGTTTCCTTGCTCACTTAATGTCCTTTTGCCCAACAGAACCAGAATGGATCCGACATCTCAGGAGATGGGTTATACGAGTTACATCCAGCATCTGTTCCATGCAGAATATCACCCACCCTTGAGGTTGAAGCAAACAAATCCCCAGACTTGGGAAAAAAAGGAGATGACTTTCCTCCAATCACAGAGGTACCATAGCTGATATTTTGTTAGACAGGACACAGTGCTAGTGTCAGCAGTAAAGCTGATTTTTAAGGATTTAATATGCTTACGTGCTCCTTCAGTAGAGCTCACCTAAGAGTTTATGGGGCTTCTGCTACCAGGACAAAAGCTAGGCCAGGCTTAACAACACAGCAGTGCTAACCCGATTCACCTGGTTAAGAGGCAGAGCCTCTTAAAAGGATTTTATCCTATCCTACTGTGTTGGTGGAACCTGAAAACTGAGCTTTGGCTGATCCATAGCACTGCATTGCTTGGGGGCAGCTGGGGAGCAGAGCTGCGTGTGGGCCCTCAGGACCCCGCAGAGCCCTCTGTGTGTGCTGAGCCTTGCAGTGGCTGGAGGAGTTAACTTAGTTACACTGTTCAACGGGGAGTGGGAGTCCAGGTTCCCCTTTTTACCTGAATTTTGGCTGCTTTTATTCATTGGAGTGCTGACCTAATTGACCACCTCTGGTTTTGCCTGTTGAGGAGAAAGGCAGAGGATAACTTGTCCTTTCCAAGGGTTTACAAATTCTGCTCAGTAGAAGGAAAACCAGGTGTTGTGCTTAATTTGCCAGCCCAGATGCAACCAAGAAGGGGACCTAGTGGTCTATTTGCATTTCTTATGCAGGCTTAGATGGCAACATCCATCTTGCAGATAGCTGGATGCACAGCGTGGACTTGTGGTTGCGTGACTCCAGTGTAGCTGCCTCAGTTTACCTTACGTAACCCTCAGCATGGCGAGGGCTGCAGCATCACGTGGGAAAGGGGTTCTCTCTACTTCTGTTAATTTTTCAGCTCCTTTAGTGTGTTTGGTGTCCACATGTTGGCTATCGGCTTTCTTTTGTGGAAACAAACTGGGGCAAAGCTGGGCTGTGAAGTTGAAAGTTGGGGTGCTGAACTGACAATGAAGTGCTGTTACTAACTTAGCAAAAAGCTAGTGCCTGAGATTCCTTGCAGGCTTTCTTGCAGCTGAAAGCTTGTTAGTGTGCTCATTACTGGATTTCATGAGTCCTTCCCCATTTAATTGTTTGGTTTAGGCCATGGAGAGAGAGATCGAGGCTGCATTTAGCCACGGGGATCCAAGTGATGTCCTTAGCAGTTCCTTCAAAATGGACATCACTCGTTTTGACATCTGCACGCTGCAGGAAGCTCACTGTCTCAATGATGAGGTAAAACTGGCCACAGCATGACGATATCTTCATTTGGAGCAAAGTCTCAAGGCCCTTGTTGCTGTATCATTCTTTTGGTAAGCTAGTGTCTGGTTTTACATCTCAAGCTTACTCTTTATGGTACAGATCATTCATTTTTACTTGAACCTTGTGAGTGCAAGGAGCAAGAAGGAAGAATACCCAGCAGTGCATGGTTTTAGTACTTTCTTCTATCTCAAATTAACTTCTGGTGGCTACGCAGCAGTGAAGAGATGGACAAGAGATGTTAATCTCTTCGAGCACGATATTGTGTTTGTGCCTGTCTACATGACCTACCATTTTACTCTTGCGGTGAGTAGAACTGGTTTTTCCTTGGGAATTGGATAGGGAGAGAAACCTGGTGACAAAAGCCGTGTCTGTTTTGACGTGTGTGCAGCAGAAGTTTGTGCTTTGTCTGACAATCTTGTAATCACAGGTCATCGACATGAGAAAAAAGACCATCGAATATTTTGATTCTGCAGCAGTCAACAGAAAGAACGAGATCTGTGAAACTCTGTTGTAAGTAACGGCTTGGGTGCGGCTTTCACGTTTTGAATTATCAGAAGGCTTTTGAACCTTGTCCAAACTTGTCACTGGAACACAACTGCAAGTTTCCACATTTCTTTTAGATAACGAAGCAGGAATCTTTGCCTTGCTGTGAGTCGTGTGACATTGGCTACTTAGCTTGTACCACACAGTCCCCTCCAGTCAGGGCCTTGGGTACCTGGGTTCTGCCACCTTCCCACCACACACACGCACACACAGCCTCGCTGCCAAATACACGGTAGCCTGGTGCCACCTGTACTGACCCTGTTAGGAGCAAATGCAACTGGGCTTTAAGGAGTGAGCTTATGCTTTTGTGGAAGCCTCTGTTGGAATCACTGGTCTCATTCCTGACTAGTAAACTTTAACTCGCAGCCTCTCATTATGTCTGTAAATGTAAGACTTGGATTTTTCCTCTGAAAGCATTAAGTCAGCTGCTGTATGGATGCTCTGACGCAGTGCTGGCCTGCTGCTCAGCTCCCCGTGATCCTACAGCAGCTCTGTTTTTGTTGACCTGCATTTTAGAGGCAAAGAGTTATTTTGATTTGCTCTCAACAGCAAATACCTACAAGAAGAAAGTCAGCAAAAAAGGCACCTGGAGCTCGATCGTTCGGAGTGGACGCTTCGCAGCATGCGGTCACATGTACGTGAGCACTTCTGGGATGTGAAATGTGAACTCTCAACTCCTTCTTCATAGAGGTCTTGACACTCTCTAAGTCCAAGCTTTTAGAAAAGAGCCATATGCATCTCATGTTCTTACGGTGCCACCTTAGGCTGCAGCTGACCCAGGAAACCATGGAATCGCAGAGTGGTTTGTGTCAGGAGGGACCTTAAATCCCGTCCAGTTCCAGCCCCTGCCATGGCCAGGGACACCTTCCACACCAGCTTACTCAAAGCACCATCCAACCTGGTCTTAACCATGCTGGGATGAAATCTTTCAGCATAACCTCTCCTTGCTAGATGTATGCTTCAGTTTTTCTATTTAGTCTGCCGTATTCAGGTGAATCTGACTTTTCCCCAACTTCCCAAGACAAACTTAATCAGTTTAGCACTTGTTGGCGAACACAGGCTTTGGAAATGTGTTTGGAATTTGGGATAATTATTCTGGTTGGGAGCACAAGTCCTGGTGTGTGACAAAGCAGAGGGTTGAGTGGGTGTTTCCCTGAGTTGGGCTCCAGGAAAGCTGGGGAGGGGCTTACCAAGGGCATGGAGCGATAGGGCAAGGGGGGATGGCTTTAAATTGGAAGGGAGAAGATTTTTGTCCTAATGTGCAATCCAAATTCCTCATGATGAGGGCAGTGAGGCCCTGGCCCAGGTTGCCCAGCGCAGTGTTGGCTGCCCCATCCCTGGAGGTGTTCAAGGCCAGGCTGGATGGGGCTTGAAGCAGCCTGATCCAGTGGGAGGTGTCCCTGCCCAAGGCAGGGGTGGGACTGGGTGGGCTTTGAGGCCCCTTCCAACCCAAACCATTCCATGATTACTTAGTCTCTTCTAAAATTGTGGAGAGAGAGAATTTGACTCCTGTATCTTGGGTCTGCCGGAGCAGGGAGGGCATCTTTCTTAGGAGGCTGCTCTCCCTTCTCAGCCTGCCAAGAACTTGGATTGTAACACCCAAGTGAAGAGCTGATGTGTGGTCAATCAGGTCTGTTCCTTGAGTTGTGTGATGGTGATTGGATTGTCCCAAGTGTCTGTTAGGATGGGTAACAAGTAGTGCTTCCAAACTGCCTCTCTTTTACGGTATTGGAAAATTCTGCTTCTTTGCATTCATTAGGAAATCCCTCAGCAAGAAAATGGAGATGACTGTGGAGTTTTTGTATGCAAGTATGCAGATTACATCAGCCGAGACAGACCATTAACTTTTACACAGGTGAGTGGGAGTTCAAACTGGCTCCAGACATCTTTGCTCAGATACAAGAGCCAGGGAATGTTAGAGATTCCTAGACTGTCCTGAGCTGGAAGGGACCCACAAGGCTTATTGAGTCCAAGTGCTGTCCCTGCACAGGACACCCCAACATTCCCACCGTGGGGCTGAGGGCGTTGGCCAAAGCCTTCTGGAATATTGTCAGGCTGTGACTGCTTCCCTGGGAGCTGTTCCAGGGCTCCACCACCCTCTTGGGGAAGAACCTTCTCCCCGTGCTCAACCTAACCCTCCCGTGGCATCTTCCTGCCATTGCATCGGGTCCCGAGTTCCACAGCAGCTGCTGATTGTGCCTGGAGCAGGGATGGTGGTTCTATCCCTTGCTCTGGTGTTGGTGCGTAGCTGGTGGGGTTGGAGCTCCACGGTGGCCTTGGAAGGGCAGAGCTGTGTTCTCTATCCTTATATCTGGTGTCTGCTATCTAATTCACTTCATGCGATGCCGCAGGTGGTGGGTTTTGGATACCTGGCCCTTATATCTTCTGGAGAAATGGATTTTCTGCTTTGAGATGTTTGTGCCTATTTTCTGCCTTGACTTTGTGTTTAAAGGATTTTTCCTTTTCTTTCCAGAGTGATATCCCTTACTTCCAGAAGAGGATGGTCTGGGAGATCATCCACCAGCAGCTGCTGTGAGCCATTGTCTTAGCTGACAGGAAGGCTGGGGAGAGGCCCTTCATCAGGAAGGGCTGGGATTGGGCAAAGGGGACCAGTTTTCAGCCAAAAGAGGGGAGATGGAGATGAGATCGTAGGGAGAAATATTTTGCTGTTATTATGGGGAGGCCCTGGCCCAGGTTGCCCAGCGCAGTGGTGGCTGCCGCATCCCTGGAGGTGTTCAAGGCCAGGTTGGATGGGGCTTGAAGCAGCCTGGTCCAGTGGGAAGTGTCTCTGCCCAAGGCAGGGGTGGGACTGGGTGGGCTTTGAGGCCCCTTCCAACCCAAACCATTCCATGATTACTTAGTCTCTTCTAAAATTGTGGAGAGAGAAAATTTGACTCCTGCGTCTTGGGTCTGCCTGAGCTGACTGTAGCCAAGCCTCTGAATGGAAGCTGCCTCCTTGTGGAAATACCCTTTGCATTTTGTCATGACAGCAGTGCATGAGACAGGGTGTTTCTGTCAAGGGATTAAATGAAAATTGTGATTTTTCTGGTTTTTGCTGCACCGCAGGGGTCAAGCCTATGTGAAGCCACCAGTGCTTATTGAGAGTCCCCTGGAAGAACACAAACCTGAAGGAACCCTCTACCCGAGCGTCCCACGGAAGTCCGGTGAGTATCGCCGTGATTCATAGCTGTTCCCCTGCGCAGGAAGACTTCAAATCCATACACCATATTCCCCTAAGTCTCAAGAGCATAGATTGTGCTGAAGAGATTTGTCAGTGATGGTGTGCAATTAATCCATGTCTTTTTATAGTGAAATATGTACCAGGCAGCGTGTTTGTGCTGGTGTAGCTTCTGTCAGATCCTAGAATGGAATGAGCTGGAAAGAACGGGAAAGAAAGAGGAGGACAGCACCAGCCCCAACAGTAGCTACTGACTAAAATGCCTTTGGAAGAATTTTGGTGTACTGAAAAACTGTTCAAACTGGCCCTCAAGACACATTATTGTGCCAGTGATGTTTATGGCTGCAGATGTGACTCTGCCCCGTGCAGAACGTCACAGCACGTGGCTGTTTGCAGCAGCGGAGTGCGATATATTGCTGCTCGCCCTCAGGCACCCCTTGCTTGACTGGGAGTTGTCAGCCTTCAGTCCATTTCTAGTGCTGTGCGTGGCTATTTCAGTGACAGCAGAGCTTCGGAACGACGTCAGCTGACTGCACGGTACCACAGCAGGTACAGTTAGTGAGCTGAAGATGGGTAATTGCTGAAGGAGTTCCCTTCTGCAGAGTGGGCTCGTTAAAGTGGTTTGCTGACTGGTGGTTTCCTTTGGTGCCAGCACTGTGTTAGTGCTCTGCGTTTCATAGAATCATGGAATAGTTTAGGTTGGAAGGGACCTTAAAGCCCATCCAGTCCCACCCTTCGGCCATGGGCAGGGATACCTCCCACTGGACCAGGCTGCTCAGAGATGAGGTGCTCAGGGATCTGGTTTAGGAGTGGACAGGAATGGGTTGGATTTGATGATCTCAAAGGTGTTTTCCAACCAAACAATTCTATGATATTCTATGAAACTGCCCAAGTTCAAACTTCCTGACCGTGCAGTCTTCATTACAAGCTTTTTTTTGTATTTATCACCCAGGAAGCGAGGACTTTGTGCATCTGATGGTAAATGAAAGCTGGCTTCTTGTTCTCATAAGACTGCTTTTCTGTGCAGGTTTCAAAGATGGAGATGTTTGCAGCTCACAGGTGCCTCCGAGAGGAGATGTGACCAGGTAGAG
Source organism: Phaenicophaeus curvirostris (assembly GCF_032191515.1). Lineage (NCBI taxonomy): Eukaryota > Metazoa > Chordata > Aves > Cuculiformes > Cuculidae > Phaenicophaeus > Phaenicophaeus curvirostris. The sequence goes on along the minus strand of NC_091418.1, from coordinate 6,118,651 downwards.
TCTCTTGTAATCACTGTTCTCGTGTCATGGTGGTAAATGGAGTTTACTCCAGCTGGAGGCCAGTGACAAGTGGTGTCCCCCAGGGCTCACTGCTGGGTTCAGCCCAGTTCAATGTCTTTATCAATGACCTGGAAGAAGGCATCGAGTGCTCCCTTATCAAGTTTGCCGATGACACTAAGCTGGATGGATGTGTGGATCTGCTGGAGGGTCGGGAGGTTCTGCAAAGGGATCTAAACAGGCTGGACCGCTGGGCGGAGACCAATGGCATGAGGTTTAACAAGGCCAAATGCCAGGTCCTGCACTTGGGGCACAACAACCCTAAGCAGTGCTACAGACTGGGAGAAGCCTGGCTGGAAAGCTGCCTGGAGGAGAGGGACCTGGGGGCGTTGGTTGACAGCCGACTGAACATGAGCCAGCAGTGTGCTCAGGTGGCCAAGAAGGCCAATGGCATCTTGGCCTGTATCAGAAATGGTGTGACCAGCAGGTCCAGGGAGGTTCTTCTCCCTCTGGACTCGGCACTGGTAAGACTGCTCCTCGAATCCTGGGTTCAGTTCTGGTCCCTCACCACAAGAAGGTTGTTGAGGCTCTGGAGCGAGTCCAGAGAAGAGCAACAAAGCTGGTGAAGGGGCTGGAGAACAAGGATTACGAGGAGTGACAGAGAGAGCTGGGGTTGTTTAGGCTGGAGAAGAGGAGGCTGAGGGGAGACCTCATTGCTCTCTACAACTACCTGAAGGGAGGTTGTGGAGAGGAGGGAGCCGGGCTCTTCTCCCAAGTGATGAGGGACAGGACAAGAGGGAACGGCCTCAAGCTCTGCCAGGGGAGGTTCGGGCTCAACATAAGTAAAAAATTCTTCACGGAAAGGGTTATTAGGCAATGGAATGGTCTGCCCAGGGAGGTGGTTGACTCGCCCACCCTGGAGGTGTTTAAGGTACAGGTGGATGAGGTACTGAGGGGCATGGTTTAGAGATTGGTGGGAATGGTTGGACTCGATGATCTGGTGGGTCTCTTCCAACCTGGTTATTCTGTGATTCTCTTTAACTCTGTGTGTGTCTCTTATCCAGAGCAATTCCATGGGGCAGTACGGATACATAGCTCACTCCTCTCTCTTTTTCTCTCCCTCACCTCACAGGGTGGAAAACACTGTGGAGGATGGGAGGCCAGGGCAACTTGCCGCTGCAGAGGTAAGTTTGTGTTATTCGTGATTTCACTTCTTAAGCAAATGCAGCTCTTTGTGATCAGAAATGCTCGTCCTCCTCACTCACATATTGCTGAGTGAGTAATGTGTTTGTGGCGATTGGTTTGCTCAGGGAAAGAGGGAATGAGTGAGAAGTAGTGCTATCACCAAGGGGTTCCGGCTGTCCTTTGTTTAGTTTCTGGACTATCACAAGCACTATGCTCTTTCTCTTCTCCACGCTTAATGTTTTGGGCACAGCTTGGAAGTCTTGCACTCAGACTTAGTCGTCCTGCAAAGCTGGGCTGCGGTATCTTTAGTCCTGCCTTCTTTTGTGAGGTTGGCTCTACACTTCTGACTTTCATCTCTGCTTGGGATTGAGATCACACAGTTTTACTAGTGGAAATGGGAGCTGTTAATTTAAATCTCAATTTGATACGCACAGACGGAGGCTCTGCTGGGGTTCTTTAATGCCAAACTGACCTGGTGCCTCTCCTGCCTCTGCTTAGCTTTGAGGGCAGCGCTGCACGGCTGGAATGCATTCCTCAATAAAAAGTAACTTTGCGGATTGCTGGCTGGATGTGTGTACACAAATCCTTCCAATTTTATACATCAGCAAGATTTTCTGCACTATCACCTAGCAAAAAAGTGTGTTTCCTTGCTCACTTAATGTCCTTTTGCCCAACAGAACCAGAATGGATGCGACATCTCAGGAGATGGGTTATACGAATTACATCCAGCATCTGTTCCTTCCAGAAAATCACCCACCCTTGAGGTTGAAGCAAACAAATCCCCAGACTTGGGAAAAAAAGGAGATGACTTTCCTCCAATCACAGAGGTACCAAAGCTTATGCTTTGTTAGACAGGACACAGTGCTAGTGTCAGCAGTAAAGCTGATTATTAAGGATTTAATATGCTTACGTGCTCCTTCAGCTGAACTCACCTAAGAGTTTATGGGGCTTCTGCTACCAGGACAAAAGCTAGGCCAGGCTTAACAACACAGCAGTGCTAACCCGATTCACCTGGTTAAGAGGCAGAGCCTCTTAAATGATTTTGTCCTATCCTACTGTGTTGGTGGAACCTGAAAACTGAGCTTTGGCTGATCCATAGCGCTGCATTGCTTGGGGGCAGCTGGGGAGCAGAGCTGCGTGTGGGCCCTCAGGACCCCGCAGAGCCCTCTGTGTGTGCTGAGCCTTGCAGTAGCTGGAGGAGTTAACTTAGTTACACTGTTCAACGGGGAGTGGGAGTCCAGGTTCCCCTTTTTACCTGAATTTTGGCTGCTTTTATTCTTTGGAGTGCTGACCTAATTGACCACCTCTGGTTTTGCCTGTTGAGGAGAAAGGCAGAGGATAACTTGTCCTTTCCAAGGGTTTACAAAGTCTGCTCAGTAGAAGGAAAACCAGGTGTTGTGCTTAATTTGCCAGCCCAGATTCAACCAAGAAGGGGACCTAGTGGTCTATATGCATTTCTTACGCAGGCTTAGATGGCAACATCCATCTGGCAGATAGCTGGATGCACAACGTGGACTTGTGGTTGTGTGACTCCAGTGTAGCTGCCTCAGTTTACCTTACGTAACCCTCAGCATGGCGAGGGCTGCAGCATCACGTGGGAAAGGGGTTCTCTCCACTTCTGTTAATTTTTCAGCTCCTTTAGTGTGTTTGGTGTCCACATGTTGGCTATCGGCTTCCTTTTGTGAAAACAAACTGGGGCAAAGCTGGGCTGTGAAGTTGAAAGTTGGGGTGCTGAACTGACAATGAAGTGCTGTTACTAACTTAGCAAAAAGCTAGTGCCTGAGATTCCTTGCAGGCTTTCTTGCAGCTGAAAGCTTGTTAGTGTGCTCATTACTGGATTTCATGAGTCCTTCCCCATTTAATTGTTTGGTTTAGGCCATGGAGAGAGAGATCGAGGCCGCATTTAGCCGCGGGAATCCAAATGATGTCCTTAGCAGTGCCTTCGAAATGGACATCATTCGTCTTGACATCTGGAGGCTGAAGGGATCTCGCTGGCTCAGTGCTCAGGTAAAACTGACCAAAGCATGACGATATCTTCATCCGGCGCAAAGCCTCATGGCCCTTGTTGCTGTATCATTCTTTTGGTAAGCTAGTGTCTTGTTTTACATCTCAAGCTTACTCTTTATGGTACAGATCATTCATTTTTACTTGAACCTTGTCACTGAAAGAAGCAAGAAGGAAAAGTATCCTGCAGTTCAAGCTTTTACGATTTACTTCTATTGCAAACTAGCTACTCGTGGCTATGCAGCAGTGAAGAAATATACCGAAGATGTTAATCTCTTCACGAAGCATATTGTGTTTGTACCTGTCTTCATGAACTGCCATTTTACTCTTGCAGTGAGTCAAACTGGTTTTTCGTTTGGAATTGGACAGGGAGAGAAACCTGGTGACAAAAGCCGTGTCTGTTTTGACGTGTGTGCAGTGGAAGTTTGTGCTTTGTCTGACAGTCCCTTTGTAATCACAGGTCATCGACATGAGAAAAAAGACAATCAAATATTTTGATTCTGCAGCAGTAAAAAGAAAGAACGAGATCTGTGAAACTCTATTGTAAGTAATGGCTTTGGTGCGGCTTTCAAGTTGTGAATTATCAGAAGGCTTTTGGACCTTGTCCAAACTTGTCACTGGAACACAACTGCAAGTTTCCACATTTCTTTTAGATAACGAAGCAGGAATCTTTGCCTTGCTGTGAGTCGTGTGACATTGGCTTCTTAGCTTGTACCACACAGTCCCCTCCAGTCAGGGCCTTGGGTACATGGGTTCTGCCACCTTCCCACCACACACACGCACACACAGCCTCGCTGCCAAATACACGGTAGCCTGGTGCCACCTGTACTGACCCTGTTAGTAGCGAATGCAACTGGGCTTTAAGGAGTGAGCTTATGCTTTTGTGGAAGCCTCTGTTGGAATCACTGGTCTCATTCCTGACTAGTAAACTTTAACTCGCAGCCTCTTATTTTGTCCATAAATTTAAGCTCTGTTTTTGTTGACCTACATTTTAGAGGCAAAGAGTTATTTTGATTTGCTCTCAACAGCAAATACCTACAAGAAGAAAGTCAGCAAAAAAGGCACCTGGAGCTCGATCGTTCAGAGTGGACGCTTCGCAGCATGCGGTCACATGTATGTGAGCACTTCTGGGATGTGAAATGTGAACTCTCAACTCCTTCTTCATAGAGGTCTTGACACTCTCTAAGTCCAAGCTTTTAGAAAAGAGCCATATGCATCTCTTGTTCTTACGGTGCCACCTTAGACTGCGGCTGACCCAGGAAACCATGGAATCGCAGAGTGGTTTGTGTCAGGAGGGACCTTAAATCCCATCCAGTTCCAGCCCCTGCCATGGCTAGGGACACCTTCCACACCAGCTTACTCAAAGCACCATCCAACCTGGTCTTAACCATGCTGGGATGAAATCTTTCAGCATGACCTCTCCTTGCTGGATGCATGCATCAGTTTTTCTATTTAGTCTGCCGTGTTCAGGTGAATCTGACCTTGCCCCCACTTACCAAGAATAACTTAATCAGTATAGCTCTTTTTGGCGAACACAGGCTTTGGAAATGTGTTTGGAATTTGGGATAATTATTCTGGTTGGGAGCACAAGTCCTGGTGTGTGACAAAGCAGAGGGTTGAGTGGGTGTTTCCCTGAGTTGGGCTCCATGAAAGCTGGGGAGGGGCTTACCAAGGGCATGGAGCGATAGGGCAAGGGGGGATGGCTTTAAATTGGAAGGGGGAAGATTTTCGTCCTAATGTGCAATCCAAATTCCTCATGATGAGGGCAGTGAGGCCCTGGCCCAGGTTGCCCAGCTCAGTGTTGGCTGCCCCATCCCTGGAGGTGTTCAAGGCCAGGCTGGATGGGGCTTGAAGCAGCCTGGTCCAGTGGGAGGTGTCCCTGCCCAAGGCAGGGGTGGGACTGGGTGGGCTTTGAGGCCCCTTCCAACCCAAACCATTCCATGATTACTTAGTCTCTTCTAAAATTGTGGAGAGAGAGAATTTAACTCCTGTATCTTGGGTCTGCCGGAGCAGGGAGGGCATCTTTCTTAGGAGGCTGCTCTCCCTTCTCAGCCTGCCAAGAACTTGGATTGTAACACCCAAGTGAAGAGCTGATGTGTGGTCAATCAGGTCTGTTCCTTGAGTTGTGTGATGGTGATTGGATTGTCCCAAGTGTCTGTTAGGATGGGTAACAAGTAGTGCTTCCAAACTGCCTCTCTTTTACGGTATTGGAAAATTCTGCTTCTTTGCATTCATTAGGAAATCCCTCAGCAAGAAAATGGAGATGACTGTGGAGTTTTTGTATGCAAGTATGCAGATTACATCAGCCGAGACAGACCATTAACTTTCACACAGGTGAGTGGGAGTTCAAACTGGCTCCAGACGTCTTTGCTCAGATACAAGAGCCAGGGAATGTTAGAGATTCCTAGACTGTCCTGAGCTGGAAGGGACCCACAAGGCTTATTGAGTCCAAGTGCTGTCCCTGCACAGGACACCCCAACATTCCCACCGTGGGGCTGAGGGCGTTGGCCAAAGCCTTCTGGAATATTGTCAGGCTGTGACTGCTTCCCTGGGAGCTGTTCCAGGGCTCCACCACCCTCTTGGGGAAGAACCTTCTCCCCGTGCTCAACCTAACCCTCCCGTGGCATCTTCCTGCCATTGCATCGGGTCCCAAGTTCCACAGCAGCTGCTGATTGTGCCTGGAGCAGGGATGGTGGTTCTATCCCTTGCTCTGGTGTTGGTGCGTAGCTGGTGGGGTTGGAGCTCCACGGTGGCCTTGGAAGGGCAGAGCTGTGTTCTCTATCCTTATATCTGGTGTCTGCTACCTACTTCACTACACGAGATGCCACAGGTGGTGGGGTTTGGATACCTGGCCCTTATGTCTTCTGGAGAAGTGGGTTTTCCCCTGTTAGATGTTTGTGCCTATTTTCTGCCTTGACTTTGTGTTTAAAGGATTTTTCCTTTTCTTTCCAGAGTCACATGCCGTACTTCAGAAAGAGGATGGTCTGGGAGATCATCCACCAGCAGCTGCTGTAAGAGGTGTCCGATGAGAGCAGCACTGTGATCACCTCAAGGTGACTGATAAGGCTTTTAGTTATTTTTCGAATACTTTATTTGGATGGGTAGTAGGCACACAAATTTTCCTCTTTAGGCTATGCAGTAGTGGTTAAGGCGGAGTGGTGGTTTCCCGGTTATGGAGGCAGTAACTCTTGTTGCTGTTAGCTAAGGCACCTGACAACACACAAGCAGAAAGGTGGCTGTGATGGGGAGGAGCCAGCACTGTCAGCCTCCGTCACTGAGATGCAGCACACGTGGCCACGTTACAGGCAAAGAGGACTCTCACCCGCGGTGCTGGCGACCCCTGCGTTTGCTGAGCTCATCTGGGCTCCCTGCTTGGCTCCTCGAGGGGACAGGGTTTTAAAAATTCAAGAAATCTTACGACAAAATCAATTTATTATGATGGGGAACAAAGAATTTCACTAATAATAGATTGAAGCAGAAATGTAAATAGTACTTAGAAAAGCTCTTTTTAAGATACGCAGGAACCACATGCTTTTTTTGTAATTCCTCATAAATATTGGTCAACGTTATTAAAAAAAAAATTATCATAAAAAAAGGTTACGAATCATTTGAAAGAGACACATTTCAAAGTTATAAGTGTAACACTCAATCTCCATTCTAATAATAGTTATCATTTAGCATGTGTTTTAACAGGAAATTTCAAAAAGATCAGGAATATTTAATGAATTATTACAATTTACTGAAATTATCTTAGTATTACCATTGCTTTATATTCCTGGTTTTACTTCTTTAAAAGGTGGACAAACTAAATGGTAGACCTTTTCTTTATAGTGTCTGTTGTTTCTTATGAATATAGTAATGATGGAGCAGAATTTCTCACCCTTAATTTTTTGTTTGGACCTAGAAATATTGTCATTTGGTGACATTTATGTTCATTTTGGCAGAGAGATATTTAAAGTATGTTATAATTCTTTTCTCCTTCCTCTCATTTTTCTCCTAGGGTGGGTGCAAACATACAGTTTTCCTGTGAAGACAATTATGTGCTGTAAGGTTGTAAAAGCATCACTTGTCAGAGATACGCTGACAGATGTGCTGGCTGCCTGGAGTGACCACAGGCCAATTTGCAGAGGTAGGTGTTATTCCTGGAATTTTTTTCCTGAAGTTTAAACAGGTAATTTATAATTTCTGCTTCAAAATACAACTAAATTCCATTCAAAACAAAGCAAAAACTGTATATATCCTATATATGTGTGTGCATATATGTGATTATGTACATTCAAACATCTTTCTGTAGTTTGAAGCATGCAAGTAAAGATGCAGAAACAGTATCAATTCAGGGAACTCATTTCCTTTTAATAGCTTTTCTTCTTTTTGTCATGTTAAGCTTCTTTTAATTAGAACTTGTTAGCTAGGTTTCAGTTAATTTTTCTAATTAAATTCCAAAAGAATAGCTCCTCACAATCATATTGCATTTCTATCAGTTCCAGATATGTACATATTCCTCATTGTATGGTGAATTCCCTTCTAATTCTTCTGTTTTGTGCAACCTTACATAGGTTATTACCTAACCTTCTGACTTCTTTTCTAATTGTTTTCTCATCCTGCTTTGAACTAATGAATAAGTTCCTCCCGTTGCTTTAAAGCAGGAGAGGGGAAGGTGGCTTTTTATTTGTTTGTTTGGGTTTTTTGCATTACAGTCTACAATCTAAAATAAAAGCAGAGAAAAATATGTAAATCCTGTCAAAGTGGTCCAAAACTGAAGTATATAGGAAAAGTAAAGAGTATCTCTGTATGTACGGAACTTTTCCTTTTTCTTAGTAGAAAAATTGAGTTGCAGATTTGGATTGTACATATTAATGGCATTCTTAACTCTAGAAAAGTGCTTGCCTTATGCCCTCCTAGAACCAGATCACCTAGCCAGGACAGGCACTAGAAAACAGGTGAACCCACCACCATGAATATCAAACAAATGAAAACATAAAAAATCCCAAAGAAAAAAACTAACAAAAAATGCATACAAATTTTTTCATATACTTTATTTTTCATTTTGAGGTAGATGAAAGAAGTACTTCTTATACTCACAAATTCCTATGCTGAATGGCAGTTACCGGGGCAGCAAATGATAGGCTGTGGAGGGAAGGAATTTCAACACCTGGACTGAATTTTTCCTAGTTCAAGAATGAGCTAAAGCATAATCTCACTTATATAAAACTCAGATACTTATTAAAAAAAGTTCTATTACGTAGTTATTTCATAATACCAAAAGAAAAACAATTTTTCCTGTTGCTAGAATAAGTTTTTTCAACTTCTATAATGACAAATGTAATATACTTGTAAATTATGCTTTCTTCATTAAAGAATATAAGCAGCAGTAGTGGGTTGATCCCAAATGACATTTAAAAGTCTACCCAGCCCCTCACTGTCTTGCCCCCAGAAGGATGGGGGAGAGAACTGGCAGAGGAAAAGCTGTGAATTCATAGATGGATATCAAGACCGTTTAATACGCAAAGAAAATCTGTACAAGCAACCAAAGCAAAAAAAGGTTTTTATGTTTAGCCATTTCCTGGGAAGCAGGGCCTCAGCACAAGTGATGGTTACGTGGGAAGACAAATCTGTAACAATGAACATTCCCACTTCCTGCTTCTTTCCCTGAACTTTTATTGCTGACCATGTTGTTATGTGGTATGGGATATCCCTTCAGTCACTTGGTACCAGCTCTCCCAGCTGTGTTCCCTCCCATCTTCTTGACCACTCCCAGCCTACTGGCCGTCGGGGCAGCGTGAGATACAAAAAAGCCCTTGATGTTGTGCAAGCAATGTTTAGCAACATCCAAAATCCTGTTGTGTTCTCAGCGCTTTTCTAGTTACAAGTGTAAACAACAGCACGTATAAACTGCTATGAAGTAATTTAACTCCATTACAGTCAAATCTAATAAAATGACGTAAATACAGCTCTTGGGTAGTTTACTACAAACTATATGCAACATGAGTAGTATTACATAGGCGTATCATGTAAAGACTGTAGAATCTAAAACATAGTAAAAGATAAATAAATAACACTCCTACACTTTCCAGAGCAGCAAAGCAGCTGTGATTCCTAAGTGTCTCTTGAGCTCAGTGTATGTATGTATGTGAAAAATGGAAATATACCTTCTCAGTATTTGATTTCATGCTACTGCAGAATAACGTGTCCATGCAACTCCACTGTTCCCTCGTTAGTCTTTTTTTGTCTTTGTTTTTTATTCTATCTCCTGAATGTGTTATTCTTTGCTAATACATTGCAGAAATGAGCTGAAGTAATCTATGCCTGGTAAAAGTAATGCTCAGCAGAAAGGGGCTATTTGCTGCTGAATTATCTGTGTGTTATTACTGGTGTTTGCTGTTCCTTCCAATTTATTATCTGCAAATATCTTTATAATGCTTTACTCCCTCCAGTAAACTTCTAACAAAATAAGCTAAATTACTCCCGTACCACTGTTAAAACCTCGGTTGGAAAAACAAGTTACTTTCTGCAAATACAGAGTCATAGAAAGGTTTGGGTTGGAAGGAACCTTAAAGATTATCTAGATCCAACCCCTGCCATGGGCAGGTACTAATAGATCAGGTTGCTGAAAGCCTCACACAACCTGGCCTTGAACACCTCCAGGGATGGGGCATCCATGACCTCTCTGGGCAACTTGTTCCAGTGCCTCAACGCCCTTGTGGTGAAGTTTCTTCCTAGTCACAGGAATCATCTTACTGAAAGCAAGTTCCTTCATTATTGATGTTAAACAACATCCATGTAATGACCTTACTTACCAGGGCACAGGATGGGCTGGTGGCTACTTGGAGACTTAGAGCTACAGAGCCTGCCTGAGGCAGCCGTGCAGGGGCATGTCTTGAAACAAGGGCCCATCCCACCACTTCAGGCATGGAGCAGGGCAGACCAGGGGCATTTCCAGCCTTGGACATTGGGCGCCTTCCTGGGATTCATAGAATCACCAGGTTGGAAACAACCTCTGAGGTCACTAAGTCCAACCATACTGATCTGCTACTAAACCATATCCTTAAGTACCTCATCTACCTGTCTTTTAAATACCTCCAGGGATGGTGACTCAACCACCTCCCTGGGCAGCCTCTGCCAGCGCCTCATGACCCTTTTGGTGAAAAATTTTTTCCTACTATCCAACTGAACCTGCCCTGGTGCAACTTGGGGCCATTCCCTCTCGTCCTGTCCCCTGTCCCTTGGGAGAAGAGGCTGACACCCACCTCACTACAGCCTCCTTTCAGGTAGTTGTAGGCAGTGATAAGGTCTCCCCTCAGCCTCCTCTTCTGTAGGCCAAACAACCCCAGTGCCCTCAGCCACTCTCCGTAAGACTTGTTCTCCAGGCCTTTCACCAGCTTTGGTGCCCTTCTCTGGAAAGGCTCCAGCTTTCCGTAAATTTTTAATGGAAAGGGTCACTGGGCACTGGAACAGGCTGCCTAGGGAGGGGTTGAATCACCTTCCCTGGAGGGGTTTAAAGGACAGGTGGATGAGATGCTGAGGGTCGAGGTTTAGTGATTGGTAGGAATGGTTGGACTAGATGATCCTGTGGGTCTTTTCCAATCTTGTGATTCTGTGATTCTCAATGACCTCCTTGTAGTGAGGGGCCCAAAACTGAACACAGGATTCAAGGCGGGTACAGGCCACGGCTGAACGGAGACATCAGAGCCTAGATGAGGGTCAGCATCAGCAGAGACTGGGCAGGCACAGCCACGACTGTGGTGGAACCGCAGGCAGCTGCTCAGTGCGATCGCTCAGGCAGGGACTGATAGACTAATCCCACCCTGAAATCGATCCCCTGAGCACACAGAGAGTGGCCCCAGGCGTGGCTGATCAGGGCAGTTTAGGCTTGTTAGTGCCCTCAGGAACTGGATGGACCTAATATAAATGTTCCCAGGTGGTTTGAATCCCCTGAATCCTTACAGCATTTCATCCTTGTATTAAGTACGTGCTGTGCAAGGTTATCGTAACAATTTTTGTGCAATGTTTTGGAGTAACTCCATTTCCTAAACAGACCTCTGGATGGAACTTCAATTGCAGTTCTTGCTTAACATATTTTTATTATTATTATTTTTCTTTTTTTCCCTCTTCCTTAAGATCAGATGGGATAACAGTAACATAATAACAACTTGGCTTTAAAAAGAGCTGAAAGAGAGAAGTTTTCTAGACTTTCTTCTTTGTGAATAGCTAGAGGAGTTACAAACTGGATTCAAAAGCTTATTGGGACAATGTTGCACTTCTGCTCTGCATTAGTTCCTTTTGTGGCAGACTTCATGCAGGGAGAAGTGAAAAAAATTAATGTGTAAAATAAATTCTACTAGTTGTAATGCTGGAAACGCGTGGCGCTTGCTTCAGTTAGGAATAAGAATATTCTCTTCAGCCTAGGAATGGGCTCTTGTCAGACTGTGTTAGGAGAACGTGTTTTGCTTGATACACAGAAGATGCCAAGCTTTCTGTATTGCTAGTAGGCACCATACAGTGACATACTTAAATGTGTTCTTTTTTTCCATGTTAAAGCACCAACAGCTTGTTAATAATCATCAGTATGCTTCAGTAGAATTTCCTATATGGTTGAGAGGGTTTTTTGGCTCCTAATGAGATCATTGTGGAAGATTTCCTTGTGATGTGTATGAGACTTAAATGAAATTCATGGAAGAGTCATAAGACAGTTTGTTACCAAATCCCTTTGAGCATGAGGTGTCTCTATAACAGAGTCAAAAACATTTGCAGGATCAGGTTACTTTCTAATTCTACATAGCAGCAGAGAGAAGATGCAGAGTAGTAAAACACTATTATATTTGAAGCCAATATGTCAATGACGCAGAGTAACCTCCAACAGTTGCAAACAGCTTTCATCAAGAGCCTTTATAATGAAACCATTTTCTGCTTACAATTTTAAAACTTCAAACTAAAGATCATCGGTTCTGTTTCCCCGTTCTTCATACATTTTACTGTAGTTTTCCTGAAGCAACAAATTCTCTCTATTCATTTTCTCATCTTTAAGAAAAACTTCTTCAAGGATACCCTGTTTATTTTTTCACTTCTGGCTTTTTTTAGACCCATTTCCACTAGCATGTGTGCTCTTTTCAAAGTTGTTTGCTTGATCTCCTTGTAAAGATCAGAGTAATTCACTTTTGTGCTGGCATCCTAAAACATATTTAGAAGCTAATAAAACAGGTCATCTTAGTAGTGAAAAGAACAGGTAAACCCAGGAATTTTTGAAATGTCACCTTGCCATGTTCCCTATTTCCATTCAGGGAGAATGGCTATAGAGAAATTTCTGTTACTATTCCTAAAAATCTGGTTCTGCTTTTTCTAATTACTTGCAATAGCAATTAAGCAAAACTATAAAGTGTGGAAGTGGCTAGGTTAAAGGAAAATGCATCTAAGGAAAAAGTAATTATAACAGGAAATTTGCTTGCAGAGCTTCCATTTGGTACCTCCTTAGGTGTCTCATATTTTTAAGCTTTTTTTCTTTTCACAGTCTATCTATGTAATCGCAAGTAATTTTTCTGAATTGCTTCCAAGGGAATTTTGCCTCATGCGTTTTAGAAAGCAAACAGGTTAGCTGGGTGGAAGTGTCGATCTGCTGGAGGGTCGGGAGGCTCTGCAAAGGGATCTGAACAGGCTGGACCGCTGGGCAGAGTCCAATGGCATGAGGTTTAACAAGGCCAAATGCCGGGTCCTGCACTTGGGGCACAACAACCCTATGCAGTGCTACAGACTGGGAGAAGTCTGTCTAGAAAGCTGCCTGGAGGAGAGGGACCTGGGGGTGTTGGTTGACAGCCGACTGAATATGAGCCAGCAGTGTGCCCAGGTGGCCAAGAAGGCCAATGGCATCTTGGCTTGTATCAGAAACGGCGTGACCAGCAGGTCCAGGGAGGTTATCCTCCCTCTGTACTCGGCACTGGTGAGACCGCTCCTCGAATACTGTGTTCAGTTCTGGGCCCCTCACCACAAGAAGGATGTTGAGGCTCTGGAGAGAGTCCAGAGAAGAGCAACAAAGCTGGTGAAAGGGCTGGAGAACAGGCCTTATGAGGAGCGGCTGAGAGAGCTGGGGTTGTTTAGGCTGGAGAAGAGGAGGCTGAGGGGTGACCTCATTGCTCTCTACAACTACCTGAAAGGACGTTGTAGAGAGGAGGGTGCTGGCCTCTTCTCCCAAGTGACAGGGGACAGGACAAGAGGGAATGGCCTCAAGCTCCGCCAGGGGAGGTTTAGGCTAGACGTTAGGAAAAAATTCTTTACAGAAAGGGTCATTGGGCACTGGAACAGGCTGCCCAGGGAGGTGGTTGATTCACCTTCCCTGGAGGTGTTTAAGGCACGGGTGGACGAGGTGCTGAGGGATATGGTTTAGTGTTTGCTAGGAACGGTTGGACTCGGTGATCCGGTGGGTCTCTTCCAACCTGGTTATTCTGTGATTCTGTGATTCTGTGATTCTTCTGTAAGAAGTCTAATAGATTAATATTGTTTCCAGTTTTTCTTAATGAAAATTGATTCTTTATTTTAATCACTTCCGAGTAAGCATATTTAATGATGATGAACACATTATTGTTGCTTCTTTTTTTTTAAATTGCAAAACAGTGTTGAATCTGGATTGGCATCTTGGAGCTGCTTTTTTCCCCCCAGCATATAAATCAATATTCTTTAACCATGTATAGGCATGTTGTTCCTGCTGATGTTGATCCAATCCATTGAAGACAGACGAAGACTGAAGATCTATGTCTATGCAAAGCTGTCTTACATTCATTCTCAAAAAAATACCTGACAAATAACCCTCTCTCCACCTAACAAATCTTAAAAATCGCTCTGATGATTCAGAGCTTTATCAACAGAAGAAATATTTTTGTCTAAGTATGTCTGTGTAAGTAGATAAGTAGATATGTCTAAATATATCTGTTACTCTCCCATAGACATCCCCGTAGTCAATTGAAAGGGTAACTAAATGGCAGTTTTGTCCACCTTAAGGCAGGTATGTGACTGTAGATGGAGCCATGATATTTAGTTGATAAAACTTACATATTATGAATCAGATTAAAGGAATTGAAGTTAGACCTCTTAACTGTCAACCACTGGAATGTCTTTCCAACACATTTTGTGTGTTAGCATAGAATAACAATTAGCATGGAAGTGAAGGTAACAAGATTTTGTTTAACAGTCTAATATTTCTTCACACACAATATATTTCCCAAAACCAAACCTTTCTTGTGACATTTCCTATGAGCTTCAAAAGGCCTTTAAATCCTTCATTTATTGTTTATATCATATTACTTTTTTATAAATGATTTTACTATTATTAAAGGGGTGACCATTCACATTTGTTTTTAAACTGTAGTGTAAAAGAGCTTGCGAGTTTAACCAAACGGAGCATATTTAAATAATACTTCAACGTATTTTCTCAAAGATTATTCTATCAGGTTCCCCCACCAAACATAACATAGAACTTGCAATAAAAAGTAAAAGTCTTATATGCATACATATTTTTATTGTTGGAAACAATTCTGCTTTTATGCTTCCATATAATATTTTTTCTTTTCTTTGCCTTTATTAGACTTGACTTAGTAATGAAATTTTCCATGTTAACCACTGCATACTCTAGGAATGCTAGAAAGTACATCAGGAGCAGATGGAAAAGCGTATTATTTTATCTACAGCATATTGCCTGCAATTCTTGTCGTTATTGAAACATAATGTAGATAATGCAGGATACTTTACCTCAAAACCTGGCAGGTCTGCAAAGAACCTGTGTTAGATCACTAAACAAAATCTCTGACCCACTGCCAAAATAATATAGAGATCTTTGGGATAAATATGTTTTTTATAGCTATGACTATGCTGGGATCATCCAGCTTTTCTTGAAACCTCCTACTCTTTTCCCTTCCAATGACCCTCATGTCAATATTAACTCCACTTTAAAACATAGAGAATCACAGAATGGCAGGGGTTTCAAGGGACCTCTGGAGATCATCTAAACCTGCTAAAGCAGGTTAACCAAGAGCAGGCGGCACTGGGAAATATCCAGGCGGGTTTTGAATATCTCCAGAGAAGGAGCCTTCGCAGCCTCTCTGGACAGCTTGCTCCAGTGTTCCATCAACCTCACAGTGAAGACGTTTTTTCTCTTGTTGAGGTGGAACTTCCTGTGCTCCAGCCTGTACCTCCTGCCCCTTGTCCTGTTACTGGGCACTGCGGAGAAGAATCTGAGCCCATCCCCTTGACACCTGCCCTTTAGATATTTATAAACAGAAACCTCAGTGTCAAAATAAAACAAAGGTACGGTGTAAATATGTACACACACGTGTAACGTACAACTAATTCTCACCAGTACAGACCTCGAAAAAAGTGCTTGTCTTAGAAGTACTCTTGTATGAAGAGGATGAAAAATCCATTTTCACACATTTATCTTATGTAATTACACTTTCAGTAAATTATAAATACTTTTACAAACACTAAATTTTTTTTCAATATTCTGGCCAATTAATGATTGAACATTGAGTGAAATAAGAGTTTAAGGTTAGTAATTTCTGTAAGGAAATTTCTACTTCTGTATTTCCGTGCGTGACACTTCTCTACCTTCTTATGAATTGATTGTTCACACCTGCCATCTTGTTGTTATAGAATTCAAGAGACCAGTTTTTAACTTCCTGTACTTCCAATATTGTGCTGCCTCATTTTTACATAGTTACTCTAGTAAAAAGGAAAAACAGTTTTACTGATGTCTATAATAACTTTTCAATTACAAGAACAATTATCACCAGTTCCTGGTTTCTTTAGGAAATGATGCTTCAAAAAGAGTATAGAAAGCTTCCCCACTTCTGCTTTTCCTGTGTCTCTTTCTCAAACCATATAAGACTAATTGAAATGATGAGTGCTCTGTGACTTGATTTATGGTCCCCAAGTAATTTCTTTTAAGCTTGGGGCAGATCAGGTAAGCTGTGGGTATATTAGGAAATAACTGACATTTCATTTGAATAGGTCATAAAGCTGCTTTTGAAGAGTTTGAACTGGAAAGAGGCTGTGATACTCTTACTGTTGGAGATGCTGGCTGAGTTGATGATTCCAGAACGGTGTTGTATGTGTAAGTACAGAACTTCAAATGCTTTCCGGGGAAGTTTCTTGTCATATATTGTTTCTTCTGTGTCATGAGCTATCTATTTACCTTTGTAGTTTTGATATGTGCTATTTATTTACATACTTTAGGCTTCAAATTCCTGTACTGTCAAAGAAAACTGTGCATTTCAGAATTTCACTTCAGATATTTAACATCTTCATAGGCTTTAATAGCAGACTAAAACCTGAGGAGAACTGAGCTTAGACCTCTTTGAAGCAAAAAACCTGCTTCTAAGAAACAAGTGCTCTGTGCACCACTCTAACTGTAGCCAGAATCAATTAAAAGAACAAAAAAGGCCTAGATTTCAGCAAACAGAAAAGACAGCTTCTGTAAAACAAATAGAAATAGATTCATTTCAAAATGTTTTCGCATAGAATTTGATTTGTGAACGAAATGCTCGTGAAATCTCATAGGCTACTTTACAGTAAAGTTAAACATAGGATAGAGTCACAGGATCATAAATCACCCGGTTGGAAAAGACCTACTGGGTCCTGCATTGCATTAAGTTAACCAAAGTTCACTTAATATGAATAATCTCCTCTATTTCTGGTTTTTATTTCTGTGCTAGTGTCTTTTCAGTTAGGATCTGTGAATAAACAGTTATTTGCTCTTACCAGTGAGATTTCCTTAGTTATAGTTTCTTTCATCTTTCTTCAGATTTTAAAAGAAATACAAGGGCTGTGCATTTACCAAGACCCAGAGATGCATCTTTTTATGTGTGGAGTTGTAATTATTTTTGCCTCGTGCATTATTTAATATTTATCTACATCAAATTTCGTCTGCTAGCCACTCCATGTTATAAGACTCCTCTGTTTTTTTTCACAGCAGAACCTTGTTGCTCCCATTTTGAGAAAGGCATTTCTCATTAATAAACTTTCTCACTCTACTTCTATTACGGTTTTCCAGATTGTCTGTGAATGTGTTCAACAGCACAGCTCATTCCAGAACTCTACTGGTGACTCTGTCAGTGCTGGAACAAACAGTTTACTCGTATTTCTAGTTTCTGGGGTTCTAACTTTTTTTTTTTTTTTTTCCCCCCCTCAGAAAGACCTTTTGTGCCATGGCTACCTAATTTCTGCATGAAGCTGCTGAGAGACAGGCCAAAGAGCAAAGCCTCGTAATTTCTTTGTGGACGCTGACTTTCTTTTAATGTGAGTAGGAATGGAAGGGCCTATCCAGGGAGGTGTGGGCAATGGGAAACGCATGGTGCGAGAACAAGCTTGGCACTGTATAAGGCAGCGTTGTGGGTTAAACCTGGCAGTCAGCTCAGCTCCACACATTTGCTTGCTTGCTTCCCTCCAGTGGGACAGGAGAAAGGCTTGGAAGGGTAAAAGGGTGATGAAATTTCCTTTTCTGTAAGGAAATTTCCACTTCTGTATTTCCGTGCGTGACACTTCTCTACCTTCTTATGAATTGATTGTTCACACCTGCCATCTTGTTGTTATAGAATTCAAGAGACCAGTTTTTAACTTCCTGTACTTCCAATATTGTGCTGCCTCATTTTTACATAGTTACTCTAGTAAAAAGGAAAAACAGTTTTACTGATGTCTATAATAACTTTCCAATTACAAGAACAATTATCACCAGTTCCTGGTTTCTTTAGGAAATGATGCTTCAAAAACAGTATAGAAAGTTTCCCCACTTCTGCTTTTTCTATGTCTCTTTCTCAAACCATATAAGACTAATTGAAATGATGAGTGCTCTGTGACTTGATTTATGGTCCCCAAGTAATTTCTTTTAAGCTTGGGGCAGATCAGGTAAGCTGTGGGTATATTAGGAAATAACTGACATTTCATTTGAATAGGTCATAAAGCTGCTTTTGAAGAGTTTGAACTGGAAAGAGGCTGTGATACTCTTACTGTTGGAGATGCTGGCTGAGTTGATGATTCCAGAACGGTGTTGTCTGTGTAAGTACAGAACTTCAAATGCTTTCCGTGGAAGTTTCTTGTCATATATTGTTTCTTCTGTGTCATGAGCTATCTATTTACCTTTGTAGTTTTGATATGTGCTATTTATTTACATACTTTAGGCTTCAAATTCCTGTACTGTCCAAGAAAACTGTGCATTTCAGAATTTCACTTCAGATATTTAACATCTTCATAGGCTTTAATAGCAGACTAAAACCTGAGGAGAACTGAGCTTAGACCTCTTTGAAGCAAAACACCTGCTTCTAAGAAACAAGTGCTCTGTGCACCACTCTAACTGTAGCCAGAATCAATTAAAAGAACAAAAAAGGCCTAGATTTCAGCAAACAGAAAAGACAGCTTCTGTAAAAAAAATAGAAATAGATTCATTTCAAAATGTTTTCGCATAGAATTTGATTTGTGAACGAAATGCTCGTGAAATCTCATAGGCTACTTTACAGTAAAGTTAAACATAGGATAGAGTCACAGGATCATAAATCACCCGGTTGGAAAAGACCTACTGGGTCCTGCATTGCATTAAGTTAACCAAAGTTCACTTAATATGAATAATCTCCTCTATTTCTGGTTTTTATTTCTGTGCTAGTGTCTTTTCAGTTAGGATCTGTGAATAAACAGTTATTTGCTCTTACCAGTGAGATTTCCTTAGTTATAGTTTCTTTCATCTTTCTTCAGATTTTAAAAGAAATACAAGGGCTATGCATTTACCAAGACCCAGAGATGCATCTTTTTATGTGTGGAGTTGTAATTATTTTTGCCTCGTGCATTATTTAATATTTATCTACATCAAATTTCGTCTGCTAGCCACTCCATGTTATAAGACTCCTCTGTTTTTTTTCACAGCAGAACCTTGTTGCTCCCATTTTGAGAAAGGCATTTCTCATTAATAAACTTTCTCACTCTACTTCTATTACGGTTTTCCAGATTGTCTGTGAATGTGTTCAACAGCACAGCTCATTCCAGAACTCTACTGGTGACTCTGTCAGTGCTGGAACAAACAGTTTACTCGTATTTCTAGTTTCTGGGGTTCTAACTTTTTTTTTTTTTTTTTTCCCCCCCTCAGAAAGACCTTTTGTGCCATGGCTACCTAATTTCTGCATGAAGCTGCTGAGAGACAGGCCAAACAGCAAAGCCTCGTAATTTCTTTGTGGACGCTGACTTTCTTTTAATGTGAGTAGGAATGGAAGGGCCTATCCAGGGAGGTGTGGGCAATGGGAAACGCATGGTGCGAGAACAAGCTTGGCACTGTATAAGGCAGCGTTGTGGGTTAAACCTGGCAGTCAGCTCAGCTCCACACATTTGCTTGCTTGCTTCCCTCCAGTGGGACAGGAGAAAGGCTTGGAAGGGTGAAAGGGTAATGAAATTTCCTTTTCTGTAAGGAAATTTCCACTTCTGTGTTTCCGTGCGTGACACTTCTCTACCTTCTTATGAATTGATTGTTCACACCTGCCATCTTGTTGTTATAGAATTCAAGAGACCAGTTTTTAACTTCCTGTACTTCCAATATTGTGCTGCCTCATTTTTACATAGTTACTCTAGTAAAAAGGAAAAACAGTTTTACTGATGTCTATAATAACTTTTCAATTACAAGAACAATTATCACCAGTTCCTGGTTTCTTTAGGAAATGATGCTTCAAAAACAGTATAGAAAGTTTCCCCACTTCTGCTTTTTCTGTGTCTCTTTCTCAAACCATATAAGACTAATTGAAATGATGAGTGCTCTGTGACTTGATTTATGGTCCCCAAGTAATTTCTTTTAAGCTTGGGGCAGATCAGGTAAGCTGTGGGTATATTAGGAAATAACTGACATTTCATTTGAATAGGTCATAAAGCTGCTTTTGAAGAGTTTGAACTGGAAAGAGGCTGTGATACTCTTACTGTTGGAGATGCTGGCTGAGTTGATGATTCCAGAACGGTGTTGTATGTGTAAGTACAGAACTTCAAATGCTTTCCGGGGAAGTTTCTTGTCATATATTGTTTCTTCTGTGTCATGAGCTATCTATTTACCTTTGTAGTTTTGATATGTGCTATTTATTTACATACTTTAGGCTTCAAATTCCTGTACTGTCAAAGAAAACTGTGCATTTCAGAATTTCACTTCAGATATTTAACATCTTCATAGGCTTTAATAGCAGACTAAAACCTGAGGAGAACTGAGCTTAGACCTCTTTGAAGCAAAAAACCTGCTTCTAAGAAACAAGTGCTCTGTGCACCATTCTAACTGTAGCCAGAATCAATTAAAAGAACAAAAAAGGCCTAGATTTCAGCAAACAGAAAAGACAGCTTCTGTAAAACAAATAGAAATAGATTCATTTCAAAATGTTTTCGCATAGAATTTGATTTGTGAACGAAATGCTCATGAAATCTCATAGGCTACTTTACAGTAAAGTTAAACATAGGATAGAGTCACAGGATCATAAATCACCAGGTTGGAAAAGACCTACTGGGTCCTGCATTGCATTAAGTTAACCAAAGTTCACTTAATATGAACAATCTCCTCTATTTCTGGTTTTTATTTCTGTGCTAGTGTCTTTTCAGTTAGGATCTGTGAATAAACAGTTATTTGCTCTTACCAGTGAGATTTCCTTCGTTATAGTTTCTTTCATCTTTCTTCAGATTTTAAAAGAAATACAAGGGCTATGCATTTACCAAGACCCAGAGATGCATCTTGTTATGTGTGGAGTTGTAATTATTTTTGCCTCGTGCATTATTTAATATTTATCTACATCAAATTTCGTCTGCTAGCCACTCCATGTTATAAGACTCTTCTGGTTTTTTCACAGCAGAACCTTGTTGCTCCCATTTTGAGAAAGGCATTTCTCATTAATAAACTTTCTCACTCTACTTCTATTACGGTTTTCCAGATTGACTGTGAATGTGTTCAACAGCACAGCTCGTTCCAGAACTCTACTGGTGACTCTGTCAGTGCTGGAACAAACAGTTTACTCGTATTTCTAGTTTCTGGGGTTCTAACTTTTTTTTTTTTTTTTTTTCCCCTCAGAAAGACCTTTTGTGCCATGGCTACCTAATTTCTGCATGAAGCTGCTGAGAGACAGGCCAAACAGCAAAGCCTCGTAATTTCTTTGTGGACGCTGACTTTCTTTTAATGTGAGTAGGAATGGAAGGGCCTATCCAGGGAGGTGTGGGCAATGGGAAACGCATGGTGCGAGAACAAGCTTGGCACTGTATAAGGCAGCGTTGTGGGTTAAACCTGGCAGTCAGCTCAGCTCCACACATTCGCTTGCTTGCTTCCCTCCAGTGGGACAGGAGAAAGGCTTGGAAGGGTAATAGCAAGAAACCTCGTGGGCTCAGATAAAGACAGTTTGACAACTAAAGCAGAAGCTGCATGTGTAAGCAAAGCAAATTGAGGAATTCGTTCACTGCTTTCTATCTGCAGGCAAGTGGTCAGCCATCTCCAGGAATGCAAGGCTCCATCACAGATAGTACGTACTGGCGTAAACAAACACCGTAAGTATGAATGTCTCCCCTTTCCTCTATGTTCTCTCAACTTATATAGATCAGAACAACATCACATGGTATGGGATATCTTTTTGGTAATTTGAAATCAGCTGTCCCAGATGTGTCCTCTCCCTGTTTAAGAATTTCTGCACATCCAAATCGCGTGTTCCCATAAGTCTTGAGAGTATAGATTTTGCTGAAGAGATTTGTCAGTGCTGGTGTGCAATTAATCCATTCCTGTTTCTAAGGAAATCTGCACCAGGCCGCGTGTTTGTGCTGGTGTAGCTTCTGTCAGATCCTAGAATGGAATGAGGTGGCTCTGGGAGGAAAGGGAAAGAAAGCAAGGGACAGCACCACCCCCAACAGTAGCTACTGGCTACAATGCCTTTGGAAGCATTCGGGTGTACTGAAAAATGTTCCAAAATGGCCCTCAAGACACAATATTGTGCCAGTGATGTTTATGGCTGCAGATGTGAGTCTGCCCCGTGCAGAACGTCACAGCACGTGGCTGTTTGCAGCAGCGGAGCGCGATATATTGCTGCTCACCCTCAGGCACCCCTTGCTTGACTGGGAGTTGTCAGCCTTTAATTCATTTCTAGTGCTGTGCGTGGCTGTTTCAGTGACAGCAGAGCTTCAGAATCATGTCAGCTAACTCTATGCAGTCCCACCCTCTGGCCACGGACAGGGACACCTTCCACTGGACCAGGCTGCTCAGAGATAGAATCATAGAATCATAGAATAACCAGGTTGGAAAAGACCCACCGGATCATCGAGTACAACCATTCCTATCAAACACTAAACCACGCCCCTCAGCACCTCGTCCAGCCGTGCCTTAAACCCCTCCAGGGAAGGTGAATCAACCACCTCCCTGGGCAGCCTGTTCCAGTGCCCAATGACCCTTTCTGTGAAAAATTTTTTCCTAATGTCCAGCCTATATCTCCCCTGGCGGAGCTTGAGGCCATTCCCTCTCGTCCTGTCCCCTGTCACTTGGGAGAAGAGCCCAGCTCCCTCCTCTCTACAACCTCCTTTCAGGTAGTTATAGAGAGCAATGCAGTCTCCCCTCAGCCTCCTCTTCTCCAGGATAAACACCCCCAGCTCTCTCAGCCGCTCCTCCTAAGACCTGTTTTCCAGCCCCCTCACCAGCTTCGTTGCTTTTCTCTGGTCTCGCTCCAGAGCCTCAACATCTTTCTTGTGGTGAGGGGCCCAGAACTGAACCCAGGATTCAAGGAGCGATCTCACCAGTGCCGAGTCCAGAGGGAGAAGAACCTCCCTGGACCTGCTGGTCACACCGTTTCTGATCCAAGCCAAGATGCCATTGGCCTTCTTGGCCACCTGGGCCACTGCTGGCTCATATTCAGTCGCTGTCAACCAACACCCTCAGGTCCCTCTCCTCCAGGCAGCTTTCCAGCCAGGCTTCTCCCAGTCTGTAGCACTGCTTAGGGTTGTTGTGCCCCAAGTGCAGGACCCAGCACGTGGCCTTGTTAAACCTCATCTGTTGGTCTCAGCCCATGAATCCAGCCTGTTCAGATCCCTTTGCAGAGCCTCCCGACCCTCCAGCAGATCAACACTTCCACCCAGCTTAGTGTCGTCCGCAAACTTGCTCAGGGTGCACTCAATGCCTTCATCCAGGTCATTGATAAAGACATAGAACAGGAGGTGCTCAGGGATCTGGTTTAGGAGTGGAAAAGTATGGGTTGCATTTGATGGTCTCAAAGGTCTTTTCCAGCCAAACAGTTCTATGATATTCTATGAAACTGCCCAAGTTCAAACTTCCTGACCGTGCAGTCGTCATTACCAGGTTTTTTTTGTATTTATCACCCAGGAAGCAAGCACTTTGTGCATCTGATGGTAAATGAAAGCTGGCTTCTTGTTCTCATAAGACTGCTTTTCTGTGCAGGTTTCAAAGATGGAGATGTTTTGCAGCTCACAGGTGCCTCCGAGAGGAGATGTGACCAGGTAGTTTCTCTTATAATCACTGTTCTCGTGTCATTTAGCTCTGTGTGTGTCTCTTATCCAGACCAATTCCATGGGACACTACGGATAGACAGCTCACTCCTCTCTCTTTTTCTCTCCCTCACAATATTGTGCCAGTGAATTTTGTGACTGCAGATGTGTCTGTGCCCCATGCAAAACATCACAGCAGAGCCTCTTAAAAGGATTTTGTCCTATCCTACTGTGTTGGTGGAACCTGAAAAATAAGCTTTGGCTGATCCATAGAGCTGCATTGCTTGTGTTCTCCATCGTTACATCTGGTGTCTGCTTCCTGCTTCACTACACGAGATGCCGCAGTCGGTGGGTTTTGGATACCTGGCCCTTATGTCTTCTGGAGAAGTGCATTTTCCCCTGTTAGATGTTTGTGCCTATTTTTTGCCTCGACTTTGTGTTTAAAGGATTTTTCCTTTTCTTTCCAGAGTCACATGCCTTACTTCCGGAAGAGGATGGTGTGGGAGATCATCCACCAGCAGCTGCTGTGAGAGATGCACGATGAGAGCAGCACTGTGATCACCTCAAGGTGACTGATAAGGCTTTTAGTTATTTTTCGAATACTTTATTTGGATGGGTAGTAGGCACACAAATTTTCCCCTTTAGGCTATGCAGTAGTGGTTAAGGTGGGGTGGTGGTTTCCCGGTTATGGAGGCAGTAACTCTCGTTGCCGTTAGCTAAGGCGCCTGACAACACACAAGCAGAAAGGTGGCTGTGATGGGGAGGAGCCAGCACTGTCAGCCTCCGTCACTGAGACGCAGCACACGTGGCCACGTTACGGACAAAGAGGACTCTCACCCGCGGTGCTGGCGACCCCTGCGTTTGCTGAGCTCATCTGGGCTCCCTGCTTGGCTCCTCGAGGGGACACGGATGAAAAAAAGGCAAGTAATCTTACAACAAAATCTGTTTATTATGATGGGGAACAGAGAATGTCACTGATTATAAATGGAAGCAGGAATGTAAATACTTTTTAGAAAAGCTCTTTTTAAGATACGCAGGAACCACATGCTTTTTCTGTAATTCCTCATAAATATTGGTCAACGTTCAGAAAAAAATTATCATTAAAATAAAGGTTACAAATCATTTGAAAGAGACACATTTCAAAGTTATAAGTGTAACACTCAATCTCCATTCTAATAATAGTTATCATTTAGCATGTGTTTTAACAGGAAATTTCAAAAAGATCAGGAATATTTAATGAATTATTACAATTTACTGAAATTAATATTTCTTAGTTGTACATCTAACTATTTATTTTCTCAGTTAGGCCTTTAGGGAGGGATTGAAATTATTCATGAAGTAAATTTTGTTGCCTGAAAGAATAGCGGTTATATATTCTTTTAAAAAATATATCGCAAAATGCATTTATTGAAGTCGTAGTTTGAAGGATGAAACTTAGTATCGCCATTGCTTTATATTCCCGGTTTTGCTTCTTTAAAAGGTGGACAAACTAAATGGTAGACCTTTTCTTTATGGTATCAATAGTTTCTTATGAATATAGAAATGATGGAGCAGAATTTCTCACCCTTAATTTTTTGTTTGGACCTAGAAATATTGTCATTTGGTGACATTTATGTTCATTTTGGCAGAGAGATATTTAAAGTATGTTATAATTCTTTTCTCCTTCCTCTCCTTTTTGTTCCGAGCGTGGGTGCAAATGTACAGTTTCCCTGTGAAGACAATTACGTGCTGTAAGGTTGTAAAAGCATCACTTGTCAGAGATACGCTGATAAATGTGCTGGCTGCCTGGAGTGACCACAGGCCAATTTGCAGAGGTAGGTGTTATTATCTGAACTTTTTCCTGAAGTTTAAGCGGGTAATTTCTAACTTTTGGGTTGGTCTAGTGGGATTGAAAGGGTCCTGGAGGAGGTTTGAGGGGGTCTTATGGGGATTGGGCGGGTCCAGGTGGGTTTTGGGGGGTGCTGGATGGATTTGGGGGTTTTAGCGGGATTGAGAGCCCTGCTGGGAGTCTCTAGTCCAGCCTCCGGGGTGGCTGTGGCTTTGCAGGGCTGGGAAGACTTCCAAAGGTGGAGATCACAGGAACGTTCCTCCCAGTGCATTTCAGTTTTCCTAAGGCTCAGCCTAAAGCTCCCAAGAGGTTGGTTGTGGCTGTCACTTCTGTCATATCATTGGACACTGCAAAAGGGACCTTATCTCCATCAACTTTCCAGGTCGATGTAAACTCTTACTTGGCTGCTCATGCTGTGGGACCCTAACTCCATCCTGGCAGACCTCCTCCAGGGCCTCTCCAGTTTCTCCACTTCTGAAATGTGAGTCTCATTGGGTCATTCTCCCAGTTAAAAAGAGTGAGGGCAGCAATTGTCTCCTTTGTGCAGCATCAGTTGTTGCTCCCTCTGCTCCTCCCAGGGAGGGGCTGGGGGTGGGCGAGAAGTTGTCAGGGGGAGACAGGCAGGAGAGCAGGCCCCGGCTGACCAGAGGGAGATCCCATAACATAGATGCCACGCTCAGCGATAAAAACTATGGCAGGAGAGGAAAGGAGTGGAGATTTTTATTGTTCAAGGTGATGGGTGGTGGTAGACCAATGGATTGTCAGTCTGCCTGAGGGAGGTGGCAAGTGAAGGTGTTTGCATTGGTTTTGGGTTTGGATTATGGGTTTTTTTATCTTTTTTTCTTTCACCTATTAAACTATTTTTAGCTCAGCCCTCATGGATCACCAAGGGGCAGCACGCGCAAAACCCTGGCCAGCTGAGGAGCAACCTGAGGAGAGCTCCACCAATCCCATGCCCTTTCACAAGAGATTTTCCAAAGAAATATTGATCTTCTCCTGCAACTTCCTCAGCCTGCTTCGGGGAGACCTTATTTGTGCCTTTAGTACTTGAAGTTGGTCATCAAGAAAATGGGGAGGGAAATTTCCAAGGGCATGGAGTGATAGGATTACATGGGGTGGCTTTCAGGCTTAGGGAAGATTCAGGTTAGACATTAGGAAGAAATTGTTCTCAAAGAAGGTGATGAGGCAGTGGCCCAGGTTGCCCAAGAAAGCTGTGGCTGCCCCCTCCCGGAGGTGTTCAAGGCCAGCTTGGATGGGGCCTTGAGCCCAGTGGGAGGTGTCCCTGCCCACGGCAATGGGGCTGGAGCTGGATGGGCTCTAAGGTCTCTTCCAACCCAAACCATTCTATGATTCTGAAAAAAATTAAATATAAACTTTAAACTCAAACTAAAACTACAACTACCTGAAAGGAAGTTGTGGAGAGGAGGGAGCTGGCCTCTTCTCCCGAGTGACAGGGGACAGGATGAGAGGAAATGGCCTCAAGCTCGGCCTGGGGAGGTTTAGGCTGAACATTAGGAAAAAGATTTTCATGGAAAGGGTCATTGGGCACTGGAACAGGCTGCCCAGGGAGGGGGTTGAGTCACCTTCCCTGGAGGTGTTTAAGGGACGGGTGGACGAGGTGCTGAGGGACATGGTTTAGTGATTGATGGGAATAGTTGGACTCGATGATCCTGTGGGTCTTTTCCAACCTGGTGATTCTATGATTCTATGATTCTGTGGTAGCAGATCTGGGTCATAGGTGATTCAGGTCATAGGTGATTCAGGTCATAAAAAGGCCATAAAATATTTGTGCCGTGGAAGAGTCAAGTCACAGAATTGTGAGTTTATTTGGATTTTAGGAGGGTTTGGCCATAGAAGGATCAGAAATGCATTGTTTCATAGTACGGTTGGTTCATCAAAGAGTCGTAGAACAGTCAGGTCATGGAAGAATCTGATCACAGAGGGTTAATAGAAGAGTCAGGTCATGGATGTAGCATCATAGAACAGTCAGACAACAGTCAGGTCTGCAAAGCCCTGCACTACGGGACCCTCCTGGGCAGCAGAGCTTGTGTCCACATGGCAGCAGCTGCCTGGGGTGCTGGGTTCTCACTGCTCTGCTGCACACGGCCAATACATTTTCCCTGCCCCTCTGCCAGGGCAATGCAATGGAACAGTTCTTCTGTGAGATCCCCCAGATCCTCAAGCTCTCCTGCTCAGATGCTTACCTGAGGGAGTTTGGGCTTATCCTGTTCAGCCTCTTATTAGTATTCAGCTCTTTTGTTTTCGTGGTGGTGTCCTATGTGCAGATCTTCAGGGCCGTGTTGAGGATCCCCTCAGAGCAGGGACGGCACAAAGCCTTTCCCACGTGTCTCCCCGATCTGGTTGTGGTCTCCCTGTTTACAAGTACTGGCATGACTGCCCACCTGAAGCCCCACTCCATCTTCTCTCCATCCCTGGACCTGGTGGTGTCAATTCTGTATGCAGTGCTGCCTCCAGCACTGAGCCCCTTCATCTACAACTTGAGGAACCAGCAGCTCAAGGATGCAAAGTGGAAACTGTTAACTGGATTGTTCTATCGAGCAATAAACTGTCAGGCTTCTGCATAGCAGATCTAATGTAACTCACCCACTCACTTCTATATTGTTTGGTTTTGGTGGTATTTTTTAAATTATAATAATGTTCTCATCCTCTCTGTCATTCACTCTATGCTTGCCTTTTCTGATTGAGTGGCTGTGTAAATGAGAACCTGTGCTCCCTGTGTGTTTGAACAAAATAAAGGGACCTGTATCACCCTTTATTTTCTTGGGAGGGGCCCTTCATCCAAGGCCTTTTTGGAGCCGCAGGGACAGTTTCTGTGGGCATGGGGAGAAGAGTCCCGGCACGGCAGCACTGCCAGGCACCAGCGCTTGATCTCCCAGAGCTGCTCTCTCTCCCCTTCCACAGTCTCCTCCTCCCCCCTTGCCTTGCTGTGAGGCCTGAGTGCTCTGAGCTTGGTCGCAGCCGTGCTGCGTGGCAGTGCTGTGCCCGCAGGCAGGGACAGGCAGTGGGCACTTGTGGGACACAACAGCCTTTCCATAAATCAAGGGGATCTCCTTGGGGCAGCGCCTGAAGGCTTAAGGCTTCTTTCAAGGTTTCCCTCAAGGGCATCTCCAAGAACACGAGCCGCAGATGAAAACAGCAGTGTAAAACTAAACAGTGAGGCAGGGTGGTGGGCTGAGGAAGGCTGCAGTTTCCTTGAACAGACCAGCAGAGCAGGGTCTGGTCTGTGCCCATGTGCACTAGATCACCTGGGAAATCTGCGCCAGGGCAACCATCCTGGAAGTAGCCCCTCAAAAACCACCATTCCCAGCACTGCCCTCTCACCCCAGCTTGGAGAGATTCTTTGTCCCTCCCTGGAAGGACACGGAATGGGGAGGTCAGTGTCTATGTTCTCACTGTACAGATGAGATGGGAGCACGTACATCATGTGCATGATGTGAGGTGAAGCCAAGCGAACACAAACAGCCCTTCCTTGAGTCTCCACGAAGGCCTGGGGGGCAGAAAGTGTCTCAAGGTCACTTTGAGTTGAGAGCGACATCCTAAGTTCCCGAATGCAGCTCTGGGATGTGATTCCTTCAGCCAAGGTCCCTGTGTCTGTTCCTCTTGCTGTGGGCATCTCAGATGAGTGAAGAGCAGGGCAACACACCTCAGGGCTGAGACACTTCCCAACCTCTGGAAGTGGCAACAGGAAGTCAGAGAAAGACTATGACCTTTATCTCCCCATGGACAAGGGCCTGACGCTGTCTCTGAATATCCCCGAGTGCATAAGGAGACCACAAGGCCAGCTCAGACGTGGACTCCTAACAGAACCCTGACTATTCTGTGTGTGACCCCAGGAACAAACCCCACTGGCCCAGGGAGATTCATCTCAGCTCCCCTGGACAAGCTCAGTGCAAGTGTTCCTGTCTGCTGCATCGCCCTTAGGTGATGGAAGTGCCAGAACAGAGAGGTTCCGGGGTCCTTGGAAAAGGAACTCATTGAACACACCTTAAAGGACAGGAAGAAAGAGAATTGGGAGAACTGCATGTGGAAACCCCTGGAAGGTGAGGGAGTTGAAATGCACAGTGTGCCAGACAGAGAGCTGGCAAGGCAAGGACAGGGCAAGGGCAAGGCTGCTTCTCCCACAAAACTCACATGTTCTGAAAACTCATATTTTGGCAGCATAGAAGCTCCATGGACATTTTGTTGGAAGTTTGGAATCATTCCAGTTGATGAAAAAGAGTAGTATGAGATATCTCTTTAGGCACTGAGAGCAGTTGTCATGTTTTCAGACCGAGCTCCATGCTCTGACCATCAGCACCCAGTGCAAACCTCTAGAGGCCCCGGTGTGTCTGAGGGGTTTGCCTGGGACTGCAGCTGCCAGAGAAGACTGACAGAGCCGTGTCATTGCCATCATTTCCATCCAGTCCTGAACAGTCATACACTTCACTAGGGGAGTAACAAGAGTGTAGGTAAAGGGGCAGTACAGGGAGAGCTCTTTGAAGAAGCGACAATAGAATTCTCCAATTGATATTGATGCAGGGTGTCTCCTAAGGAGGTGTGGACATAGAGGGAAATGGCCTCGAGGTCAACCACTACATGGACAACCTTGCCCCTCGTCTCCCCAGCCCTGTCACGTGTCTCTGTTGGTCTGGTTGTCTCTGTCAGTGAAAAATACATCTCCATATGACAAACAAAGGGTTTGGATCCTTCCCAGAGCAGGTCTTAGATTTGCAGTCTATTGAGACGTAGACCTTGGATTCCCTCATCTCCTCAGTTACCCAATAAATAAAAAAAATACACAGAGACAAACTCTATTCTTGGACTAGTCTTTACCTTGAAGATAGAATCATAGACAATCTTGAGTGGGAAGGGATCTATAAGGATCATCACGTCCCTTCCTCTAGACTACATAAAACCAAACTTTATCACCAAGAGCATCATCCAGACATTCCTTGAACTCTGACAAGCTTGGCACCACGACCACTTCCCTGGGGAGCCTTTTCCAGTGGCCGAATAGCCAAAGACCCATTTCCTGATGTCCAATGCAAGCTTCCCCTGATGCAGCCTCAGCCCATTTCCATTTCCTATCGCTGGTCACAAGAGAGTAAAGCTCACCCACCGGTTGTGTGGAGTGGCCAGTGCTGGAGAGCTGGCAACGGGAGAGACCAGTGCCCTGGGCACCTTCCCAGTCTGTCCCTGCCACCAAGGGCACCCACAGCCTCCTCTCTCCGGCACCTGCAGGGCTGGGCTCTGCCCTCACACCCTCTGCAGCGTGTCCTCCCCCTGCATGGTCACACAGCTCAGCCAGCACTGGTGTCGTCCTCTCCCGGGCACTTTCCAGCTCAGCCCAGACCCTCCCAGCTCTCCCCACAGCCCTGCTCTCTCTCCAGCCCCGCAGAGCAGCCCCGTCTGGGCTGGCCCCATGGCAGTGCCCAGCGCAGGCTGCAGCAGAGCTCTGGGCTCTCCCCCACAGCCCCAGCCCCTCTGGAGGGCACGGCAGCTGCTGCGGGGCAGAGATGGTCTCAGCCTCCCCCGCAGCCCCAGGGCTGGAGGCTTGACCAGCTTGGCCAGCTCTCCCAGTCTGTATCCTGACTGCATTGATGGAAAACTCCTGGCAAAGACCAGGGAGATGAGCACAAGATGGAATGCACACACTGGTCTCCCTTCAAAGGAAACAAAGGAACAAAATACCAAGGAAACTCAGTTTCATCTCCTGGTTCGCATCAGGTTCCCAGGGCAGCTTGAAGCCTCCTTGTTTCTCCAGCCAGTACAAACCCTCAGTGGACACATCCCTCTTAAGTCAGGCATGTTCACAGCACCATTTTCCCAGGAAAGCAAGAAAACTCCCTTTCAAAACGCGAGAAGAGAACTTTGCATGCTCTCACTCCACATGTTCAGGGCTCCTTACACCCCA
The DNA here is from genome assembly GCF_032191515.1 of Phaenicophaeus curvirostris. Lineage (NCBI taxonomy): Eukaryota > Metazoa > Chordata > Aves > Cuculiformes > Cuculidae > Phaenicophaeus > Phaenicophaeus curvirostris. The sequence continues at coordinate 6,087,272 of NC_091418.1, read as the reverse complement.
GAGGGTCCGTTCTGGGGACTGGCTGCTTCAAGGTTCCACCAGGAGAGAGACCAGGACAATTCCCAAGGGTCTGAGCCCCCGTGCTCTGCAGGGTGAGACCTGACCGCGATGCTGGTCCCTGCCTCCTCCGCCTCCTGACTGGAGAGGTTACGCTGCTAACCCAAAAAAGCAGTGGAACTCCAGGTTGGAATAAAGGGCCATGTTGAAACACCACAGAGCAAACAGGCAGGCGGCTAAATTAGAATGGAACTTGAGCGTCCAGGCCAGGATGGCTCCCTGCACAGCCTGGAGTCAGTGATACAGCACTGGGAAACAAATCTGATCGGGGGGAAGGAGCACAGGGCAAGGCTGGCACACTTAAACCTAAACACACCAGCTGGGCTCGGAACATCCCCGATGCAGAAAATAACCAGGAGCACAGGCTCCACCTCCTAGGAGAAGCAAGAGCAGGGGCTAACAGAGCCCTCAAGAACTGGAGACCCAGCCGTGGAGATAAAACTCCGAGCAGTGACTGTGCAGAAGCAGGCATGGACAGACCTGACCTCCCCCGGCCGTGGGGCAGAGTTTCCTCTCCAGCAGAACCGGCACCGGGCACTGTGACGGCTGAACCGCAGCTGCTTTGTTTCTCACACACAGAGTGAGGCGCAGGCAGCTCCCAGCGGAGAGACCCCCTGCCTCCTCCAGATCCTCCTGGAGAGTGAGTGCAGAGAGTGCTTGGCCCGGACAGCAGAGAGGTCTCCTCGGACACAGGCAGCATCGCAGAGAGGGACATCACAGAGGCCACGGCCAGAACCATTGTAGGGGTTGGAAGGGACCTCGAACATCCATCTAGTCCAACACCTCTGCCACGGGCAACAACACCCTGAGAGGTGCTGAAGGAGGATTTGGACCATTGAAATTGTGGATAATTCTAAAAACGAGTCTTTGTTCCCTTAAAGAGGCTTTGGAAGATAAAAATGAGCTTTGGGAACCTACAAATAAGGGTTTCGCCTGTAAAACTCTGCTGTTGGAAATTCAAAATCAGATTTTGGTCCTTAAAAACGAGGCTTTAAAAAGGAGTGATTAGACACAAAAAATGAGAGTTTAGAACCTCAAAATGTAACTGTGGGTCCTCAAAAGTCTATGGGTCCTGAAAAACAGGTTGGAACCCTAGAACTAAGGATTTCAAAGCATGAGACTTGGGGCGCTGAAGGGATGGATGCACTGCTGGAAATTTGTCTTTTAACCCTGCAAGGGAGGATAACCTCTTGGTTCTTCTGTGGCCCCAAGAAATGAAACTCTCGTCCTCAATGCAGGTCTTTGAGCGCCGCAATGGAAGCTTGAGCTGTAGAATTGGGGATTGGATCCTTTACGTGAGAGCCCGGAGCTTCAAAAGGAGGCTTTGGGTCCTACAAATGGTGTTTTGAAACTGAAACTCAGGCTTTGAGCCCTGACATCAGGTTTTGTGCCTTTACATGATGATGTGGTAGTGAACAGGAAGGCTTTGCACCCTAAAAATGGGACTTGAGAGGCTCAAAATGAGGATTTGAGCCCTCACAACTGTAGACTTGATTCTAAAATGAGACTTTGTTCCCTGAAAAGGAGGCTTTGGGAGCTAAAGATTACCTTTTGAATCCTTTTAGAGGCTTTTGTCTCAAAAAATGAGGCTGTGAGCAGAAAAAATCAGATGTTGTTCCTTAAAATGTGTCATTGAAGCTCAAGAAAGGGGGCTTGGATCTCACAAAGGAGGGTCTGTACCCTCAAACGAGGCTTTTGGCCCAAAAAACGGAGGTGTCCCCCAGCCCCCTGCGATATTGCCAGGCAACGGCTCGGCCCCAGGCCGGGACTCGGGGGGAGCTGCGGGTGCTGAGGGCTGGGGGGCAGGAAGGGGCAGAGCCAGGGGCTGGGACGGGGGTTCTGCACTAAAAAGGGGGTTCTGGCCCCAAAATGGGGCTGGGGGCACTGGTAGGAGGTGCTGAGGCCGCACGGGGCTCTGGCCCCTCAGTCACACCAGCACAGAACCATTAAGGCTGAAAAGCCTCTGGGCTCCCCCAGCCCAGCCCTGTGCACGGAACGTCCCGAGGCGTCAAATCTGCTTAACTTGAACCCCCAGGGGTGGAGAATCCCCCGCTGCCCTGGAGCCTCGGCCAGGGCTGCACCGCGCTCACACAAAGGCATTTTCCCTCCTATCCAACCAAGAAGGATCCTGCTCCTCCGGACAAGAAGGTGGATGTTCTCAGGTGCCACAGGATCTGTGGCCAACCGATAGCTGCGTTCAAGGAGCTGGTGAAATGCCAATATCCTTTCTTCTAACTGTGGCCTCAGTGCCTTGCTGATGTCTGGACTCTCTCTGTGGATGTTGACATGGACTGAGCAGCCTGGTCTGACCTCAGAGCTGGCCCTGCTTGGAGCTGGCACTGGACTAGAGATCACCTGAGCTCTCTTAATGCCCAGGTTTTCCTATGAGCATAAGATGTAGAGACCCACTTAGCAGGTTGCCCCAAGCCTCCCCAGCAGGACAAAGTGTGCCCTGACAGCCCTCGCTGTGGCCCTAACTCCATCCTGGCAGACCTCCTCCAGGGCCTCTCCAGTTTCTCCACTTTCCTTCTGAAATGTCAGACTCACTGGGTCCTGTGGCATCGTCCTGGTGCCAGAAGCGTGAGGGCAGCGATTGTCTCCTTTGCCCAGCGTCAGGAGTTGCTCCCTCTGCTCCTCCCAGGGAGGGGCTGGGGGTGGGCGAGAAGCTGTCAGGGGGAGACAGGCAGGAGAGCTGACCCCGGCTGAGCAGAGGGAGATCCCATAACGTAGGTGCCACGCTCAGCGATAGAACCTGTGGCAGAAGAAGTGGAGATTTTTATCCTTCAAGGTGACAGGTGGTGGTAGACTGGCAGGGTGTCAGTCTGCCTGAGGGAGGAGGCCATTGATGGCATTTGCGTTGGTTTGGACTTTGGATTATGTTGGGGTTTAATTTTTTTCCTCCACCTATTCAACTATATTTTGCTCAGCCACAAGTCAAATAACACTTCCCTGGCGCAGCATGGGTAGAGACCTGGCCAGCTGAGGGCTGCCCTGAGGAGATGGACCTGAGCACCGGGATGCTGGCTTGTCCTCACTCACAAGAGACCTCCACCAATCGCATGCCCATGCAAAAGAGATTTTCCAAAGAACTATTGATCTTCTCCTGTAACTTCCTCAGCCTGGAGAAGAGAAGGCTTCGGGGAGACCTTGTAACAGCCATCCCGTACATGAAGTGAGTAACCAAGAAGGCTGCAGAGGGACTTTTTACAAGGGCATGGAGGGACAGGATGAAGGGGGCAAAGATTTAAACTGTAAGGGGGAAGATTTAGATTAGACATTAGGAAGAAATTGTTCACAAAGAAGTTGGTAAGACTGTGGCCCAGGTTGCGCAGTGAAGCTGTGGCTGCCCCCTCCCTGGAGGTGTTCAAGGCCGGCTTGGATGGCGCCTTGAGCAGCCTTGTCCAGTGGGAGGTGTCCCTGCCCACGGCAAGGGGGCTGGAGCTGCATGGGCTTTAAGGTCCCTTCCAACCCAAACCATTCTATGATTCTGAAAAGTATTGAAATGTAAACTTTAAACTAAACCATATTTTTCTTAGGTGCATTTCAAAATCTTCCTCTTTAACCACACTGGGAAATGACTCCAAGGAGCTGTGCGAGCCTTGAAGACCTTAAGAAAACAACAGGAAGGGAAAGAGCTCATTAAGTCTTTCTGTAGTTTAATGAGACCCAGGCTGGATTTGCTGATGAGTCCTTGAACAACCACTGCTGAGAGGAGGCTGAGGAAACATCTCAAGAAGTCAAGAGCAAAGCTCTAAATGCCTTGGAAGTCTTAACTGGTCTCAGTGGGGATTGTTAGTGACAAAGCCTCCCCAGGGACTCGTTAGAGCCGAGAATTAGAGGCCATGACTGCAGGAATGCAAAGGTGCTGTGCAGGCAGCTGTGATGCTGAGAAAAGCCGGGGTTTGACTGAGGAAGGAGAAAGGCCAAGCCCTGACCCCCAGGCCCTGGGCAGGCAGATCTGGCTTTGGCTACAAGGGCACTTGTGCCATGGACATTTTGACATTGCTGAATCAGAATCACAGCAGTCATCCCATGTAATTAAAAATACAGGCCTGTAGGGTTATGGGAGATGCCAAGGCTCTCACTCAGCTTCCTGCAGTTGTAGAAGAACTGGGTCCTAGATGGGCAGGGTCATCAAAGGGTTGAGTCATAGAAGAGAAACAGAAATCTTGGGTATGAGAAGGGGAAGCTGAGAGAAGAGTTGAGTCATAGAGGAGTAACTAAGGCATGCAGTCATAGAAGGGTTATAGAAGTTTTGGATCACAGAATTTTCATAGCAGAACTGGAGCATAGATGACTGAGTTCATAAAAGGGTCATAGAATATTCAGGCCATAGAAGAGGTGAGTCATAGAAGTGTGGGTTTTGGGGGGGTTTAGAAGGGTTTATTCATAGAAGGGTCACAAAATGGTGGGTTCAGAGAAGGGTTGGGTCATAGAAGAGTCATAGAACAGTCAGATAATGGAAGAACCTGGTCACAGAAGGTTCATGGAAGAGTCAGATCATGGAAAGTCACATCACAGAAAAGTCAGACACCAGTCAGGTCATGGTATGAAGTGTTGTGTCATAGAAGGCTTGAGTCATGGAAGGGCCTGGTCCTGTAAGAGATGGGTCACGGAACAGTTGAGTTATAGATGTATTAGGTCATAGAGGACATAACAGAAGATTTCAGTCATAGAAGGTTCATAAATGGGTCGGGTGATGGAAGTCTCAGATCAAAGGTAATAGCAGTATTGAGGAATAGAAGCCTGAGAGTTTATTTGGATAATAGAAGGGTTTGGTCATTGAAGGAACATTAAAGAGTCAGGCCATAGGAGGGTCAGGTCATAAAATGGTTGGGTCATAGATTATTCAATTCAGAGAGGAGTCAGGTCATAGAAGAATCATAGAAGAATTGGGTCATAGATGGCTTGATTTGTAGAAGGCTCAGACTCTAGATGAGTTGGATTATAAAGAAGTCACAGAAGAATGGGGTGGTAGAAGAGTTGGTTCATAGAAGAGATCACAGAATCACAGAATCACAGAATCACAGAACAACCAGGTTGGAAGAGACCCACCGGATCATCGATTACAACCATTCCTATCCAACACTAAACCATGCCCCTTAGTACCTCGTCCACCCGTGCCTTAAACACCTCCAGGGAAGGTGAATCAACCCCCTCCCTGGGTAGCCTGTTCCAGTGCCCAATGACCCTTTCTGTGAAGAATTTTTTCCTAATGTCCAGCCTAAACCTCCCCTGGTGGAGCTTGAGGCCATTCCCTCTTGTCCTGTCCCCCATCACTTGGGAGAAGAGCCCAGCTCCCTCCTCTCCACAACCTCCTTTCAGGTAGTTGCAGAGAGCAATGAGGTCTCCCCTCAGCCTCCTCTTCTCCAGGCTAAACACCCCCAGCTCTCTCAGCCGCTCCTCGGAATCCTTGTTCTCCAGCCCCCTCACCAGCTTTGTTGCTTTTCTCTGGTCTCGCTCCAGAGCCTCAACATCCTTTTTGTGGTGAGGGGCCCAGAATTGAACCCAGGATTCGAGGAGCGGTCTCACCAGTGCCTGAGGGAGAGTCCAGAGGGAGAAGAACCTCTCTGGACCTGCTGGCCACACCGTTTCTGATCCAAGCCAAGATGCCATTGGCCTTCTTGGCCACCTGGGCCACTGCTGGCTCATATTTAGTCGGCTGTCAACCAACACCCTCAGGTCCCTCTCCTCCAGGCAGCTTTCTAGACAGACTTCTCCTAGTCTGGAGCTACTCAGGGTTGTTTTGCCCCAAGTGCAGGACCCAGCACGTGGCCTTGTTAAACCTCATCCATTGGTCTCAGCCCATGGATCCAGCCTGTCCAGATCCCTTTGCAGAGCCTCCCAACCCTCCAGCAGATCCACGCTTCCACCCAGCTTAGTGTCGTCCGCAAACTTGCTAAGGGTGCACTCGATGCCTTCATCTAGGTCATTGATAAAGACATTGAACAGGGCTGGACCCAGCACTGAGCCCTGGGGGACACCACATGGAAATGGCCTCCAGCTGGATTTCACACCATTTCCCACCACTCTCTGGGCCCTCCATCCAACCCGTTTTCCACCCAGGAGAGTGTGCGCCTATCCAGGCCAGAGGTGACAGTTTCCCAAGCAGAATGCTGTGAGAAACCGTGACAAAGGCTTTACTGAAGTCCAGGAAGATCCATCCACAGCCTTTCCCTCATCCAGCAGCCGAGTCACTTTGTCACAGAAGGTAATCAGGTTAGTTTTGCAAGACCTGCCCTTCATGAACCCGTGTGGACTGGGCCTGATCACCCGGTTCTCTTGCATGTGCTTCATGATAGCACTCAAGATCACCTGCTCCATGACTTTCCTTGGCACTGAGGTCGGACTGACAGGCCTGGAGTTCCCTGGATCCTCCCTGCGACCCTTCTTGTAGACGGGCACAACATCAGCCTCCAGTCCAGTGGGACTTCCCCAGTCTTCCAGGACTGCTGGAAGATGATGGAAAGGGGTCTGGCCGGCACATCCGCCAGCTCCTTCAATACCCTTGGATGAATCCCATCCGGCCCCATAGACTTGTGGGTGTCTAGTCGGGCTAGCAAGGCTCTGACCACCTCCTCTTGGATCATGGCAGCCTCATTTTGCTCCTCTAGCTCCTGGGTTTGTACACAGATGGAATGACTTTCTTTACAATTAAAGACTGAGGCAAAGAAGGCATTAAGTACCTCAGCCTTTTCCTCATCCCCTGTCACTGTTGTTCCTTCTGCGTCCAATAGGGACTGTATGGTCTCCCTAGTCCTCCTTCTATTATTTATATATTTATAGAAGGATTTTTTGTTATCTTTCACAGACTTTGCCAATCTTATTTCTAGTTGAGCCTTAGCCCTTCTGATTTTTTCTCTACACAATCTCACTTCCCTCCTGTAGTCCACCCAAGAGGCCTGTCCCCTCTTGCAGAGCCCATAAATGTTTCTCTTCTTCATGGGTCATGAGATGGGTCATAGAAGTCTCATAGAAGAGTAGTGTTGTACAAGAGGTGTGTCATTGAAGTGTCGGGTCATAGAAGCACTAGGCCATAGGTTGGTGATAGAACTGTTGGATCATTGAAGTCATAAAAACACAGGTGGTGGCTCATTTAAGCGTCTGGTCATACAGGAGTCAGGTCATAGAGGGTCAGTTAATAGTAGGTTTGGTTCATAAAACAGTTGGGTCATCAAAGGGTCGGGTTGGGTCATAGAAGAAGTTGGGTCACAGAAGCATCAGGCATAGATGATTTGTATCACAGAAGAATCATAGAAGACTTGGGTCATAGAAAGTAAAATCACAGAAGAGTCAGAGGATAGTCAAGACATAGGACATAGAAGGCTCATGTCACAGAAGTGTCTGATCATACAAGAGCAGGTCAAAGAAGAGTCAGGTTATAGATGAGTTGTATCGTGGAGGAGTAATAGTATAGTTCAGTCATAAAAGGCTCATAGAAGTGTCGGGTCAGAGAAGCCTCAGGCAATAAAAGATTTGGGTGGTAAGAAGGGTCATAAAAGATTTGGGTCATGGAATAGCTGAGTCATCGAAGCATGAGAGTTTAGTCAGGAAAAGGAAGGAACAGGTCATGGAAAGGCCTTAGAAGAGTCACGTCATAGAAGTGTTGGGTCATAGAAGAGTAGGGTCAACAATTATTCAGATCATAGAGGAGTTAGGTCATAGAAGGATGGTGAGACACAATATGCCCAGGGGAAATCCCGTCCACTTCTCTTTCAGATACCCAGAAATGCAATCCAAGGAGACAACGTCTGGGCAAAGCCTTTAGATCCCCTGCCCATCCACTGGCCATTTCTAAAAAGGGCATGTCATGTGGGGGTGATGGCAGTGATCAAGGAGTTCCACTCATCTCCATGACCTTCTGAAAATGATGGAGAGTGGCCTCATGTGACATCGTCCTCCTCACTCAGCTCCCTGGGATGCTGCTCCTCCTGTCCCACAGACTGGGAAGGATTGTGTTTGCTCAAGTGATCCCTGACTTGATCCCCAGTCACCACTGGTTGATCTCCTCCAGAGTCCTGCCTCGAGTCACAGGGGCCTGGGAGATCTTGATGGGCAAGACAGAGGCAAAGAGAACAGAGAATCTCAGATCTGTCCATACCTGCTCTTCCTAAATTCAGCACTGCCCACACAGTGCCCTTTACTGTTCCTTAAAAAGCAAACACTCATCATGGGGCACTTGAATGGCCTTTCAAGTCGAGGTGGAGTTTTGGTGAGGACTGTTGCTCAGCTTGGAGGATGCTGTTCTTGAAGCCCGTCTTTCCTGAGCTCTGTGACCTTATCACAGCTCTGCCTCCCACAGAGGAGGCTCCAGCTTCTGCTGCCTGTGCCCCTGGCTGAGGGCATTGCTGCCCACTGGGGCTGAAGCCCTGCAGCTGCGGCACCAGGCAAGCTCATCCCTGCCATGAGGAAACCTGGGAACAAGCTTCCAGCAATCCGTGTGTGCAAAGGCTTTTCTTAGAGCAGAGACACAGCCAGGAGAGAAGGAAGCTGAGTGTGTTTCCAGCCCTGAGTCTAAAGACCCAGGATGAAATGTCTGAATTCACTCAGTGGAACAGATCCCCCCAGCTTGGAGAAATGAGATCATTCCCTGTTACCCTCCTGCTGTCCTGTCTAATGATGGGACAAAAATATTGATTTTCATGCCCAGTTATTTTTCTAACAGGAGCAGTGACACTGCATGAAAGAAGTTTCTCTTCCCAGCTGAGGGAGGGAACATCAGGGATGGCTTCAGCCTGTTTCTCAGCAGTTTCTCCTGGAGCCCCAGGGACACCTCGAGGGAGCCCAGAGGGGGCAGACAAAGCGCTGCCTTGGGCTGCTCCTCTGCTGCTGAGCTGGGCTGGGCTCCTGGGACAGTGTGAGCTGATAACGAGAGGGCAGTTCTGGAAAGAGCCAGGGCTGGCCAGGAGCAGCCCCTCTGCAAAGCTCAGCAGGGCTGAGGGCACTGCCTGCAGGGAGCAGAGCTGAAGATTCACTCGGGGAGAAATCATCACAGTCACAAATACAGTAAGTCTCTGGGTGCAGGGCAGTGCACTTCTGGGAAGATCTCCTAAAGCTGCCATGTGCCACAGCTTTCGGAATCTATGAGGAGGACTTTCAGAGTTTGTCTAGTGCAGAGGAGAGGGACACCGCTCCAGAGCCAGGGTTCTCCTCTGCACCCCCAAAGGACTGGGTGTGAGGGCTGCGAGTGCAGCCAGGGGTGCCCTGGGCTCTCCTTCAGCTCCCTGCCAGGAAGCTCCCTGCGCTCCTGTCGGGGAAGGAGCGACCCCCGGCAGGGCAGGGCAGGGTCCTCCTGCTGTCCAGAGGGGGCTGTGTGTGTCAGGGCTGCTCACAGCTCCAGGTCACCCCCACAGCACTTGTAGAAGGTCTTTTTGGAGAATGACATCGGGGCAGCATCTACCTGTAAGGGATGGAGTCTGTGCTTTCAGGTTTCCACTCCTGGTGTTGGGGGGGCAGTGGGGATGGGAATTTATTTCTCTTTCTTGAAAGGCACCAGTACTCCAGTTCCCGTTAGGATTTCTGTGAGCTGCTCCTCAGCCCCTGCACTCCCAGAGATGTCCCTGGGCAGGGCCCCACTGCCAGGAAGGGTCTGCAGGGCAGGGCAGAGCACACGGTGTGCTCTGTGAGCACAGACACAAGGAGATCCAGGGACAGAGAAACAGCTCCCAGCAGGGACAAGCTCCAGGCAGCAGAGACATGGGCAGGGATGGAGAAGGATCTGCTCCCATTGACACCATGGGATGCAGGATTCGGGCATCTCCCTGCCACCCCCTGCAGTGCAGACATCTATGATGGAGCGAACCCACTCTCTTGTCTCCCACCTCCTCTCTTCAGACCATAGGTGGTCAGTCACCTTCTCAGCATCCTCACCCTTTCAAAGGAGACATTACCAGCCCCCTGATTGTTTCTCTGCTCTTTCAATCTGCAGCAACTCTGTGCATGTCTCCCTCTTCCCTCTCCTTCCTTGGCTCCCCAGGTTCTTACCACTGGACCATCTGGGATGGGGTTTGGGTTAAGCTGCAGTTCAGAGACCAGTCCTGTGGTTCCTGCCATGCAGGTGTAGCTGTAGGAGTAAGAGTCTAATCCCTCTCCCAACTGACAAGTTCAGGCAATGCAAATGAGCAGATTCTCTTTTCAGGACACCCCACATTTGTGACATGTGATTCTTTGCTTGCAGTGTCCTGCTGTGCTTCAGGCTGCCCTCCAGAAGGCACATTTCTCCCGTGGTATCTTTGTGTCATCTGGCAGTGCCATGGATACCTCACACAAAGGCCATGGAAGTGCTGCTCATCGTCTGTGTGGGGGAAGCATCAGTGAGCCCTCTGTGTCCCTGACTGCGAGAGGAGAGCTGAAATCCCCACTCCAGTAGGATAAGGTGAGGGTATTAGGAGATCTGCACAGGGAAACTGGATTGCTCAGCTTCCAGCAGTGCCAGTTTTTTGGGGAGGGAACACCCAAGTGCAAAAGTTCTCCATCACAGGGCAGCTGAGACCAGGGCTGATGGACAGACCGGCTGTGCTCACTCTGCATGAAGGGGCAGCCCGTTTGCCTGTCAGGATCCACAAGATATCACTTGGAGTGAAGCAGAGAAGCCTGGAGTTTCTTCATCCTGAGCTGTGTTGGGGCAGTGAGAACAGAAGACAAAACAAAATCCCCTCACCTCTGCTCTGCAGTTGGGTGAATGGCGAGGGACAGTGCTGGAAATCTCTTTGATATCAGGAGTGGATTCATCCTGAGATCACCCTTTGTTCTGTTCCCCTGTTGCTGTAGGGCAGGACCGACTCCTGTAGAGCCCACATCACAGCCTCCTGCTCCCTGTGGCAACCTCAGAGAGGAGCAATCAGAGGTTGTGAAAGGGACCTGCCAAATATACTCCTTCCTGAAAGGGTCAGTTTGGGGGTAGTTCTATGAAGAAGAGCATTGATTTTGGTCAGAGAAATGTCCCCTAAATTGTCTTTCTCTTTTCCCTCTTGGACACTGCCCCATACCCAGAGGCAGCACATGTCCAACAGCAGCTCCATCACCCAGTTCCTCCTCCTGGCATTCGCAGACACACGGGAGCTGCAGCTCTTGCACTTCTGGCTCTTCCTGGGCATCTACCTGGCTGCCCTCCTGGGCAACGGCCTCATCATCATCACCATCGCCTGTGACCAGCACCTCCACACCCCCATGTACTTCTTCCTCCTCAACCTCGCCCTCCTCGACCTGGGCTCCATCTCCATCATTGTCCCCAAATCCATGGCCAATTCCCTCTGGAACATCAGGCCCATCTCCTATACAGGGTGTGTCTCGCAACTCTTTCTGTTTGTCTTTTTCATTACAACAGAATTTTGTATTCTCACCATCATGTCCTACGACCGCTACGTTGCCATCTGCAACCCCCTGCACTACGGGACCCTCCTGGGCAGCAGAGCTTGTGTCCACATGGCAGCAGCTGCCTGGGGTGCTGGGTTTCTCTACGCTCTGCTGCACACAGCCAGTACATTTTCCCTGCCCCTCTGCCAGGACAATGCTGTGGACCAGTTCTTCTGTGAGATCCCCCAGATCCTCAAGCTCTCCTGTTCACACTCCTACCACAGTGAAGTTGGGCTTATTGTAGTAAGTGTCTTAGTAGCATGTGGCTGTTTTGTTTTCGTGGTGGTGTCCTATGTGCAGATCTTCAGGGCCGTGTTGAGGATCCCCTCAGAGCAGGGACGGCACAAAGCCTTTTCCACATGCCTCCCTCACCTGGCTGTGATCTCCCTCTTTATCAGCACTGCAGGATTTGCCTACTTGAAACCTCCCTCCATCTCCTCTCCACCCCTGGACCTGGTGGTGTCAGTTCTGTATTCAGTGGTGCCTCCAGCACTGAACCCCCTCATCTACAGCTTCAGGAATCAGCAGCTCAAGGATGCAGGGTGGAAACTGATAACTGGATGGTTTTCTGAAGCAATGAACTGCTCATCACCTTCTGCATAAGAGTTTATCATGAAAATCATGGCAGGCTCAGACTGGCTTCTCTATTTGTTGTTGGTGTTCCTGGTTTTTCAATAGCAATAATCTTGTAATCCTGTTTTAAATTCACTGCCACCTTCTCTTTTCTTACTGATTGGCTGTGTAAATGAGTAGCTGTGCTCTCTGTGTGCTTAAATAAAATAAAGGGATATTCAGCACCTTCTGTTTCCTGATATCTTTTGTCCAAGGCCTTTTTGGAGCTGCAGAGACAGTTCCTGCAGACATAGGTGGAGGGGAAAGGAGTCCCAGCACAGCAGCACTGCCAGGCACCAGCACTTGATCTCCCAGAGCTGTTCTCATTCCCCTTCCACACACCCATTGCCCTGCTGTAAAGCCTGAGTGCTCTGAGCTTGGTCACATTGCCTATAGTTTGCATCATGTCATCATTGCTGAAGGTTTGCATCATATTTGGGTGTTTAAAAACATGATTATTGCACTAATTTAAACTAACGGATGTGATCTACATGGACTTCTGTAAAGCCTTTTACGCAGTCCCTCACAACATCCTTCTCTCTTAATTGGAGAGATCTGGATTTGATGGGTGGATGGTTGGTGGATAAGACTTTGGCTGGATGGTCGTATTTAGAGAGTAGCGATAAACGGCTCAATGTCCAGATAGAGATCTGTGATAAATGGTGTCCCTCGGGGGTCCATACTGGGACCAGTGCTGTTCAATTTCATCAGTGATATAGAGAGCGAGATTGAGTGCACCCTCAGCACGTTTACTGATGACACCAAGCTGAGTGATGCAGTTGCCACATTGGAAGGACAGGATGTCATCCAGAGGGACCTGGAGAAGCTGGAGAAGTGGGGCCGTGAGAACGTCATGAGGTTCAACAGGGCCAAGGGCAAGGTCCTACAGCTGGGTTGGGGCAATCTGCAGTTTCACTGTGCTTGAGATTGAGATGTGATTGAGAGCAGCCCTGCAGAGAAGGACTTGGGGGTGCTGGTCGATGAGAAGCTCGACATGAAGCAGTGTGCCCAAGCGGCCAAGAAGGCCAGTGGCATCCTGGCTTGGATCAGAAATGGTGTGACAAGCAGGTCCAGGGAGGTTATTCTCCCTCTGGACTCGGCACTGGGGAGACCGCTCCTCGAATCCGGGGGTCAGTTCTGGCCCCTCACCACAAGAAGGATGTTGAGGCTCTGGAGTGAGTCCAGAGAAGAGCAACAAAGCTGGTGAAGGGGCTGGAGAACAAGAGGAGCATCTGAGAGAGCTGGGGGTGTTTAGCCTGGAGAAGAGGAGGCTGAGGGGAGACCTCATTGCTCTCTACAACTACCTGAAAGGAGGTTGTGGAGAGGAGGGAGCTGGGCTCTTCTCGCAGGTCATGTGGGACAGGACAAGAGGGAATGGCCTCAAGCTCCACCAGGGGAGGTTTAGGCTGAACATTAGAAAAAAAATTTTCACAGAAAGAGTCACTGGGCACTGGCAGAGGCTGCCCAGGGAGGGGGTTGAGTCACCTTCCCTGGAGGTGTTTAAGGCACGGGTGGACGAGGCGCTAAGGGGCATGGTTTAATGATTGATAGGAATGGTTGGACTCGATGATCCAGTGGGTCTCTTCCAACCTGGTGATTCTATGCTTCTATGCTTCTATGAGCCGGCAATATGCGCTTATAGCCCAGAGGACCAACTGTGTCCTTGGCTGCATCAAAAGAAGTGTGGCCAGCAGGTCGAGGGAGGTGATTCTTCCCCTCTATACCTCTTTTGTGAAACCTCATCTGGAGTACTGTGTCCACGTCTGGAATCCTCAACAAAAGAAGGATGTGGAACTGTTGGATCGGGTCCAGAGGAGGCTACAAGGATGATCAGAGGGCTGGAGCACCTCCCATACGAAGACAGTATGAGAGTATGGGTTGTCCAGCCTGGAGAAGAGAAGGCTCTGAGGAGACCTTATAGTGACCTTCCAGTACCTGAAGTGGTTACAAGAAATCTGGGGAGGGACCCTTTACAAAGACTTGTAGTGATAGGATGAGGGGCAATGGGTATAAACTGGAGAGGGGCAGATTTAGGCTAGACATAAGGAGGAGTTTCTTCGCCATGAGGGTGGTGAGGCACTGGAACAGGTTACCCAGGGAAGTTGTAGCTGCCCCATCTCTGGAGGTGTTCAAGGCTACGTTGGATGGGGCCTTGGGCACCCTGATGTAGTGGGACAAGTCCCTGCCCATGGCAGGGGGGCGTGGAACTAGTTGAGCTGCAAGGTCCCTTCCAACCCAAACTATTCTATGAGTCTATGATTCTATAAATCTCTGCCTCCCAGGCCAGAGGAGATATGGACAGGGATGCTGAGCAGCTGGTGTCAGGAGCAGCTGATGCCCTGGTGTTACTGTGCTGCTTTGCAGGACACGTTTATCTGAACCAGGGTGAGAACCAGACAGTGGTTCCCCCCAAAACAGCCCTGCTGAAGGTGCTGCAGCGGGCACCTGCCTGTCGGGATGGCAACCCAAGGAGCACCCTTCTCCACTGTAGGTTCCTGAGAAAGAAGTGGATCACAGAATGTCGTGGAAACAGGCTGAATTCCATACGTGCCCATAGGTGAAGGCCACCTGAAGCTCTGCCCTGGGAAGCTCTTTGCCAGCCCCTCCCACCCTGCTCTGCTTCCAGTACTGGCTGCAGAGCTGGTTGGGGCTGAGCTTAGAGCTGGTGTGAGCTCCAGGGAGTGTTTTCTCCTGACAGCACCATGCCTGGTTTATTTTGGATCAGCACGGTCCACGCACTCAGTAACTGTCCAGACTTTGTTCCTGAGTGGAAGGGAGAGATGAGGGCCATGGAGCAATCCTGCATCTGAACTGCATCCACCTCCATTCCAATGGGAAAAAAATAGATTGGAATGTTTCCCAGGAGCTGATCTCTCCTGTTTCTTTACAGATGTGGCTGGAGGTGACGGATCTCGGGCTTCCTGTCTGAGTCCCAGCGCTGATGCGCAGGGAGATCACATGGGCACATGACGGCTTTTGAATTCCTTTGGGAGCTGCCAGCTCAAAGCCCTCACAGGAGCGAGGCCTCTTTCGTGGGTGTGAGAATACCGACCATCATCGCATGTGCCAACCCATTCCATGATCCTCTCTTGTCCTGCTGTTCAGTTCTGACAGGGTGATCACCATGTGAGATGGGATCTTCTCATGGAGGCTTGGGTGCAGATGTGGCTCCTGCTCCCGCTTCTTGGCTGGATCCTGTGCTGGAGCCCTATTGTCCTCCATGGTGTTTGAGGGCTCTGGGTGGTACCTCAGAGCCAGGGCCAGATGGAAGCCAGACACCCAGCTTGAGGTGGGACAGCCGGCTTGAAGGCAGCAACCATGAACTGTGTGGATTCAGACTCAAGTAGTTACTCTCTCTTTCTAGATGTATTTTAGATAATTCGGTTGTGCTTTTCCTCTGGCTTTGAGGGTCTGTGGCCTCTTCGAGGCCACTAGAAAGTGCCCAGGACATGGTGACCAGAGCATGGGGTTCAGTCTACTGCATCCTTCCCATGGGATGAGGTGGCAGGATGGGATGTGCTGTTTCCCAGCTGAATTGGCTGCAGCATCTCCCTGTCCCCTCTAAAGCTTGTGGTTTTCCAAAAATGCGCTGAATGTTGCAAGAAGATCCCATGCGATCTCCTGGTCTCTCAGCAGCCTGGGTTTTGATCTTCATGGGAACACAGGGTAGTGTCAAGCTCTTAGATTTTCATCCAGGAAAGACACATCATCCCATCATAGGTGGGATCTCTTCTTAGGGAGAGCATTTCACATAACACACAATTACATTTCTACAGCATGTATTGGGTGTAAAGGAGAAGATTTTATTGTGGTGAAGCATACTTAACCATAAGCACACACTTTTTGCACCTATCTCTTTCCTCTCAGGAATAAAAACTTCTTTAAGTGCCTCTTTAAAGCAGAGATGATCCCTAGATGGAAGCCATTCTGTGACACAATGGAATCTAGAAAATAGAGCAATAAAGTTGAATTTTTAAAACAAGGGAAACTAGATTGCACTTTTACAGAGGAAAAGATTTCATTTACATCTATTCAGCTGTTCAATCTTGAGCACATCTTGCTTTCTTCTTCAGAGAAGCATGCTCCACTTCAACATCTCACTACAATGTATTATCAAATTACCTATCTTTTTCAGTTCAACTGTTTTTCAATTGAAAGTGATTATCTACATTTCCCTTCATTTCGATTCTTCTTTTTCCTGGATGCCTCATTATTCCCCTAATTTGCATATTAAACCAGTCTTCCTTTTAAACTGGGAATTATCTCTGCTTCCCGGAGAGGACAGAATACTGAGCCTGTAATGGACTTCTTATGAACTATACAGGATAAGACCATACCATACAGAACAGGTCTTAAAATATTAATATGCCTATATAGATTACTTCAGGTCAAAAGTAATAAAGGTATTTTAAGTATTAACCACCGAGATGAAACTGAAAACAGCCAATCTGACAGCACAAGCAGGCTCAGATGATGCTGATCACAGTGAAGTATCTTCTGGAAATTAGGGGGGTGAGCAGGCTATTAACCTGCTCATACCTGCCTGGTTTTTCCACTAGGCTACTCTGCTGTCCTGTCCAGCAATGAGCGGAACAAAGCAAAAGCCATAAAGCCAGCCTCAGAGCAGCATTTTCATGCACACCTTTAAGTGTTATAACCTAGAAGTTGGCCCTTCCAGTCTAAGTTGACCTCCCCAGCCTAAAAACAGAATTGGTAGAAATGAAGCATGTACTGCCAGAATTGTTTACCATACACAAGAAGGTACCTGGACTCCTTGTTTCCTCATTGGGCTTGTAAATACTCTGGGTGCCTAACCTTACATCTTCAGGCATACTCAAAGCCAGGAAGATCTAACCAGCCTGTGTGGAAGGCTGAGGCAAGGCAGAGGGAGTCCAGTATCTGCCCTTTGGATGCACAGCGTGTATTTAAAGGACTGAGTCTGTCTGATTCAGCAAGGCTGCAGAAGCCAGACTGGAAGCAGGGCACAGATGATGGACTGCCATTTCCTAAGGGATGGGGAGCTGAGCAGGATGCATTTCAGCTCTGTCCTGGGCCCATGGGCAGGAGCTTTGAGCCTCATGAGGGCTATTAAGGATCTGACCCCCACTTCAGGAGCCATGCCTTCCTTCCCACCTGCATCACACTTCCCTCTCTTCACAGCAGCAGCTGTGAACAAACATGCACCCAGCACAGCCTCCTTCAAGAGACGCCTGCACCCATGGAGCCTCCCCAGCCAGCACTCTGCAGCCATCACCCTGTGCCTGGCTGGGGCAGCCCAGGATGGCGCCGTGGTCAGGCACAAAAACATACAGGCATGTCCCGAAGGGTTACAGAGATTACCTCTGTATAAACGACAAAACACACACACAAGCCAACCTAGAACAAACTAGAGCTGCAGATGTATTTTTTTGGCTTGCCTACCCTACTAGGCTAGACTTGAGTTTATTCTTGAAGATGACCTAATGATCCAGTGGAAGGTGTCCCTGCCCATGGCGGGGGCCTTGGAACTGGATGATCTTTAAGGTCCCTTCCAACTCAAACTATTCCATGATTTCATAAAAAAAATGGACTGTGTATCATAACTGTTTGGAACACAAGTATTAACTTTCTTAAACAGAGAGAGAAAAAAACTTGAAGAAATACTCAGGCATCATCTACCGACTTTCAAACTAGCTACAGTTATAAACTATTCTGGTATAGTTTAATTTAGACCGATTCCTAATTCAGCTTATCAAGAGAGTAAGCTAAATACATTAGCAAGCATATACTAAAATAGATCGTTCTGCCTTTGCAATCAAAGTTACAAATGACAAAAAGAATTTGCTTTGTGAAAGAAGAACAAAGCAGCAAAACACTTCTGGAATTTTTCCAAACTAAGAAGTTCACTTTACTGTCAAATGCATCAAATTCATGAGTTTGAAACCAAGAGCAGAATATTTGAACAGCTTCCTATTTACCTAATATAGGCAAATCCACACATTGCAGCATAAACCCTGCACCTCTCTTATGGCATTTTGTCTCACTCTCACTCCTTTCTATTTATTATGACCTAGTTCACTTATTTAGGAGGCAGTTCACATGTCTTCCTTTTATTTTTTTTGCTATGATCCTCTTTATAGGTTCACTTAGAGACAGTCTATTGTCTAACAATAACTCCTCTCAATATCCCAAAAACCCATGCTCTCCACTGCAAAATATTGTTTACAAAATATTTTTGGCACTCAGAAAGAATTAGAGGGTGTCATTTAAATTTTATTACAGGGAAGCCAGAAGCAGCATTAAAATTTTTAGGTCTAGAAGGGACATCCAACTGCCATCTCAAATTCTAGACATATGCTGCTGGGACATCTAGTTTTGTAAGTGTGTCTTTTGGCAAGGAGAAAATCCTTGGAGTAGACATCAAAAACTTGTTTTCACATCTGGCATTTCCAAGTGGAGAGTCACATTTCTGCTCCTCTCACTTTCTTGCTTATCTTTACCCAATTCCTGTGAGAAACGCTGAAACACCTTTGCCTCCTGACCGCACAAGAGAACACAGGAAAAAAAGCTTTATGTACACAAAGATGGGTCGATCAGAAACTACATCCAAGTATTGAACCATCTAGGAAGATTTTAATATGAAGTACACACCAGCTGGAACTTAGATTTGCCTCCATGCCTTGGAGGGAAGCATCTAGTAAATGCTTAACATCAGCCTCATCTCAGAACAGCTGCATTTCAGCATCTGTGTTACATGCACAGACTTCAAAGCAGCACATTCCATCACGCACACCACTGCACAGTCATCTAGCAAAACATTCTAATTTTAGCACATGGTCTGACATTTTCAATAGTACCAAGCAGAGGCATCTACCCAAGCAATCAGCAGGTACTGGCATCCTCAGGACCTCCCAGCTCAAGTGCAAGGTTTCAGCTGCTGCATTTTCCTTGCGTGTCAGGATTGGGGGACCAGGAGCTACAGCTGAGGATCCAGGTCATGGACCAGCTCTTTGGTGCTACTGTTTAAGTCACTTCTGAATTTCCTCCCTTTGCAAAGTATTCTTCACCCCAATTCAGTTAGCATCCCTCGTGTACAAACGATTATCCGCTTTCCATTTTACTGCTACTTTTACTTACAATGGGATCGGCCTTTACTCTCACCTTTTTCTACTCTCAACTTTTTTTACCCTCAACACAGAAAGGTGTTTTTCTGCAACAAGAATAAAAGCAAATATTAACAATTATATTTTTCTTCAGTAGCTTGAACTTGCTTCTTCCTGGATGTTTAACTTCTCACTTGCATTAAAAACTCCAGTTATTTTCCTCCAAACCAATATTAAAATGTCTGTAGCACTTTTCTCAAGCATGGCAAGAATGAAGTATGCATTTTCCTTATTTCTGTGAAGCTCCTGCAATAGTCACTATTCCAGGTATTCCCTGTAACATAAAAAAGCTAACTCTAAATGTAGAGTTTGCAGCATTTAACACTTTTACTTATCCCACACCTCAGTCCGCTGTGTTTTTCTCAAATCCTTGGGTCATAACCTCATGTGATTACATAAACTCAAGCTGAATTTCTTTTGCCCTTTTTTTCAAATCTATTTAGAGTTTTGTGATTGCTGAAAAAAATGTCAAAACTCGATTCAGATGTTCCCAAACAACCATTTATATGCATACAGCCTTTCATATCACCTGTTAAATCACCTGAAAACTGAGCACATTTGATAACTGGGGAACCTCAAAAGGAAGAATAACACAGGTTTGACCAGCTTCAAGTCAGTCCTTAAGCAGAGTAACCAGCCCCAACGTTTGATATCCTCTAGCCAAGGAGTGCAGATACACACATGATGACTCCGTGTTTGAGAGGAACTGACAGCTAAGCACCTTGTAAACACTGAACTTCAATGTTTTGGTTTTGCATGCTGAAAACTGGATGTTCTCCAATCACACATGCAGCAGATTAGAAGCTGTTATACAGCTACACACATGCGACTCGGATACTTTTCTTCGCACAGCAATGTGAAAGTTAAAGTGTTTCACCTTCCCCTCCCTCGCCCTCAGGTTTATCGTCTCCTCAGGGCAAAGGAAAACGCATTTTCTCTTTCTTTCAGGAATAATACTAAGATAAAAGAAAACCAAACAGATACAAGGAAGAAAAATGAGTATTCAAATTCTATAATTTGAATTATAATTCAAATATTTATATTTTGAATTGGACTACTATGTACCACAACTCCATTTTACAATGTGTAATTTTATAGAGTTTTTCCTGAGCAAAACCTTTTTTTTTCCTGTGGTTGCTCTCAGATTCATTGCAGCTAATTTTGTTACACATTCTGGTGATTAAAGTTGGAGTCACAAGGTCCTTCTTCAATTTAATTAATGCCCAGTTGACTCAGGGTTTTGTTCAGCACCAGTAATACCAGGTTTTCCAGGAGTTTAATGGTCAAATACAGTTTCCAGAGTAGTCCAGGGACTGCCTATCAAGAACACTCCGTGAGGTGAACTCCTCCTGGTCCTCAATTAAGTCTAATAGCAATTATAAAGCCATAAAAGTAGAATGTCCATTTTTTTTTCTTTTTACCCAGTATTAATAATATTTCAGAAACCGGAAAAATGAGGGGAGTGTAAAAAAAAGCAAAACCCTTGCTTGGATTTCTTGTATCACCTGTTTGGGGATGCAGGTCCCTCAGCCTGTATTTCTTAAAAGTTAGCTATAGCTTAAAGAAAAAAATACAGTTGTCCTAAATAGAATTTTGAAGGAAGAGAAAGAAGGTTGAATGTCTTAACAGCCACTTAGCTTAGGTTTATGTCTCAGCACAGCAAGTGCCTCAAAAAGGTCATACAGGGAGAGAAATAAAACAGCATGACCAAATGTGCTATTTTGTTGCTTGAATAATGGTGGGGTGTCTCATTAATAAAAGAGACTATGTAATTAAGAAGAAGGCTACCAATATTGCTTCTAGGTTAAGTGAGATTGCCACAAAGCATTCTGAAATAGATTGTAAAGCTTTTACTAGGGTGAAGGCAGCTCATATCTCTGCTGAAATGTGAATCTGCATAAAGAAGAGGAAATTGAAGATATCCATTGGCTACGCACTCAGGAAAAAACAAAACCTAACCGAAAAAAATCAGTCCTTTTAAGTCATTTTTTAACCAAGTGCTACATCCACTTGAGCTTATTTTGAAACCTCACGTAAAGCTATTGTGTGGAAAGCATTGATTTTTGTAGCAAGCATAGGGACAACATGAAAACACAATACAAAACATTTGATAAGCTGACCATCCTGACAGGATGGCAGTGCTTCCATCTCCACAACTACAAAAAAAATCTTCCAGAAGCACAGATCATCTTGACACTCTCATGCTAAAGCCAATGCATTTTCTACAATGCACAAAAATAAGCAGGATCTTAAACTGTGTTGCGTGATCAGTGGCATAGTGAGTGATCTGCATATGCAGATATGAAGGACATGACTGCCTCTTGAAGCCTGTTGCCCCACAGAGCAGAGGCATTGAATCCCATGTCATTTTGAGACTAGGTCTCAAAATTCCAGGTCTACTAGCCTGCTCCATTTGCCGGATCAAAATTGAAATGTGTCCAGAAACAATTGTCTACAGTTTAATTCAGATACAATCACCACGTAAAAGAAAATTCAACCACATAGAGTGAAACAAATACATATATACGTATACACACATACAACAATATTTTAAAAGAACTAAGAGGAGCAGAATTAAACTTAGAGCTATGACACAAGGATTAAAGTCCAATCTAGAGCGGCTACAGGGCTTGTTGCAGTAGTGTTCCTTATGAAACACTAGTCTGAGTACAAACACATGGATATTACTGGCCTTGACTATTATCTTTAGTAGCACATTTCAGTAACGGTTTTTTGCAGTGTCC
Organism: Phaenicophaeus curvirostris; assembly: GCF_032191515.1. Lineage (NCBI taxonomy): Eukaryota > Metazoa > Chordata > Aves > Cuculiformes > Cuculidae > Phaenicophaeus > Phaenicophaeus curvirostris. Next base: position 6,065,362 of record NC_091418.1, on the reverse strand, counting down.
AGAAAATATGGTCAACCTATGTATAATCAAGAGTTAAGTGACAGCCTTCAACACTGTTACACGCTAAATTATTGTCAAGTTTAGCAGCACAGAAGGATGCTACATCGAGTCTCAATCTTTTGATGATATTTGATTGTCTTTTATTGATTATTTTCTTGGTACTAAAATAATTGTAAGGAGAAATAAGAGATATTGATGGAGAAATTAAGCCCTTGAATTGCATACCTTTTCCACCTTTACTATTTTCTCTCTCTCATTTCCCCCCCTTTTTGAAATAGAAGGAAAAGGACTCCTGTTATACTGAATCAGAATGAACCTGGCATTGAAAATCCCCATGTAGCTCATTAGGTCCTGGTACTACAAAACTTTTTTAATCAACTCACTGTAATCATATGTGTCTTCAGTCAACATCCCTGCAATGTTAGGGAAATGCAAACCACAAAGTTTCCTATAGCCATGCATATTTACTATTGACAAAGTTGTCAATAGATACACTGTTTTCAACATTTGGATCTCTGAATCAACCGGCAAAAAGATTTGCTGGAATATGCTAGACAAGAACTGCATAAATTAGATAAGGAGCAGCATTTGTTCCTCTCCTCTCCAGCAAATTATTCTGCATTGAAGTAAAAACTATTTAGTGATGGACTGAAGGACTTGTGAAAAGCTACAGACTTAAACAGGGGGACTTAATTGTGTTTGTCAGGCACCTGATTTGAGATTTTATTTTCATATTTCTTAGAAATAGAAATTACTAGAGAAACATCTTGCTGCTGCAGCTTTCTTGCCTTGGCAATTATTTGGGATATCACAACTAGCATTATTAGTACAGGAATTGAAAAATATGCATGGAAAAGTCAAAAACAATGTAAGCACAAAGGAACAAAACTATTCCATAAATATTCCAAATATTTCAGTCAAGGAGCTCTAAAAAAAAAAAATAAAAAGAAACCCTACTGCAGCATGCCTTCACCCTTGATGTTATAGAAAACTTATCTTAAATTTGGTTAATTTCATAAGTTACAATACAAGTTAAAAAGATCTTAAATATCAAGTAAAAATGAGACTTGGAGGAGAAAAAGCCCATGTTCTTACTGTGTTTAAATTTCTTACAGCTCATCATATCTTCAGTCATTACGTTTGTAACATTAGGTTGATAAAAAAATAGGAAAAGTCTTAGGCATTTCCTATTGAAAAAAAGAAAAAGAAAAAAACAGATAATGCTTTGATTTAGGTTCTTATCATCTGATAGCCTTAACTTCATTGCTATTTAAGAAGATGCAGGAAATGATTTATCGTTGACTGTCATTTCTGGAGGTGAATAATCTTCTTCCTCAGTATTAAAGTGCCTTTCTGGCAAATCAATCCACCATAGATCATGTCATAAGACTGTCTTCTGATGTTAATAAAGCATTTGGTAATAAGAAGCTTTATGAATGGTACTTAGAGACACAGAAATACCATAATATCCCATTTTAAAAGAGGCAATCTTGCCCGTGATACTGGTTTTTAATAAGTTTCTTAATTCAAAATATACTCTGCTTAAGAGAGCAACAGGTTGTGAAAATGATTTTTCCAGTCAAGAGATCAATTTAGGATGACAACAGTCAGCTGAAGGTGCAGACTATATGACTAATGGACATAATGTAAATTAATTAAGGTATTTCACCTTGAAAAATAGCATTCTGATATATCCTAATGTTCCTGTATAATAAAAAGACTGCCTTTTAGATTAAAAGGAAAAATAGAGAGGAGTTAACGTGGAATAGCATATATAGTTAATCCTATTTTTCAATAAAAATCATTCTTCAAACGTAACAGTTTCTATTCAAAGGAGTTGCACTCACATTCTTAATATAGTAGGGGGAAAACTACAAAACAGCTGAAAATGTGAACGGAAAGTCTTATGTTATTGAAGTGTTATTGATGTATTTTAATCGTTATTGTTGTCGTTTCAGTATTTTTTATCAAAATTACGATCAAAACCAACTAAAACTGAACCTACAAATTCAAAATGCTGGCCCAGGTCCAACATGCATTAAAAAGGTAAATAATATTGATAAATATAAAAATTTACTATGTTATTCTTCTAAATATCTTTGACAGATTTATAGGCAATCTAACTCATAAATGGAATCAGTTTCTAAACAAAGTCAGGGACATTACTTCACTCTGGTAAAGTTTTAACTTAGCATTCTTTTTCCAATACAGACTTTTTCTAAAAGGCCAAAGAAGCACAAGCACTTAAAAGAGAGGTATTATCTTCCCTACATTTATCTTAAAATATCAGTTATTTTATATTGTATTTTATTTATTGTTAAAAAGCCATTAGAAAAAGCAAATTAATCTTTTCTTACAAATGTCTTTGTAAAACTAATTTCTAAGATCAAGTGAAGAACTCTGCATTCGCTATGTAATGAGTATTTATTTGCACCATTATGAAAATATTCTATATTCCTAAAGGTGCACTTCGACTTCAAACAGAACTCCCTCCTCCAGACCTGTGCAGCGCATTATGAAATGATCCAGCAGAGGGACCCTTTCAGTTAAAAATTAAAAATCACCCATTAATCAACCTTTGAATAAAATGCCACAAGGCTATATTTAAGCACATAGCATCAGATAGTGCCTAAATTATTAAGATTACAGCAAGTGTAGCAATATTTCTGATACAACACAGAGGTTTAAGACAGACTAATAAATTTTCACTTTGTGTTCATAGATTTCCAGTAAACAATGTATAAGGTTAGTTTGCTATGTGATATTTCAAGAATACCATTCGACTACCAATTACTTGGCCTGGCTGGTACCACTGTCCACAGGTTGCTAAATCGCACTGTGACAGTACTAGAGGTAGAAGAATTAATAAGACAATCAATACGTTATTACCTGTCAGTAAAATCATACAATCGTAGAATAACCAGGTTGGAAAAGACCCACCGGATCATTGAGTCCAACCATTCCTATCAACCATTAAACCATGCCCCTCAGCACCTCGTCCACCCATGCCTTAAACACCTCCAGGGAAGGTGAATCAACCCTCTCCCTGGGCAGCCTCTGCCAGTGCCCAATGACCCTTTCTGTGGAAATTTTTTCCTAATGTCCAGCCTAAATCTCCCCTGGTGGAGCTTGAGGCCATTCTCCCTTGTCCTGTCCCCTGTCAGTTGAGAGAAGAGCCCAGCTCCCTCCTCTCCACAACCTCCTTTCAGGTAGTTGTAGAGAGCAATGAGGTCTCCCCTCAGCCTCCTCTTCTCCAGGCTAAACACCCCCAGCTCTCTCAGCCAGGTCGAGTCATTTTGTCATATAAGGCGATCAGGTTAGTTTGGCAAGACCTGCCTTTTGTGAACCCGTGTTGACTGGGCCTGATCCCCCGGTTCTCTTGCATGTGCTTCGTGATAGCACTCAAGATCACCTGCTCCATGACTTTCCCTGGCACTGAGGTCAGACTGACAGGCCTGTAGTTCCCTGGATCCTCCCTGAAACCCTTCTTGTAGATGGGCACAACATCAGCCTCCAGTCCAGTGGGACTTCCCCAGTCTTCCAGGACTGCTGGAAGATGATGGAAAGGGGTCTGGCCGGCACATCCGCCAGCTCCTTCAATACCCTTGGATGAATCCCGTCCGGCCCCATAGACTTGTGGGTGTCTAGTCGGGCTAGCAAGGCTCTGACCACCTCCTCTTGGATCATGGCAGCCTCATTTTGCTCCTCTAGCTCCTGGGTTTGTACACAGATGGAATGACTTTCTTTACAATTAAAGACTGAGGGAAAGAAGGCATTAAGTACCTCAGCCTTTTCCTCGTCCCCTCTCACTGTTGTTCCTTCTGCGTCCAATAGGGACTGTATGGTCTCCCTAGTCCTCCTTCTATTATTTATATATTTATAGAAAGATTTTTAGTTATATTTCACAGACTTTGCCAATCTTATTTCTAGTTGAGCCTTAGCCCTTCTGATTTTTTCTCTACACAATCTCACTTCCCTCCTGTAGTCCACCCAAGAGGCCTGTCCCCTCTTCCAGAGCCCATACATGTTTCTCTTCTTCTTGATAGCACTCAAGATCTCTCTGTTCAACCAATCTGGTTTTCTCCCCTGCCGGCTTTTTTTCCGGAACACGGGGATGGCTTTCTCCTGAGCTGCTAGGATTTCCTTTTTGAAGAGCTCCCAGCCCTCATGGGCTCCCTTGCCCTTGAGTACTGTCTCCCATGAGACTTTGCCAACCAGCCTTCTGAAGGGTTCAAAGTCTGCCCTCTGGAAATTTAATGCTACTGTCCTGCTAACCACCCTCTTCACTTCACCTAGAACAGAAAACCCCATCATCTCATGATCACTTAGTCCTAGGCATCCTCCTACTGCCACATCCCCTGCAAAGCCTTCTCTGTTCGCAAACAGCAGGTCCAGGAGGGCACCCTCCCTTGTTGGTTCATTCACCAACTGTGCAAGGAAGTTGTCTTCCACGTGCACCAGGAACCTCCTAGACTGCTTCCTTTCTGCTCTATTGTACTCCCAGCAGATATCAGGCAGATTGAAGTCTCCCACCAGAATGAGAGGCATTGATCTAGAGATAAACCCCAGCTGTTTATAGAAGAGCTCATCAGCTGCTTCTCCTTGGCTGGGTGGTCTGTAACAGACTCCCATCACAAAATCTACTTTCTGGTGGGCTCCTCTGATTTTAACCCACAGGCACTCAATCTCCTCATCACCACAATCCATCTCAACAGTGTCCAAGTCCTCCCTTACAAAGAGGGCTACCCCACCTCCTCTCCTACCCTTCCTATCCCGCCTGAAGAGTTTGAACCCCACCATAGCTGCACTCCAGTTATACGAGTCGTCCCATGTTTCCGTGATGGCAGCGACATCATAGGCTCCTTGCCCTATGACAGCTTCCAGCTCTTCCTTCTTGTTCCCCATGCTGCGTGCATTGGTGTAAATGCACTTCAGCTGCGCTGCCGAGCCTTCAGCCCTCTTAGAGGGAACAGAGTTCGTTCCCAACTGCCTGGTAACTGGAGTAGCTAACACCAGAGTGCCCGTATCTCCCTTAGCACCCCCAGGTGTGTTCTCCCCCACTTTCTGTGTGGTGAGGTACTGGTGGTCCTCACCAGCACACCCTCTCCCAATGACCATTGCCCCACGTCCAGGCTCACTCCTGTCTAGCCTGGTCTCAACCCCATCCCCCTTCACATCTAGTTTAAAGCTCGATTTATGAGCTTAGCTAGGTTTTTAGCAAGGGCCTTAGCCCCCCTAGGAGACACACGTGCCCATCCTTAGCAACAAAGTCTGGGGGTGCGTGAGCCACCCCATGATCAAAGAAACCAAAGCCCCTCTCCTCGCACCAGGCTCGGAGCCAGGCATTAATCAAATTCTTCTTCCTGACTTCCCGCTCCTCTCTATTTAGCCTTGGGATGGAGCAGAATACTATTTGTGCCCCAGAGCCCTCCATCATTTTCCCAATGGCCCTGAAGTCTTTCTTGATGGCTTTGGTCTTTCTGTTTACTAGATCATCATTACCAGTTTGGACTACTATCAGACTACTATCAGTAGTCTGTCTCGTGGACCAGGGAAGGAAGTTTTCTAGCTACCTCCTTCCCTGATGCCCCCGGTAAGCAGCAGACCTCTCTGTGGAGCGGGTCCGATCTGCTAATGGGTCCCTCCATTCCTTTTAGGAGGTAGTCCCCTACAACAATCACTCTCCTCTTCTTCTTGATGGAGGATGTTTTTATCTTTTTCTGAGGATGGTGCAGCCTAGGGAAGGATTCTAGGCTGTGGGAGCCATCATACCCATCCTCAGGGCTGGATTCCACCTGCAGCACCTGGTACTTGTTCGCCAGGGGGATCTGGGGTTTTGGTGTCTGGGTGAGGGGAGCAGGTTTCCTTCGTCTGGCAGGAACTTGCTGCCATTCCCCATCTCTTGTTCCCCCAACCTTGCAGTTTGCAGGTGGACGGTGTTTGGACACACCAGCTCCAGCAGCCGCTGAGTTAGTGAGAGGGCCCTGCTCCACTGGTCTATCTCCCTCTCACACTCCCTGATGGTCCTCAGCCTCTTCACCTCCTCCCTTAACTCCTCCACCATGTGAAGGAGTTCCCCGACTCGGGCGCAGCTTTCACTGTTGGAGCCAGTACCAGAGGCACGAGCCGGTGTGGGAGGGGGCCCTGCCTGCAGCCTGGGGAGCTGCTGCACCCGCTGTGGCTCCGTCTGGGTGGCAGCATCCACCCTGCCTCCTGCAGCACACGGAGCAGCTTTAACCTTCTGCTGGGTGGCCACCATGGTCTTCAGGGTCTTCTGTCTAGTCTCTAGGTCCTCTCTGCGCCCTGCCTTCTCGCCCTGCCCACTCGAACTGCCACGCTCCTCTCAGGGGGACCCTTTAAATCTCCCGCGGTGGCCGCCGGGGCCGCCCCCTCCCGTCAGGCCCCGCGGGACCAGCGTGTGGGGGCTGGCAGGACCCCCGCCAGGGTTTTTCTGGAATTTTCTTGGTTCAGGGAAGCTCCAACTGCCTCAAAATGTCCACCCCACCCCAGAACTCACCGTCCTGCTGCCGGGTGCTGCCAAAGAAGCCGAAATAGGAAGAAGCCAAAATAGGAAACATTGCTGTGACAAGAGCAGAAATTAACATAAAAAAAGCCTCTTCCTTATTCAAAACATTGCCTTCCTTAGAACTAAGCAAGATGCCCTTTGGAATTTGACCCTGTGAAAGCAACCTCAAACTGAATAGCACAGAGAAAATGTCTGAATTCAGAAAGCATCCTATAGTGCTGGAATTGAAGCATGTTGATGGCTGAAGTGCATATATTTAGAAAGTACAGTTCTGAACCTAACTCTTCCTAAATGTATCTTTAATTTGAGGGGAAATTTTATCAGGGAGTTTATCTTTTGCAGTAGTGGCCATGGCAGCTGACCCAGTCGTGCTGTTGTAGAAATGACGAATTTTTCACATTACAGGAACTCGATGTTTTATAACTTTCTGCATTTTCTCCTTAGATTCTGTGAACTCCCAGACTATTATTTCTATCTATTCATAAGAGGTAAAACCTTTGTAACCGATGCTTAGTCACGCAACGATATGACAAACCCCTGCGCTTCTGGAACATCTATTCTAAAAACAACTTGCAAGCTATCAAATCCTGCTAACGTAAATTCAGAAAAGATAGCTTTTTGTGCTGTCTCTTTCACAGTGCTTTGCAAAGTTCTAAGATATTTATTACATGCAAAATGCTACTTTATAACATGAGCCATAAGGTAGCTATGATATTACATCAAGACTGAAAAGTATATCAGGTTCTACCCACTACGTGGCTAACAAGGCCGTGTTTCTTTGGTACGTACTAATAAATTCCGATACGGTTATGAGGCACAAAATAGCTGTGGGGAGAAGTATCCACACTATGGCAGCTTGCTGTGATTAGACAAGAAACTGGCATCAGACTTTTTTTTGAACCTACTTGTTAAAGACGATATAAAGACTCATTTTTCTGAATGTAACATAATAATAGCAAGACACAAAAAAGCCATTTCCCTGGACAAAATAAAATACTTTCAGTGTGCCCGTTGTCTAAAAATTCATCTCCTTCCTCATCAGGCTGTCTTGGAGCTTCCTTTCTTTCACTACAGTTCTCACCCATTCCCTTATGCCATCTTAATGACTCAAGTCCTCTCACCAGACATTCTTACACGTTCATGGCCTTGCAAGATGAAGTGATTGCCAAGATGTCAGCATAAAGTGATTTATTTTTTTCAATTTTTCATCATTTTGGATGGACATGTGAAAATTTACCTAGAGGCAAAAAATCATTTGCGGAAATATTTTTTAATTAAATTTGCTTAGATGATGGAGAATTTTATGAATGTACCAGAATAGCAACTGAGGTAACAACAGAAAAGTTTCCAGAGAATTATTTTATGACGGTATTGATAATTTTTAAAGACAAAAATTTTCATTCAGTTTTTCAACAAAATAGACAACTTAAACATTAAAGATAAATTCACAGGTTATCTTGATCTCTAATTTTCACATTCCTAACACTTTTTGGATCCTTGTTTTCCCAAGTACTGCTGGAAAGGAATGAAATCTGATTGTACTTACTGACACATACAGGATTTTTTTCTTCTCACATAAGTAATGTGATGGTCACTACCACACCAAAGACAGATGGCAGATGCTAATTTCTACCCAGCTGACACACGGTGAGTTTTCCATCACCATCTACAGGGAGAACAAGAACTTGTAAGTTAGTTTGAAAGCCTCGTTAGATGACTTGAATTTGCTGAGCAGAAAGCATATGGTCAGCAAAACTAGAAAGAAATGAAAAGGTGTGCGATTACTTTTCCTGTCTTCTCAAACCTGCCTCTTTGAATATTTCTACAGAGGTTTCTCACCTCATCTATATATATATATATGAGTAAGTAACTGGAGCTGAGGAACTCAGGACAGTGTGTTGTATATATATCGTTGTCTATATAGCTAATTGTATCAGAATTGCCAACAACATCTCTAATTCTGAAGTTTTATCGCACTTACATAGTAATATTGGCTAAGTTCTTAGCATCTTGAGATTACAGAAACTCCCCTCTAGTCATTTAAAATGCTGTATTTCTGGAGCACACAGTTAAAGAGATAAAGAGGAAAACGAATTCAGAATGATATGTCTAAAAATACTTCTCATTTTTTAAAGGTTTTAAAGGTTATGGTCTGACTGCAGTCCATTGCTGAACACTTCAGGTTTGCAGTAGTGCTCAGCTCTGCTGTGTAGTATGCTACATCTCATCACTAGAAACTGAACTCACAGTACATCAATCTTCTAGAAGATCATATCTAGAACTGTGGTTCCTGTAGCATGGGTATAACAAATTTACTCCCAACTGCACTTAAATATGGAATTTCTTCTTGTACATTATCTCTACCATAAAGCTGTCCCTACTACAAAGCATTTATACCAGTACACTACTTCCTATCACTCATCAGCAGGTGGCCTCCTTTCTCCTGTGTTAAAAGTTCAAGATCTTTGTCCTACAGTAAATATCCTACAGTACTATTCAAACACATCAAGTATTTGAATAACTGGCCTTTAAGAACAAGTCAAGTTTGCTTTAACTAGCAAATTTTAAAAAGTGAGCATAAATAGTTAATACTGGGAAAAAGATTGGAGTAGAGGAAATATGAAATTAGAGTTCGTTTCTTTGAGAAGTCAGTTTTAATTTATTGTTTTCTCACAAACTGAGAATCTAAAATACAGTTCCAATTCCTTTTGGGTAGGTTTTCTAAAACACACTTAGCATATTGTTGTAAGATGGATAAACAGTCTATTCAGCTAGAAAGGCATCAGTGTAGAATCAAGACACAAATTCCTACAAGCTATTCAGTAAAGTTTTTGCAGGGGTGATTTTGGATATTGTATTTCAGGAGAAACATGGACAGTATCTAGAGGACAGCAGGGAGACTGATTCAGGTCTAAGTATGTCATAAGTGAAGAAAACACATGCAAAAAAAAGAAGACTGCAGGAAACTGAATTACTCTTGGCTTAAAAAGAGAAGACATATTTAGGTCTCAAACACTCCCATGAAGAAAAAGGGAATAATCTACAAATGCATAAAGGATGACTGACAAATAATGGGCTTCAATCATAGAATCATAGAACCACCAGGTTGGAAGAGACCCACCGGATCATTGAGTCCAACCATTCCCATCAATCACTAAACCATGCCCCTTAGCACCTCATCCACCCGTGCCTTAAACCCCTCCAGGGAAGGTGACTCAACCCCCTCCCTGGGCAGCCTCTGCCAGTGCCCAATGACCCTTTCCATGAAAATTTTTTACCTAATGTCCAGCCTGACCCTCCCCTGGCGGAGCTTGAGACCATTCCCTCTCATCCTGTCCCCTGTCCCTTGGGAGAAGAGGCCAGCTCCCTCCTCTCCACAACTTCCTTTCAGGGAGTTGTAGAGAGCAATGAGGTCTCCCCTCAGCCTCCTCTTCTCCAGGCTAAAAACCCCCAGCTCTCTCAGCCGTTCCTCATAAGGCCTGTTCTCCAGCCCCTTCACCAGCTTCAAACCTCTACAGTGCTCTTTTTTGTAGCCTCAATCTATACTAATGTTAAAGATTTGCAGTATCTGTTCTCTACACTACACTACTTGGAATTCAATGGCAAAAAATGGAGAGAGATAAACTTGCTATAAATTTACAATGCCTGTGCCTGTTCTGACATCATCGTCATTTACAATGCCTGTGTCGCCTGTGCCTATTGTGACATCATAGTCATTTACAATGCCTGTGGCTATTGTGACATCATCGGCATTTACACTGCCTGTTCCTATAGTGACATCATCATCATGTACAATGCCTGTGCCTGTTGTGAAATCACCGTCATTTACAATGCCTGTGACTATTGTGACATCATCGTCAATTACAATGCATGTACCTTTTGTGACATCGTCATTTACAATGCCTGTTCTTATTGTGAAGTCATCGTCATTTACAGTGCCCGTGCCTATTGAGACATCGTCATTTACAATGCCTGTGCCTATTGTGACGTCATTGTCATTTACAATTCCTGTGCTTATTGTGACATCATCATCATTTACAATGCCTGTGTCACCTGTGCCTATTGTGGCATCATAGTCATTTGCAATGCTTGTTCCTATTGTGACGTCATCATCACTTACAATGCTTATTTCGTCTTTCCCTATTGTGACATCATCGCAATTAAGAATATCTGTGTCACCTGTGCCTATTGTGACATCATCGTCAATTACAATGCCTGGACCTATTGTGACATCGTTGTCATTTACAATCCCTGTGCCTATTGTGACATCATGGTCATTTACAGTTCCTGTGCCTACTATGACATCATTGTCATTTACAATGCCTGCGCCTCTTGTGACATCATCGTTATTTACAGTGCCTGTACCTATTGAGACATCATCTTCATTTACAACGCCTGTGCCTATTGTGATGTAATCATCATTTACAATGCCTGTGCCTATTGTGACATCATCATCATTTACAATGCCTGTGTCGTCTCTGCATATTGTCACATCATCGTCATTTACAATGCCTGTGCCTATTGTGACATCATAGTCATTTACAATGCCTGTTTCGCCTGTGCCAATTATGACGTCATCATCATTTACAATGATTGTGTCTTCTGTGCCTATTGTGACTTCATCATCTTTTACAATGCCTGTATCGTCTCTGCGTATTGTGACATCATCGTCACTTACAATGCCTGTGCTTATTGTGACGTCATTGTCATTTACAATGCCTTTGTTCGTTTGTGCCTATTGTGACATCATCGTCTTTCACAATGCCTGTGCCTCTTGTGACATCATCATCATTTAAAATGCCTGTGTCGCCTGTGCCTATTGTGACATCATCGTCATTTACAATGCCTGTATCACATATGCCTATTGTGACATCATCGTCATTTACAATGTCTTTGTCTCCCGTGCCTCTTGTGACATCAACATCATTTACAATGCCTGTGCCTATTTTATCATCATCATCATTTACAATTCCTGTGCCTATCGTGACATAATCATCATTTCCAATGCCTATGCTTCATCTGACATCATCGTCATGTACATTGCCTGTGCCCATTGTGACATCATCGTAATGTACAATGCCTGTTCCTTTTTTTACATCATCGTCATTTACAATGCCTGTGCCTATTGTGACATCAACGTCATTTACAAAACCTATGTTAATTTTGCGATAATCTTCTATTATAATGCCTGTGCCTGTTATTACGTCATCGTCATTTACAATGCCTGTGTCACATGTGCCTATTGTGAATCATCGTCATTTAAAATGACTGCGCCTTTTGTGACATCATCGTCATATACAATGCCCGTGCCTATTGTGACATCATCGTCAATTACAATGCCTGTTCCCATTGTGAAATCATCGTCATTTACAATGCCTGTGCCTATTTTGACATCATTGTCATTTACAATGCCTGTGTCGTCTGTGCCTATTGTGACATCATCGTCACTTACAATTCCTGTGTAGTCTGTTCCTATTGTGACATCATAGTCATTTACAATGCCTTTGACTATTGTGACGTCATCGTCATTTACAATTCTTTTTTCATCTCTGCCTATTGTGACATCATCGTCATTTACTATGCCCGTGCCTATTGTGACATCATCGTCATTTACAATGCCTGTGCTTCTTGTGACACCATCGTCATTTACATTGCCAGTGTCGTCTGTGCCTATTGTGAAATCATCGTCATTTACAATACCTGTACCCTCTGTGCCTATAGTGACATCATCATCATTTACATTGCCTGTGCCTATTGTGACATCATCGTCAATTACAATGCCTGTATCACATATGCCTATAGTGACATCATCGTCATTTACAATGCCCGTGCCTATTGTGACATTGTCGCCATTTACAACGCCTGTGTCGCCTATTCCTTTTGTGGCATCATTGTCATTTACAATGCCTTTATCTCCTGTGCCTCTTGTGACATCAACGTCATTTGCAATGCCTGTGCCTAATGTGACATCATCGTGATATACAATGCCTGTGTCGCCTGTGCCTATTGTTGCAACATCGTCATTTACAATGCTTCTGCCTATTGTGACGTCATCGTCATTTACAATGCCTGTGCCTATTGTGAAATCATCATCATTGACTATGCCTGTGCCTATTATGACGTCATCGACATTTAAAATGCCTGTGTCTTCTGTGCCTATTGTGATGTCATCATCTTTTACAATGCCTGTGTTCGTTTGTGCCTATTTTGACATCATCGTCATTTACAATTCCTATGTCATCTGTTCCTATTTTGACATCAACGTCAATTACAATGCCTGTGCCTGTTGTGACATCATCGTCATTTATGTCGTCTGTGCCTTTTGTGACATCATCGTCATTTACAATGGCTGTTCTTACTGTGAAGTCATCGTTGTTTACAATGCCTGTGCCTATTCTTACATTGTCGCCATTTTCAATGCCTGTTCCTATTGTGACAACAAAATCATTTACAATTCCTGTACCTATTGTGACATCATCGTCATTTACAATACTTTTTCCTATTGTGACATCAGCGTCTTTTACAATGCCTGTGTCGTCTGTGCCTATTGTGACATCTTCGTCATTTAAAATGCCTGTGCCTATTGTGACATCATTGTCATTTACAATTCCTCTGTCATCTGTTCCTGTTTTGACATCATCGTCATTTACAATGCCTGTGCCTATAGTGACATCATCGTCATTTAAAATGCCTCTGCCTATTGTGACATCATTTACAATGCCTAAGCCTATTGTGATGTCATCGTCATTTACAATGCCTGTGCCTATCGTGATATCATCATCATTTACAATGCCTGTGACGTCTGTGCCTATAGTGACATCATCGTCTTTTACAATGCCTGTTCCTATTGTGACATCAATGTCATTTACAATACCTCTCGTCTCTGCCTATTGTGACATCATCATCATTTATAATGGCTGTGCCTATACTGATATCCTCGTCATTTACAATGCCTGGGCCTGTTGTGACATCATTGTCATTTACCATGCCTTTGACTATTGTGACGTCATCGTCAGTTACAATGTCTGTGCCTATTGTGACATCATCGTCTATTACAATGCCTGTGCCTGTTATTACGTCATCGTCATTTACAATGCCTGTACCTATTGTGACATCATTGTCATTTACAATGCCTGTCATCTATGCCTATTGTTACATCATCATCCTTTACATTGCCTGTGCCTATTGTGACATCATCATCATTTACAATACCAGTGTCGTCTGTGATTATTGTGACATCGTCATTTAAAATACCTTTGTCGTCTCTGCCTATTGTGACATCATCGTCATTTACAATGCCCGTGCCTATTGTGACATTGTCGTCATTTACAATGCCTGTGTCGCCTATTCCTTTTGTGGCATCATTGCCATTTACAATGCCTTTATCTCCTGTGCCTCTTGTGACATCATCGTCATTTACAATGCCTGTGCCTAATGTGACATCATCGTGATATACAATGCCTGTGTCGCCGGTGCCTATTGTTGCATCATCGTAATTTACAATGCCTGTGCCTGTTATGACATCATTGTCATTTACAATGCCTGTATCACATATGCCTATTGTTACATCATCGTCATTTACAATGCTTCTGCCTATTGTGACATCATCGTCATTTACAATGCCTGTGTCACATGTGCCTATTGTGACATCATCATCTTTTACAGTGCCTGTGCCTATTGTGACATCATCGTCATTTACAATGCCTGTGTCATCTGTGCCTATTACAACTTCATCGTCATTTACAATGACTGTGCCCTCCTTGCCTATAGTCACATCATCGTCTTTTACAATGCCTGTGCCTATTGTGACGTCATCATAATTTACAATTCCTGTGCCTATCGTGACATCATCGTCATTTCCAATGAAATGTCAGTGCTTCGACTGACATCCTCGTCATGTACATTGCCTGTGCCTATTGTGACATCATCATAATGTACAATGCCAGTTCCTCTTGTTACATCATCGTCATTTACAATGCCTGTGCCTATTGTGACATCATCATCATTCACAATGCCTGTGCCTATTCTGACATCAACGTCATTTACAAAACCTGTGCCTGTTTTGTGATCATCGTCTATTACAATGTCTGTGCCTATTATTATGTCATCGTCATTTTCAATGCCTGTGTCGCCTGTTAGTGTTGTGACATCATCGTCATTTACAATGCTTTTTTCGTCTGTGCCTATTGTGACATCATCATCATTTAAAGTGCCTGTGCCTATTGTGACATCATCATCATTTACAATGCCTGTGCCTATTCTGACATCATCGACATTTAGAATGCCTGTGGCTATTTTGACATCATCGTCAATTACAATGCCTGTGCCTATTATGACGTCATCGACATTTAAAATGCCTGTGCCTTCTGTTCCTATTGTGACATCATCGTCATTTACAATGCCTGTGTTCGTTTGTGCCTATTTTGACATCATCGTCATTTACAATTCCTGTGTCATCTGTTCCTATTTTGACATCATCGTCAATTACAACGCCTGTGCCTATTGTGACATCATCGTTATTTTCAATGCCTCTGCCTATTGTGTCATCATCGTCATTTACGACGTCTATGCCTTTTGTGACATCATCGTCATTTACAATGCCTGTGCCTATTGTGACATCGTCATGTATAATGCCTATGCCTATTGTGACATCATCGTCATTTACAACGCCTGTGCCTGTTGTGACATCATCGTCATTTACAATGCCTGTGTCGTCTGTGCTTATTGTGACATCATCGTCATTTACAATGGCTGTTCTTACTGTGAAGTCATCGTTGTTTACAATACCTGTGCTTATTCTTACATTGTCGCCATTTTCAATGCCTGTTCCTACTGTGACATCATCATCATTTACAATTCCTGTACCTATCGTGACATCATTGTCATTTACAATCCTGTGCCTATTGTGACATCATCGTCATTTGCAAAACTTTTTCCTATTGTGACATCAGCGTCTTTTACAATGCCTGTGTCGCCTGTGCCTATTGTGACATCATCGTCATTTACAATGCCTGTATCACATATGCCTATTGTGACATCATCGTCATTTACAATGTCTTTGTCTCCTGTGCCTCTTGTGACATCAACATCATTTACAATGCCTGTGCCTATTTTATCATCATCATCATTTACAATTCCTGTGCCTATCGTGACATAATCATCATTTCCAATGCCTATGCTTCATCTGACATCATCGTCATGTACATTGCCTGTGCCCATTGTGACATCATCGTAATGTACAATGCCTGTTCCTTTTTTTACATCATCGTCATTTACAATGCCTGTGCCTATTGTGACATCATCGTAAGTTACAATGCCTGTGCCTATTCTGACATCAACGTCATTTACAAAACCTATGTTAATTTTGCGATAATCTTCTATTATAATGCCTGTGCCTGTTATTACGTCATCGTCATTTTCAATGCCTGTGTCACCTGTTAGTTTTGTGACATCATCGTCATTTACAATGCCCGTGCCTATTGTGACATTGTCGTCATTTACAATGCCTGTGTCGCCTATTCCTTTTGTGGCATCATTGTCATTTACAATGCCTTTATCTCCTGTGCCTCTTGTGACATCAACGTCATTTGCAATGCCTGTGCCTAATGTGACATCATCGTGATATACAATGCCTGTGTCACCGGTGCCTATTGTTGCATCATCGTAATTTACAATGCCTGTGCCTGTTATGACATCATTGTCATTTACAATGCCTGTATCACATATGCCTATTGTTACATCATCGTCATTTACAATGCTTCTGCCTATTGTGACATCATCGTCATTTACAATGCCTGTGTCACATGTGCCTATTGTGACATCATCATCTTTTACAGTGCCTGTGCCTATTGTGACATCATCGTCATTTACAATGCCTGTGTCATCTGTGCCTATTACAACTTCATCGTCATTTACAATGACTGTGCCCTCCTTGCCTATAGTCACATCATCGTCTTTTACAATGCCTGTGCCTATTGTGACGTCATCATAATTTACAATTCCTGTGCCTATCGTGACATCATCGTCATTTCCAATGAAATGTCAGTGCTTCGACTGACATCCTCGTCATGTACATTGCCTGTGCCTATTGTGACATCATCATAATGTACAATGCCAGTTCCTCTTGTTACATCATCGTCATTTACAATGCCTGTGCCTATTGTGACATCATCATCATTCACAATGCCTGTGCCTATTCTGACATCAACGTCATTTACAAAACCTGTGCCTGTTTTGTGATCATCGTCTATTACAATGTCTGTGCCTATTATTATGTCATCGTCATTTTCAATGCCTGTGTCGCCTGTTAGTGTTGTGACATCATCGTCATTTACAATGCTTTTTTCATCTGTGCCTATTGTGACATCATCATCATTTAAAGTGCCTGTGCCTATTGTGACATCATCATCATTTACAATGCCTGTGCCTATTCTGACATCATCGACATTTAGAATGCCTGTGGCTATTTTGACATCATCGTCAATTACAATGCCTGTGCCTATTATGACGTCATCGACATTTAAAATGCCTGTGCCTTCTGTTCCTATTGTGACATCATCGTCATTTACAATGCCTGTGTTCGTTTGTGCCTATTTTGACATCATCGTCATTTACAATTCCTGTGTCATCTGTTCCTATTTTGACATCATCGTCAATTACAACGCCTGTGCCTATTGTGACATCATCGTTATTTTCAATGCCTCTGCCTATTGTGTCATCATCGTCATTTACGACGTCTATGCCTTTTGTGACATCATCGTCATTTACAATGCCTGTGCCTATTGTGACATCGTCATGTATAATGCCTATGCCTATTGTGACATCATCGTCATTTACAACGCCTGTGCCTGTTGTGACATCATCGTCATTTACAATGCCTGTGTCGTCTGTGCTTATTGTGACATCATCGTCATTTACAATGGCTGTTCTTACTGTGAAGTCATCGTTGTTTACAATACCTGTGCTTATTCTTACATTGTCGCCATTTTCAATGCCTGTTCCTACTGTGACATCATCATCATTTACAATTCCTGTACCTATCGTGACATCATTGTCATTTACAATCCTGTGCCTATTGTGACATCATCGTCATTTGCAAAACTTTTTCCTATTGTGACATCAGCGTCTTTTACAATGCCTGTGTCGTCTGTGCCTATTGTGACATCTTCGTCATTTAAAATGCCTGTGCCTATTGTGACATCATCGTCATTTACAATTCCTCTGTCATCTGTTCCTGTTTTGACATCATCGTCATTTACAATGCCTGTGCCTATAGTGACATCATCGTCATTTAAAATGCCTCTGCCTATTGTGACATCATCATTTACAATGCCTAAGCCTATTGTGATGTCATTGTCATTTACAATGCCTGTGCCTATTGTGACATCATCGTCATTTACAATGCCCATGCCTATTGTTACATCATTGTCCTTTACAATACATGTGCTTATTCTGACGTCATCGTCTTTTACAAGGCTTTTTTCGTCTATGCCTATTTTGACATCATCGTCCGTTACAATGCTTGTACCTTTGTAATTTACAATACCTGTGCCTATATTGACATCATCGTCATTTACAATGCCTGTGCCTATTGTGACATCATCGTTATTTACAATGCATGTGCCTATTGTGACATCATCGTCAATTACAATGCCTGTTCCTTTTGTGAAATCATCGTCATTTACAAAGCCAGTTTCGTCTCTGCCTATTGTCACATCCTCGTCATTTACAATGCCTGTGCCTATTGTGACATCATCGTCAATTACAATGCCTGTTCCCATTGTGACATCGTTGTCATTTACAATTCCTGGGCCTATTTTGACATCATCGTCATTTACAATGCCTGTGTCGTCTGTGCCTATTGTGACATCATCATCCTTTACATTGCCTTTGCCTATTGTGACATCATCGTCTTTTACAATGCCTGTGCCTTTTGTGACATCATCGTTATTTACAATGCCTGTTCCTATTGTGGCATCATCGTCATTTGCAATGCCTTTGCCTATTGTGACATCATCATCATTAAAAATGCATGTAACTATTGTAACATCATCATCATTTACAACGCCTTTGTTTTCTGTGCCTATTTTGACATCATCCTCTTTTACAATGCCTGTGCCTTTTGTGACATCATCGTCATTTACAATACCTGTGCCTATTGTGACATCATCGTCATTTACAATGCCTGTGTCGTCTGTGGCTGTTGTGACATCATCTTAATATTCTGAACTGCAATGTAATGTGACAGAAAGCTTCATTTTCTACCAAGATTTTAACATTTCTTCAAGGATTTCTCTCAACAGTGAATGTGGGTTCGATCCAGACAAGTCAAAACCCTAAGGCTTACTCAATTTTTTCCTAACAAACATAAAGAATATACTAAAAAATATCCCAAGAGTATGGTCCTCAGAAGGTGAGAATTTAATAACAGCCTATTCTGCTTTAAGACTTAAATATATGTCAATGTTTATATCAAACGGACGAAAGCAGAATTTTCAGATTTCTGAAAAATAAAAATTTGAATAAAATCTAAGAGAATAGAGACACCTATATCCCAGTTTCAAAATGCAATAATTTACAGAATTTGACAGAAACACTAAGAGCATTATGTTTCTCATTTTTGATGCCCAAGCAACAGGAGGTAAGGTATCTACGTGTCTGGAGCGAGTCCAGAGAAGAGCAACGAAGCTGGTGAGGGGGCTGGAGAACAAGAGGAGCGGCTGAGAGAGCTGGGGGTGTTTAGCCTGGAGAAGAGGAGGCTGAGGGGAGAGGAGGTTGTGGAGAGGAGGGAGCTGGGCTCTTCTGCCAAGGGACAGGGGACAGGACGAGAGGGAATGGCCTCAAGCTCCGCCAGGGGAGGTTCAGGCTGGACATTAGGAAAAAACTTTTCAGGGAAAGGGTCATTGGGCACTGGCAGAGGCTGCCCAGGGAGGGGGTTGAGTCACCTTCCCTGAAGGGGTTTAAGGGACGGGTGGACGAGGTGCTGAGGGACATGGTTTAGTGATTGATAGGAATGGTTGGACTGGATGATCCGGTGGGTCTTTTCCAAGCTGGTTATTCTATGATTCTATGATTCTTCATTCTTTTCCAGTGTAATGTGATTATTGTCCCCTGACTTAGAAAACAAAGAGTTGAATAATCTCCACATTTAAGGTAATGAAAAATGAAGGAGGAAGTTTACTAGGTCAGACCACACAGCCAGTGATGCTGATTTCCAGCAATTTGCTGTTGCAAAATTCAGTTCACACGTGAAGCTTTAGAACAAAAGGGGAAAAGAAGGATTCCTCATCTGCCTAGGATTTTGGACGCAATTTTAGGATAAAAAAAATCAATGATATTTTTCAGTAAGATTTTATAGATCATTTCTGTGTCTAATAATCTGAACTTATATCTGGCAGCTTGAGCTTGACCAAGAGCGAGCTGCTTTTCTTTTTTGATATATGCCTCAAAGAAAACAGGAATGAAATTCAAGGCTGTGTTTGGCTTTCTCACCTGGCTGTGATAATCCTGAAGACATTCAAGTAAACAGATTAAAAAAGAATACTGTGCGTACCTCTGACTATCACGTTCCTATAAAAATCACTTCAGCTTCTGAAAAACGCCCACACTGCACTTTTCACACTTCCCACAATTACAGCCCTTTAATGGGAAGCAAGCAAAAAGAACTGTTATATTCTCATTGAGAAATTTCATCATGGGTGCTTAAGCTAAAATCTCAGCCCATATAGTTAGTAATTAAAGGATCAAAACTAGTTGGATAAATATGACGTAACTGTAACCTGTTGGAACAGGCTTCTGACCAAACTTGAAATGTGCAATGAAAGTTAAGTGGAATTTTCTTTTCTGAGACAATCCCATTCCAGCTTTTTACAGTTTAAGTATCTCCCTTGTTAGTTACAACATTGCCACTAATTTTTCATTCAGTGTTACAGAATTAGCTAAAAGACTACATTAAAATTGTATTACAATTAAAAGTAAATTAAATTAAAGTTAAAATTATTTTGCCTCCACAGACCAGCCAGGTAACAATTGCTAGAGTGATTTCTGAAATAATTGAATTTGGAGACTGGCAGTTTCCTGCAATCCTAAGTAATTACACACAGAGGTAGTAGCCAGGCACAACACAAACTTGAAGCTACGTGTTGTTCAGAAAGCAGAAATTATCCTTGGCAAAGGTGTTGTTTAATGTAGATGCTGAAGGAAGTTCAATGGAAAACATTTATCAGAAATTTCCGTCCAGAGAGGAGATACGCTCTTTTAGGGAAAAAATGCAAATATTACTCAGGAGACCAAGGGCAAAGCAGATAAGAAATGGGCTAGAGAGTTCTCTGAAATATTCTGTCACTGAAATGTGAGAAAACATTCTTGCGCAATGGCAATTATTTTATTTTAAAGCCATCCACATCTCAAGATCCTTTTGCAGCATTGTGCCATTATCTGCGAATTGGCTACTTCCAGTTCAAACATCTTAAAGGTAGGATTAAAAGATTATTTCAGTTCCTATCTTGGCATATCATTTGCATGTTTATTATTTGAGCCTTTGGAGTAACTCATAGGAAAACTGTGAGCTTATCACGGAAAAAATACATCTTAGAAACATTGCAACAGTTGACTTTGAGGCTTTTTACAGCCTGCAGAGAGACATCAGTGAGTGAGGCAAAATCACTTAGGAGTCTCAAAAGGGCAGAGGACACCTCTGCAAAGGGTGTCACCTCCCCGCCTGCCCTGTTCAGACAAGGGGTGGAAAGGTCCTTTTTGTAGCCGATCCAGAGGGGAGGAAATGTACTCCTCCTTTGCAACACTAAACTTGTATGTGAGTAGAGAACAAGATTGTGCTTTGGCTTCTGCATTTTTAACCTCAAAATACTTGACTATACAGTCACCAAATATCAAGAATGCCTGAATTAGAGGTCATAAAGCTGCTAGTGTGAGCAAAGACAAAACATATTCGTATTGACACTGAACTATCAAGTTTTTCATCATAATATTATCAGTCAAATGAACAGAACAGTCAGTCCTTGTACAGGACAACATACAAACAACCCTTCCTTCAGCCGTATCTTTTATTCTCTACTTTGATTAAAAGAAAAAAAATCAAATTCTTTCTCAAAGGTAGAAATTAGTATCAGAAATCATAGCCATTGCAATTAGAGTTGTGTTATCATTTTGTCTGAGTTATCTTTGAGTTTTTATTCAACAAAATATTACTGGAATTGTATAAATGCTCTCAGTTTGACAGATGTTTTCCAAGTTTACCTGAAAACACAGCGGGAAAGAAAGGGAAGTTCATTGTATGGAATATTCACACTGTTTAATTCCAGATGTCAATAATATGAAACAAAAGTCTCTACATGCCTCAGTGGAAAAGAGAGGCTCCTCGAGAGGGTGACTTAGGGCAACTAAATTAGGCACGTTGTTCTGAGTTGCACTCAAAAGGCTCGTAAAGCTGGGCAAATGAATATGTCCTAAGATGTCTGGTATCAAGAATATGTAAAAAAAACCTGCAAGGCAGGAAGAAGCAATACATTAGGAAAATAATCAGTGTGATTGCAATCTTGCTCTCAACTGGGTGCTTGTCTTTGTATACCTGCTCTACGGTCTCCATTGTTCAATGTTCGTGTCTTTTCACTCACACTACTTTCTGGTTTAACCTACTGTACCATGTGTTCCTTACCATTTCCTTAATTTATAACACAGATAAATAAATGAATTCATCAAGAAGGATTCAACTAGGTAGCATACTCACATGCCTAAATGCTTACAACATTTCTGACGTAGGCTTTAATTTATTGTGCATGAACACAAGAAGTGGATCTCTATAAAGTGTCTCCTTAGCAAGGAAAAACCAGTTTAAAAGTATCTCATTCACAAAGTGTGATAGCATCAAGAATGCTAGTGACCACAACTGATGCAGAGAAATGTGACAGTAAAATACCGAGAACACAATAGAATTGAAGATTGGGGCACAAATATTGAAGCAAATTCAGTTTAGTTTTGTTGAAAGAGAAAAGGACAAAGAAATTACACAAATTAGTTGGGAGATATGATCACATCATAAAGCATTAAAGATGCTCTCAGTAGCTTTGTTTTTATTTCTGTAACTCCTTATACTTTACTTTGCAATATTGGCAGGGCTGTGATGAATTCCCTGAGCTGTATTGGCCACTCAGCGCTCCAAGACGCACAAAAGCAGATTTGAGAGCCCTGAAGCCATGAACCTGCCCATTGTGCACACTGTGGGACTGACTGGAATGTTACAGCACTGGCTTATTTTCCAAGTATTCCTCTGAAAGGAAACATGAGCACACATTAGAGCAGGGCACTGCAGGGTTTCCTCCCGTGCAGAAGCAGGATGCAGCAAAGCACACCTGGAGAACAGTATGGGGAATGCCTCAACAACTGCAGTAAAGCATTGATTCAGCCTGTAGAGCCAACATGTATCATAGCTCTGCCAAATCAAGGGATGAAAAGGATGCTTTAGTAATCTTTATACTGCATTTTTAGTTTTTATTAACGTGGAGGAAGGGGCTATATACATGAAGAAAACTTGGTTACTTCCAAATTTCACAATATTTATACATGATTAGACAGTTCTATCTTTTTTTAAACACTGGGTATCTTAAATCTATGTCAGTAGTGATGACAGCTAACTATTCGTATGCCTGTGTAAAGTGAGAGACCAAGTTCAGATAAATTTCTCTAGGTGAGTTGATTTGAAATGAGAAATCATTACCTTGCAGGTAGTGTCAATAAATGCAACACGTATCTTGCCTAATTCTCTTCTGCAGTAAAGCTGGCCTGCATTGGATTAGGTTTGGAGAGTGACTTTTGGAATATCAAGGGGAGGATGAAGCTTGTAATTCGCCTACTCTCACTATAAATACTGCATTAATGAATGTAAAGTTTAGGTTCAACTGTAAGAACCACCAGACTGGATGTTTATTTTCAAACAGTTCATTATTTCTACTATCAATTATTGGCATATATATTGCACCGCTTACTGAAAACCAGCCATTACATTTTTTGCTTTTTAGTCCTACAGTTAGGAAAGAGATTTAGCTATTTCCTTCAGACTGCAACAAGAGCATTTTGCCTTTACTCACACTTTTGCTTTACTGGAAAAAAAATAACAAAAAATACCCCTCAGAAAACACTCTGAGAAAGACAATGCATCATTTTAAGAAGTAATTTCTACAAATACCATATCTAATAAGTCTTCTGTGTTCATATGAGCATACTCATATGAGGCAGGAAAACCAAGATCTGAGTAACTACATGTCTAACTCTGGGGAAATCAATCATTTTCCATTTGGAAACCACCTGTTAGCACAATTACAGCCATTCAAAGCAAGGTTCCTTAACACACTGTCTGTTATGATGAGGCATAATTGATTTAAACCTGTATGGGGTCAAACATACTCTTTCTAAATAGGGAAGGTCAAAATAGGCAGTGATGACAGGTTGTGTGAAGCAACAGAGTGCACAGAGGTCCCTTATAGAGAACAAGAAACAGGTTACTCTTGGGGCACAAACCCCATGAGTAATCTCTGTATAAATACACGTGATATATTATAGCTATTATAAAATTCTCAGTTTAATTTTTTTTACAATATGGTGCTATCCTACTGGTACTAAATAAGCAACCTTAGAAGACATTATGCTTTATTTGTCCTATAATGATATATTTAAAATACTCTTATATTCCAAGGAATAATAATATCCAGTAACACCATCCCTTAGAGGAGTTTTGATTTCTTCCTCTCTCCCCCTCTCTCCATCACATATTCAGGGTAGAGAATTTTTAGACAGAATCCCCCCTATATTTAGCCCACAGAAGGGCAATCAGCTCCATCAAAGTCTGTATGTCATATTACATTTACAACTAGATCCAAGCGTATGATGATTGGTATAACACAATCTAGATCAGGCTCACTGAACAAGGTCAATGGAATGGAAGAACTGGCATCCCTCTCACTTTATCTTAGCAAAGAATACATATGTTCATCTGTTATAGCAGCAGATAGAATCACAGAATCACAGAATCATAGAATAACCTGGTTGGAAGAGACCCACCGGATCATCGAGTCCAACCATTCCTATCAAACACTAACCCATGTCCCTCAGCACCTCGTCCACCCGTCCCTTAAACCCCTCCAGGGAAGGTGACTCAACCCCCTCCCTGGGCAGCCTCTGACACTGCCCAATGACCCTTTCTGACACTGTCATTTTCCCTGTATGCAAATTCAACGTAGCACCTTCTCTCAAACACTCTGGAGGGCATAGTACAAATAGCTCTGTTCTATAAATAACCTGTAAAAATATGCACCAAAAAAATTCATTATCTGAAGGCAGCAGTCTGCTCCATCTTGATGAAACTCTAGGAACTCTTAAATATACAACTGACTCTCTGAACTGAGCAGTGGGCAAAGTTTACTCTGTAACTCAATTTAAAGACAGCCAGTGCTGATTGATACGAATAAAATAAGCAGACAAAGCATGATTAAAGATCACCGATTTTAAGGGTATTTGTAAACTTTACTGTTAAACAATAACAGCAATAGACATAACATAAGTGGCATTAAAAGTCACTGAGAAAGGGACAAACCCAATTAATGAAGCACTTCTGCAGGTCCTCTTTACAAAGGCAACCCTGGACTGTCTCAGTGTATTTCATAGATTACATGTGTAACAATGTAGAGTCACAGAATAATTCAGGTTAGAAGGGTCCTCTGGAGGTTTTAGTCCACCTAGCTCAACTTCCCTGTCAGAGCAGGGTCAGCTATGAAATAATTTTATTCAATTTTCATTCTAGCTATAAGATAGAGAAAAATGTATGAATCATAGAATCATAGAATCATAGAATAACCAGGTTGGAAGAGACCCACCAGATCATCGAGTCCAACCATTCCCATCAAACACTAAACCATGTCCCTCAGCACCTCATCCACCCGTCCCTTAAACACCTCTAGGGAAGGTGACTCAACCACCTCCCTGGGCAGCCTGTTCCAGTGCCCAATGACCCTTTCTGTGAAGAATTTTTTCCTAATGTCCAGCCTAAATCTCCCCTGGTGGAACTTGAGGCCATTCCCTCTTGTCCTGTCCCCTGTCCCTTGGGAGAAGAGCCCAGCTCCCTCCTCTCCACAACCTCCTTTCAGGGAGTTGCAGAGAGCAATGAGGTCTCCCCTCAGCCTCCTCTTCTCCAGGCTAAACACCCCCAGCTCTCTCAGCCGCTCCTCGGAATCCTTGTTCTCCAGCCCCTTCACCAGCTTCGTTGCTCTTCTCTGGACTCGCTCCAGAGCCTCAACATCCTTCTTGTGGTGAGAGGCCAGAACTGAACACAGTTTTAACTTTGACAGGCATAACAATTGTAAAAGAGAACCAATAATCCACGTGATCTGCAATCTTGCAGAGGAGAGAAATGTGAGAGCCCACAGTTCAGACTGAGGCATGGAGACATACAGACCTTTGTGACTCACCTCATACACACGCCATAGAGTCTGATTAATCAACATTGTAGTAAATAGCCAGACAAGATCATGTTTTAGCTGTGGGCTGAAAAGATTGATCAAAGGTTCTACTACAGTGAAGTGTTCTCCCTGTTCTTTGAACTAGCTCAGGTCATATGTTTGATAGTGCAAAAAGGCTCATGATTCCCACAGGCAACCAGTGAGAGAACAACAGGATTTGGTGTGGCTATACTGTCCGCTATGGTTAGATACAAAGGAATGTCAACCCCTCCCACCCCCAGAAAAATCCAAAGAGAAAAGCAAACTGCAATGCAAAATAATATTATAGCTTTTAGTTAAAGATATTAATGTATCTTAAGTTTTTTTTAAAAAATTCTATTAAAAAATCAGATAGTAAAATAAAATATTATAATCCAATACTCTCTTTCAATTCCAAATTTGCCTTTTTTCCCCCTTTGCCTGCTGGCCATGCTGTCAACATTTCTCTGGTTCATTCTGATGTATCAGTATCCTCAGAATTACAAAATAAATGTACTGTATCAAAAAGCCTGAAACATGGAAAACTGCGTAGCAGCTTGTATTCCACTATGTGAAAAGGGAAAAGAACATGTGACACCCCTATCAGCTTGTGAGAGCTGATGAAACACACATTAAGTCTCTAGAGATACCAGAGGCATATTGAAGATACTCATGTAATACAGCAGGCAGATCGTATGGTATCATTCATAGAACAGGAAGCTGGTGATAGTCAACGTTAATGATTAAAGCATGTAAGATAACTCGAAGTAGATATCTAATCTACGATGGGTAAAGAAATTTTGAACTTGTGAGGCTCTCATTGAAGCAATTTGAAATATGATTAGATCCTGGTTTAATTTCTGTTCTTGGAAGGCATAATGAAAAAGTATCTTTGAAAAGAATGAGAAATTTGTTCATGTGCAGCTTTTGGATGTTGTCTTAATCCTCATCTGTAAGTCACCTAAACACTTTTTCATTTTAGGTACATAAATACTCAGTGGCATTTCAGGTTAAACAAATTCATAGAATCATAGAATCACCAGGTTGGAAAAGACATTCAAATGTTTTGTGAGGTAAAAATCCTGATGATGCATCTGTTTCTTTTCCCTTAACCATTTAGGTAAACTAGGTCCTTTTCCTCAGCATTCCACTGTTTTTCATTCAGACTTTACAAAACTCCTTTCAACCTCAGGGGCTCAAAACCTTGTCATTCCAGACCACTCAGGACATCGCTTCCCTCAACATGCTTGGCTGCAACATCTTCCAATTCATTGTCTTTCTCCGCTTACCTGGCATATTCTCTGTATCAGTTTAGCAAAATCTCTCCTTTCTAGTCGCTCTTCAGCAGGAACAAGCAGCTTGCAGACAGTAGAGGAAGAGTAGAGAGCTGGGACAGAAAGCTAACATTTTTTTGCACTCTTCATAGTTGTACAAATTTATGATGACAGTAAACCGTTTGGCGTGATTGAAGCAAATGGAGGTGGTGTGAGTGATGGACAATGAGCATCTAAGAGACAATGTTAGGCAGAAGAAGTACTGTAAAGTTAAGCAAAGGTAGAAAATGTGTAAAAGGTAATTCTACATAAGCCTAGAAAATGTCCAGAGGTTTTTTTTTTAAATATGGTTTTCAGTATTTTCCCAGAAATTCTGTTTTTACTTAGTCATTCTGAGTTATTATTATGAGTTATTCTAAATTTTTCATGTATGGTTGGATATTAATCTTGTATGGAGTACAGTCTTTCACTAAATGTTAAGTAATAATTTGAATAGATCACTTTTTTCCTAAGTACAGATCCATAGCAAAACCTCGGTTAAAGAAAGAAAAATCTGCATGGTTTTAGAGCAACTCCGTGGCAGAGTCTGTGAGAATATGAGGATGGTCATCAGGGGAGAGACCAAAGGTTTCATTTCACAATGACAAAAAAGCAGATATCAGGAAAGTATGCAACAGCAGAGAAAGCACACAGCTGAATGTCCCCAGAGCTAGATATGGGTTTGTTTGTTTGTTTGTTTGTTTTGTATATAGTAATTCTGCTAGTTTCCTCTCTGCAAACCTATCCAATCCTTCTTTAAGCCTGTGTTAACTTATAGCATCCCTAGCACCCTCTGGTGGGAGTGCTACTAATTCCTTCTCAAACATAAAACCTGCTCACCTTAGTTCTGAATCAGAGCAGGACATAATATTAAAGAAGAAACTGAATCATGAATTCACTCATTAGCATAATGTTTACTTCTCCATTTCTTTTCATGTAATTCCTAATTACATAGAAATTTATATAATTATTAATACGTTATAGATTTTATCTTTGGGGGACTGAGGGGGGCAATTGTTACATTTTCATGTGATTTTAATCATAATCTAGGATCTTGCTTCTGGGTAGTAACACGCCACTCAGAGCCCATCATTTCACCAGTGCATAATTGGACATTTCTCTGTACTGAATCGCATTTTACTGCCCAGTGACTAAGCATTGCTGATTTTTGTTCAACTCTACAATGTTTCACCATCACTGGTAATCCTGCTACTCACCGTCATCAGGAAATGTTAACAACTTATAATTCAAATCCTTTTCCCTAGTGTTATAAGTATGCTGGGCAGCAAAGGTCCAAGCACAATGCCTTGTGTAACGTTACTGATAACTCCCCCTGAGTTAAAAATGACCTTTTACTCCTACCTCTTGTTTCCCACGTTAGCCAGTTATTTATCCAATTTATGTAACTTCCTTCTTATCCCATTGCTATACCATTTCCTTACAACATTTAATGACAACCTCTGTCAAAAGCTTTTTAGCAATCTATGTAAATTACATAAATAAGATTATGCTTTCTGAACCTATTAAAAAACTCATATGTATTCTGGCTCATAATTTCTCTTCTTCCCAAACACATCAAGCATATTCAATTTTTAGAAGTAATACATGTGACAAAACCATGAAATACTTAGGCCTGTATTTCCCTGAATCTAAAAGGTCTCATTAAGGCATGAAAAAATAAAGAAGTCTAACAGTGCAATGCAGAGCACAAAGTATGACAGATGACCAGCAAAGTTAATACTGGCTAATGAGCAGGATGCTCGTAGTCTTGTTACGGACTGACATAGTTCTCAATAAGATCTTTTTACATACAAGAGGATATGCAGACCAGGAAGCATCCAGATGTGACACTTGGAAACAGACAGCAGGAGCTATGAACACACGGATTCAATAATTACTTGGTGCTTGTGAGCATGATTAATGGAAGGATAAAATGAGTACTTGATCAGAAATTGAGATGCACAATAGATTCGAGCAAATAAGAAAGCACGGGGAAAGAAGAATTGCAGCTTGGCTTCTCTGTCTTATAGATGAAAGGTAAGACTTTAAATACTGTTCATCAGCCACACTATAATTCTTGTTACCTCAGATGCAACATCAGATAAATATATTTCCATGGCAAACCCAACCTTGAATCAAGTCCTGCTGTTTTTTCCTGGCCTACTTAGGCTTTTCCTTGACAAATATTCTGGAAAAAAAAATGCTATATATGAGTACATGTTTCAGTGACATTTAATGCTGGCATGCAGATACTTCTCAGAACTACAGAAAGAGGGAGTTGTTTTCAGGGCTATGATGTCACATATGGGAAGAAAGGCTGTGTTAATTCACTACCACGTGATTTGGGAGCATCTTAGAATAGCCAGACAAATCCACCCAGAACTGTTTTTGTTTGGGGCTATTTTAGAAAGCTATACTGCCCTCCACTCCTTGACTACAGGGTTAACATTCATTATTTCTTTTCCAGCTTTGTCCCTTACTCTCTATAAGCGGTTTACAGAAAGAGGTTTTTCCTTTATTAGGCATCTTTCCTAAGTATCCACTAGTGTCATTTTCTATTTACACATTTCTTTTGAAGAAATCAACACAATTTACATTTTTATGTGGATGACCTTGTGAGCACTTGGTTACAAGAAAAAGGTCATGAGGCCCCTCGAAGCTGGGCTACCTAAGCTTAGTTATTATGTTACAATAGTTATGGCCGAAACGCAAGGCTTAGCAAGTTCAAAGCCGCTTAGATCATAGTACAGAACGTAGTGAGACTGAGATAATCATGTTTGTAGTTGTTTCTTTTTAAGAACTTGATGTTTAGATAATTATAATAGCCATGGTAACAGAATAATGCAGTATTGTGTTATATTTAGACTTTTTGTAATAAATGACTAAAATAATGTAACCAATGATGAGCCTTTATTTTGCAATATGTATGAGCTAATTAACTAGTGTATATATGTCAGCGCTTTATCCTTAATAAATTGAGACTTGTTGATCATCATCTGATGTGCATGTCTCCCGTCGTTTCCGACATTTTTACTTCAAATAATATTGTTGTATTTTAAAATGGCAAAACTTCTGCAAGGAAAAAAAATTTAAAAAATAATGAGAGTCAGGGCTGCTAGCTTTATTATGATGAAACTATTCCTAGTGAAATTATTCTGGTTAAAACCAGTATGTAATTTTTGTACTTTTTAGTCAGTTCTCACTTTGGATGCAAATGAGCTGTTTTTTACCTTGCAGAGTTGTTTTATAATGAGAACATTGATTTATTTGCTTTTCCTACATGACTGGTATGTTGATTTATAAAGTCATTTGAGGGAAGAATTTTTTTCTAGGGATGTCTGAAGCAGAAGGTTGTGCTATAAACAATTTATTGGTTTTATCTTTAAAAATTGCATGTACATTTAACAGCTTAAAGCAGGTAGCCATCTTATAATACAGTTTTAGCTGTCCTTGATGGCTACTTATCTTATGATGCAGTCTGAATATTGGAGATGAATGGTGCAGGACTCTTACCTCGATTGTTGGTAAATAGTGCAGAACACCACCATGGCTCATTTTCCATTTGATCCTTGTGTTCTTTCTGCCCCACTTAGATGTCATGAAGACATCTCCTTTTGCCTCTTCCTTCTGTTTAACACTGTAAAGACTGTAACTTGTGATGTACATGTAAGACCATGATGTTGATGAAGACACCTAAACTGTCTTGTAGCACAAAGGTTTACTGTGTTCTCTATTGAAGTCCAGCGGCAGTTCCAGCTTTTAACAGGCATGAAAATAAATTTAAAAATAGAATGCTCAGAATCATAGCATGGTGTTGTAGTAACAGTTTTCCTATTAACAGGTTACTAAAAGTAATTTCACTTAGTAAATATGGCAAAGATTTCACGACAGTTTGATTTTAGTCCATTATATCATCTTTATACAATTACTGGGAGTTAATCCAAATGAATAAATATGCAGTAGTAAGAACTACTTTTTCTTAAAATTGTTATGCATTTCTGTATCCTAATTAACATACCAAGTTTTAGTATGAGTTATCTTTCCAAGCAAATCCCTTTCCTCGTTAGCATTTTGAGTAAATGTTCACCATTTCCCTTCCCCAAAGACACAGAAGTCCACTGTAAAATTACCATACACAGACAGTTCTTCTCTTTCCTAAAAGCTCTATGCACCTTTTTTTTTCCATTAATTTAATCTACTGCTGTTTAATCTGTTACTATGGAGATGCGTAACAAGCTTTTAAAAACATAAAAACAATGGATATGCAGTCAGGGATATAGTGTATCTTTTTTTCCTTCATTTTAAATGCTGCTTCAGACCCATTTCAAATTTTCTATATAATCCAAACCTCAATTTCTCTTGTGTTCAAATGCAGTTTTTTCTTCTCTCTTCCTTTATGCTATCCATATGGTTGGTCTAGATGATCCAGCGGGTCTCTTCCAACCTGGTTATTCTATGATTCTATGATCCACCAAGTAGTCTGCTGCTTGTGGCATTTTTGTCACGTTGAAATTATATTACTGATATTGTAATTCAATACTATATTTAAAAAATTATTTACTCTGCAAAAATAGCTTGGAGTGGCATTACAGATATACTGGCTAGACTGTGTGACTTTCTGAGATATCACCCACGAGAGACTAAAAATAAAATGTATCTATACTGAATTACAAGACTATTGTACATGCCAGTAGGCAGAGATGAAATGCCAGGACTTTCAAGTTGTAGAGAATTTTAAAGATATAATGCTTAATGTGATACAAACTTTTCCTAAGACTGAAATGTAAGCAAGTCCTAAGGTCATAGGTCATTCATTCGGAAGGGTTACGGTATATGTTGAGTGTTGCCTTTCTTTTATTGGATGGTTTCAATCACAGAGTTCATTATCTTGGCTTGAATGATTAAGTATTCCAGTATTGGTTAATAAGAGACTAGAAGTCAGAAGGCATATCATATTTTTATGTTTGTTGGTCCTTCTCAAATAATTTGTTTGCTTGTTTGTTCTTCTTTGATCCTTAGCAGTCTTCACATTGAGAGACTGAATTTTACTTCTCTGTTCCTTTGGCAGTCACATCTTAATCTAGGAGTTCACACAGTTTTTGTGTTATTTTTAAACAGGTTTTATTCTCCCCGATGGTTTTTGTCTCTTGGTGCTGATGAAATAGTTGATGATTGATTTTGATCATTAATGTACTTATAACCTCTAGTAATAACCACTCACTTCTAATGAAAATGGCAGAAAGGGAGAAATTCCTGAATCAAAGAAAATATCTTAATCATAACTCAAAGAAACCAACTTTTAAAAACATGAGGGGATTGAATTATCAATCACCTAATTATCAGTTTTTCAGGATTCAAAAATATATTCAGATTTCTCTTCCATATCCATATGTAAATTATAACACTATATGTTTAGCTCAAAAAGTGTTTAAAACTCAATAAAGAAGGAGGAAATTATAATAGAGAAATGTCAAGGGTATAAAATGCTGGAGTAGTAAATAGGACAAAAGAAATATGTTCATGGTAGAGTATAAAAAGTGCCATGTAGTCAATGACATTATACCGTAACAGATACCTGTATCTATATCTACATTATCTAAGTAATTTATCACCTGCCGTGCATTTGTTTCAGTTCATTAATTTTGCTTTATTGGTTCCTCCCTTTTTCTTTCATTTAGCCTCCTCTCACATATACACCGTTATTTTCAATAATATCATTACTGGCATGGGCTCTGATAAAAATAGCAGGTCTTCAAGCACTGCTATTGGAAAAGTGGTTTTGTTGACTTAGTCATTCATGTTTTGAAGAACGACTGGCTAGGGGCAGAAAAGCTCTTTGTCGCAACATGCACTCAATTTCCATGAGGTAAACTCTAGGAAATGCCACCAAATACATGCAGTTTGGGTATGGGCTTGGCACATAAGCATTTTAAAGAAAGGTGTTTTTCTTTAGTTTTCAGGCTCTGGCTTCACTTCAGTTAGAAAGTTTCATGGTGGTTGAGCTTTGCCTGTTTCAATTTGATGCAAAAGCTCTGTGATTTTTCAGTAAGATACAAAATTTTCATGTTTTCATTGTGTAGTAACAGAAATTAGACTAAATAATTAGTTTGCACCCCACAAAAGGGCAGCACAAATGTCCACAGTCATGATCTGGGTTCACAACCACAGAAACCAAACAACCTTCTCCCATTACAAGCTAATCTGTACAGAAATAGCTAAATAAATTTTTTACAAAAGTAAAGATGACACATTTTACCATTGGCTATAATTAACACCTATAATCTACCCATATCTCAAACCTGTAAATTAAAGGCACATATCTACTTAGATATTGGAGCGGAGTTTTTGTTTGTAATCAATTCCAGTCATGCTAATAAGAAGTTTATCTTCTTTAGTGGATTAGGTTGTGGGGAAAAAAATGAGAGATCAAATAAATATATAAACAAATTCCTTATTTTGCCAACACAGCCAAGTTCACTCTCCTGTGCCTCAAGGACAACACATACAAGCCAGCTCTTGTCCAGAAGTGTGATCCCCTTACAGGCAGTAAGATGTTACGGTACTTTAGCTAGGAAGGACAGCCAGCTACCCACACACTCAGGCTTCATGCTGGAGGAACTACAGAGATTCACATGGCTCAGAATAAGGCATTATTGATTGGTTTGGGCATATTTTTCATTGCCTGGCTCCATCTTTGCCTTTCTTTAAAAGAATAGAATTGTTTCTCATTTAGGGGCTCAAATTTGATTCAGAAGAAGGTCAACAGAAGTGGAAGAGATAAAAGTCTACGAAAAGACCATCAGAACTAAAGCAGCTTTCCTCTAATCTTTTGGCGAAAGATAATGCATATTCAGAAAACACTGTATGTGAAGTACTTTGTTTATATTTGTTTATTCTACCAAACGACAAGGCAGCTTTTAGGTAGTTTAATACCAGCTGAAATTCCTTATCTGCATACATGGGATTGAAGCATGAATTTAATACACCATTGGTCACCGAAATTTGTACTTAATTCTTTTTTTAAGGAGTAGAAATGCTTGAAGGTCCAGTGTATGCTGTGGAGTTACCTTAATACTATAGAAAGATGGGACCCACACGTACAGCAATGGAATTATATTGCTAGCATCTCAACTCCTAGAAGCACTGTAGGAGTTGCAGCATTAAATAGCAAGTATGTCAACAGGAAAAACTCTCCTTGGTTTTTCATTTGCTTCCTTCCTGGGAAATACAGTTGCTTAAATTTTCTTTTCCATTTTATAGTAATTAATCACCTCAGGAAAACAAAGACAAAATGTAATGGACAAAAATATGAAAGAAAACCTTTTCCTCCATTGTGTGGTAAATTGTTTTCAAATTTGCAGTCATGTTTTAAACATGTTTCATCCATTCAAGTTATAGCAATTTGGAAATGGTATTGCATGCTTATCAGAACTACCTAGGATATAACTTACAGAGATATAAGATCAGATACTTTAAAAAAAATTCCAAGTTTATGTTTACATAAAACCAATGTATCTAAGGAAGAACCATTTAGAAAGACTTAAATAGAAACAAAGTCATTCCTCTCATTTCATATCTCCTGCATGCATCTACAACTTTAACATACAAGTTCACAGTCAAGAATAATTTTTAGAAGGTGAAAGTATATAATGTGTGCAATGAAAGGAAGAGAAGTGTAATAATTAGGTATGGAATAAATAACCTTCCATAAGTTTTCTCCTACCCAGATTAATTATGCCTTTCATCTACTGCTTAAATACACTGAGCTCTTGTGTTCACTGTGCATTGATTTTCCTTCCAAGAATTTCAAAACTTATTCAAACATGCTCCTAAGACAGTAAAGTCATTCATGCATTTTTATTTGGGAACTCATACACACATGTGTGAATCCAGTGTGTAGCCTGTATTGGACAGTGTGTTACAGCTTGCTACATGTTCCTATTGGAAAGCAATTGTATTTCAGAATGAGGAAGAACATAAATTAATGACATAATTCTTTTTTTCCTTATTCAGCAACTTCATCTGATGCTGGATATAAAAAAACCTTGTAAAAAGCTCCATCTTTTGTTGTAGAGCCTGGCTTGAGCCAACCTTCCTAATACAGTTAAATAGTTACTAACTGCAATCTTTCACCTTGCATAAATTCTCATTTGGATTGTAACACTTAATCAAGCTGTCAGAATTGAAAAAGAAATACTTAGGGGACTGCTCATTTCCGTAAGTCTGGTAAATAATTAGAAGATCGGAAGTTAAGTTTATCTTAGTAAACTTAGAATTCTAAATGTAAGAAATGTATTGTCATTTAGAAAATGTAGCAGCTTCAATCTGAAAGACTAGTCAGTGTATACCTTTATTTCCACTAAGAGCTGTACAGTTCTGAATGTAACATGAGGTTTAATTTCACAAACTTTATGATTTTCAGTCAATATTTGATCTGTTTCCTAGAGAAGATTTCTTCAGTTGGCATGCATGCTCAGACTATTTCAGTATGGTTGATATAGGTTCTGAATCATTCTCTTGGAGTCCCTTGGATAATGCCCATTTAGAAAGACAAAGAAATAACACTCAAAAAGTATGCTTTGATTGTTTACTTACGGTAAATTCAGCCTGATCAACTGAAAACTGTGAGTGCTCTGTTGCATAAAGACTGAAATTAGACTTCCCTGTTTTTTTTAGTGAGGGATCGTTTTTCCAGGGTCAGAAGCATCTTGCAGTGCCATGGAAATTTGGGTTTGTTTGAAAATTTCCCATAGATGTCAAATTTCTTCTAGGTGGCTTAAAGGATACCAGTGAATTTGCAATGGGGATGCTTCAGAAGCTGAGATAGTTTCTGAGGCTGCTCAATTCTGTGTGTGTGACTCCCTAGGCAGAGCTTTCAGAGAAAAATTATTTGTGTCTGAACGTAAAGAAGTGATGCTGTAATTACACAGCACTGTCTTGTACAGTGTAATAGCAGATGGTGGTCGATTTTGAGTGTAATGCGACCTTCTCTCTTACTTCTACACGTGGGCTACCGGTGAACCACTGTATTGGGAAGGAAAGTTAACTTATGCTCCTAAAAGTAGCTCAAAACACTGCTGTACTCCTCTTGGCCTCTTGATCTGCAAGGCCCATCTCCCTTCCAACCTCTTCTCATTTTTTCTTCCCCTTTCTCCACCACTTTTAGCATTGTAAAGTATTGTCATCACAAAACAAGATACTGTTATGGTTTTTTTTCTTCTGGTGTCCCTAGGTTTTTATAGCCCCATTCTAAATACCAGCAGCTTACTTTATTCCAAGGACTGCACTGCATCTAGTCTCCCTTGTGAGAGGATATTTGTGCCCTCAGCAGTCAGGAAAAAAAAAAAGAATGTACATGGCAATATTGTTATTTTTTATCATGGAGGTAAGGCTGTCTTTGTGTAAGTTATTGGATATATCCTTTACTGCATGCGTTATTCATGTTTGCCATGTAACAAAGTTTTATTAAACAGTAGAATAAGAGAAATGTTTTTCCTGAATTCTGAAAGCTGTGAATTAAAATCTGTGCTACTTCATTTCAACTTCAAACCAATCTTAAAGAATTGAATCATAGAATCATAGAATCACCAGGTTGGAAGACACCCACCGGTTCATCAAGTCCAACCATTCCTATCCAACACTAAACCATGTCCCTTAGCACCTCGTCCACCCGTGCCTTAAACACCTCCAGGGAAGGTGAATCAACCCCCTCCCTGAGAAGCCTGTTCCAGTGCCCAATGACCCTTTCTGTGAAAACGTTTTTCCTAATGTCCAGACTAAATCTCCCCTGGCAGAGCTTGTGGCCATTCCCTCTTGTCCTGCCCCATGTCACTTGGGAGAAGAGCCCAGCTCCCTCCTCTCTACAACCTCCTTTCAGGTAGTTGTAGAGAGCAATGAGGTCTCACCTCAGCCTCCTCTTCTCCAGGCTAAACACCCCCAGCTCTCTCAGCCGTTCCTCATAAGACCTGCTCTCCAGCCCCTTCACCAGCTTTGTTGCTCTTCTCTGGACTCGCTCCAGAGCCTCAACATCCTTCTTGTGGTGAGGGGCCCAGAACGGAACACAGGATTCGAGGAGCGGTCTCCCCAGTGCCGAGTACAGAGGGAGAAGAACCTCCCGGGACCTGCTGGTCACACCGTTTCTGATCCAAGCCAAGATGCCATTGGCCTTCTTGGCCACCTGGGCCACTGCTGGCTCATGTTCAGTCGCTGTCAACCAACGCCCCCAGGTCCCTCTCCTCCAGGCAGCTTTCCAGCCAGACTTCTCCTAGTCTGGAGCTGCTCAGGGTTGTTGTGTCCCAAGTGCAGGACCCCCCATTTGGCGTTGTTAAACCTCACACCATTGGTCTCAGCCCATGGATCCAGCCTGTTCAGATCCCTTTGGAGCCTCCCTACCCTTCAGCAGATCCACACATCCACCCAACTTAGTGTCATCCACAAACTTGCTAAGGGTGCACTCGATGCCTTCATCCAGGTCATTGATAAAGACATTGAACAGGGCTGGACCCAGAACTGAGCCCTGGGGGACACCACTTGGAACTGGCCTCCAGCTGGAGTTAACTCCATTTCCCACCACTCTCTGGGCCCTCCATCCAACCAGTTTTCCACCCAGGAGAGTGTGCGCCTGTCCAGGCCAGAGGCTGACAGTTTCCCAAGCAGAATGCTGTGAGAAACCGTGACAAAGGCTTTACTGAAGTCCAGGAAGACCACATCCACAGCCCTTCCCTCATCCAGCAGCCGAGTCACTTTGTCACAGAAGGCGATCAGGTTAGCTTGGCAAGTCTTGATACCTCAGATCTCAGGCACATCCCACGGGACCAACAGGGCCTGGGCAAAGCTCTGTCTTCAAACAGCCTATCTTCCCAGTTTTGGGTAACCCAGGGAGCACAGCATGTCAGAAACAGCAGAGCAGGCAGAGATTTTAATTTGTCACAGAGCAGCCGGGGTGTAAGCTGAATGCGATTGTGAAATACACTGGGCCCTGGGAAGAGTGTGCAAGCTGTGCAGCTTTTCCAGGAGATTCCTTCCTGCTCTCTAAATGCTCGCTTCCCTGTGGAGACGACCATAGGAAGCTGAATTTCCTCGGAGCTAAGCACTACTACGGAGAGCACCGCTGCCTTTTGCCAAGGGCTCATTCTTCACACGAGTCAGTATCAGGAAAACCCTCCTCTGTACCAGGAGGGGCTCTGGGGGGAAGGTAGGTAGTACAGAGCCTGGAGAAGTAAGTGTAGGATCATCTGTGGGTTAGACAAATGGAAAAGTGAGTGCCAGGCCTGACAATATTCAAGAACGAAGCTGGTGAAGGGGCTGGAGAACAGGCCTTATGAGGAACGGCTGAGAGAGCTGGGGTTGTTTAGCCTGGAAAAGAGGAGGCTGAGGGGACACCTCATTGCTCTCTATAACTACCTGAAAGGAGGTTGTAGAGAGGAGGGAGCTGGCCTCTTCTCCCAAGTGATGGGAGACAGGACAAGAGGGAATGGCCTCAAGCTCCGCCAGGGGAGGTTTAGGCTGGACATTAGGAAAAAATTTTTCACAGAAAGGGTCATTGGGCACTGGCAGAGGCTGCCCAGGGAGGTGGTTGATTCATCTTCCCTGGAGGTGTTTAAGGCACGGGTGGACGAGGTGCTAAGGGACATGGTTTAGTGTTGGATAGGAATGGTTGGACTTAATGATCCAGTGGGTCTCTTCCAACCTGGTGATTCTATTATTCTATGATTCTATGATGGAGAAGCAAAGAATATAGCTTTTGTGATAAGAAATCCTTCCTCACAAACTTTTCTGGAGTAGTTTGAAAGGGGTCAGCAAAGGAGTCAGGTAAAAGCGATCCAGTTCACGTAGTCTGTTTGGAATTCCAAGAAGCTTTTGATAGATGCCCTGATGGGAGGCTTTTAAGGAAACTAAGTGGCTGTAGGAAAAGAAAAGAATGCTTATGTTTTTTAAATAATAAACAGATAGCAAGTGGGCAGTTACTTTTTACAATGAAAACAGGTTCCACTACAGAACTGTGTACCAGTGCTTAAGACTGGCGCTGTTTAGTATCTTCACAATTTACATGGATAAAGGGATAAGTATCTGGATGACAAAAAATTGTGATATGATGTTAGTCAAAGAAGTTAAAGTGTTTGTTGAATTTCAAAACCCTCTCATCAGATCAGTGGAAATACCAGCTTATGAGTACCTTGAGTACAAGAAATTAAGGAAAGAATGGAAAGCAAGATAGGTCATCATTTTGCTGTTGCATGAACTCATGTTTTCCCTGTATCTGGCATAGGGCACATATTTCTATTTCCCTTCTTTCAGATAAAGGACTTAATTGCTGCAAATGGTT
Source organism: Phaenicophaeus curvirostris (assembly GCF_032191515.1). Classification (NCBI taxonomy): domain Eukaryota; kingdom Metazoa; phylum Chordata; class Aves; order Cuculiformes; family Cuculidae; genus Phaenicophaeus; species Phaenicophaeus curvirostris. Next base: position 6,025,714 of record NC_091418.1, on the reverse strand, counting down.
TAGAGAAGGCAATGAAATACGGGAATTTCTTCCATGTAAGAACCAACAGAAAGCTAGGACTCCTCTTGGCCTGGAAAAGAGATGCTCGAGAGACTATAATAGAGATTCGTAAAATCACTTGTGGATAGAGATGACTGACAGTATTCTATTACTTCCAATCACTTTTGATCCTTAAAGTTGGAGTAGTGAGGGAGTTACATTTCAGAATGGACAGAAAGAGGTGGTTCTTCATGCAGTAGGTGGAAGATCTATGGAACTCCTTGCAAAAGGATGCTGTGGATAAAAAATGTTGTGTGTCTTTGTCTGCACTGTCTTGGCTAGACTGGACAAGTGTTTGGAAACGTGGAACCCCTTGAGGGCTACTGAAAAGTCTGCCATATCAGACTTGGAAAGTTCCCTGAGCTAAAAGTCATCTGAGATTGGGAGGAGATAATATTCCCACATGCTACCAAGCATCAGGCACACTTCCTTTCCACTAACTCTTCCCTTAGCATTTGTTTACGGCCACTGAATGGTTATTACCATCACTTAAGCTGTCTGTGTGTTTCTTCTACTCCTCTCCTGCTGCTAAAGTCAAGAGCATTAGTTCCATCAAAGCAACGTGGCCTTCTGGCTTGTGTGCAGAAGAGGAAACTTTGACTTGTTGTTGCAGTGGTGAAATCAAGCAGTTCTGGTCATGCTTTTCTCATTCTCAGCTGCAGATCTTTGAAAGTTGAGACAAGACTAGAGGGACAAGATAGACCCTTTAACAGAACCAGTGCAGCTGTTTATAGGAATACACACTTAAAATTCCTAGGCACATCGTGATTGTTAACAGTTACGGTATTTTTTCATCCTCCAGTACTTCAAGGAGCACATTTGAGTACTTAAATTGGGCCTACAGGAATGCTGGGGAGGGTCTCTTTATCAAGGAGTGCAGTGATAGGATGAGGGGAAATCGTTTTAAGGTGAAAGAGGGAAGAATTAGATTAAATATTAGAAAAAAAAATGTTTCCTGTGAGGGTGGTGGTGCACTGTCCCAGGTCGCCCAGTGAAGTTGTGGCTGCCCCATCCCTAGGGGTGTTCAAGGCCAGGTTGGATGAGGCTTTGGGCAACCTGACCCAGTGGAAGGTGTCCCTGCCCAGGGCAGGCGGGTTGGAACTGGATAATCTTTAAGGCCCCTTCCAACACAAACCATTCTATGATTTAATAAGAAAAGATCCAAACTCATCTTGGCATCTAAATGTTTCAGTACAGCTTGTGCTTTTTAATGTATTTTATCATTGAACCATTTGTTTTCGGTTTCAGTTTGTTTGCCTTCAACTAAGGAATTGATATACCAAACGTTATAAGGATCCTGACTGAAAGTGGAACTCTGAGAAGACCAAGCAGAGGCAGCACACAATGATATGGTAGTTAATAGAATGCAACAATATTTACTTTCTCTAAGTTTGAGATTGTTGTTTTACTTAATATGAACTCTGTTGCTGATTTTGCTATGTACACGATTTTGTACAGTGTTAATTAAATTAATAACTTATTTGAGGATTCTTGATACTTATTTCTACAGGTGTAATGTCTGTATTTGTGGAAAATTTGTAATGCTCATATTTATTCTTTCCATGTTAAAACTTCCTTTAAAACAGGTAACTTGTTTTTCTAAATATCTTTAAATACCAACATTAAATGCAGTCAGTCTGGTTCTAAGTTGAGAAGCTGATTTAAGGAGCCTAGATATTATAATTGGAAGCTTTAGCAAAGTCAGCAGAGGTTGGCCATGCGCTTACAAATTCAGGGACACATCCCCAGAGATCCAACCAGGCTATGGTTAAGTGGCACTGATGTGGTAACAGAAGTATCTTTTGTCTTCTCTTACCCCACCAGTATGAGAGTGACATGAAAGCTTCTCCTGTCCTTCTATTCAGACTCTTTTAGCATGAACTTTTTCCCAACGAAAATAGAGGTATTTTTGACTGAATGTAAAGGTCAGTGTATTAATGACTACTGCTTTTGCAGGATGATGAAAAATGTTTTGGATGGTTACAATTTAGTGTGCTTGGAGGGGAAAAAGAAGATTAAATATTATACTGAGTAATTGAAATGTGCTTCCTGCTTGTGATGTTGGATATCATTCTAAGGTTCTAATTAAAGCTTTGCAGCCAAATGCTGGTATAACATAGATGTGCTGGGGCCAGATGGTAAATGAATTATTTAATGTTAACTTACATTTTTTGGAGATCTGGATGGAATTGAGACTCCTTATCCTGATGGTTTTGCATCTCCATATCATGGAAACAAAGATGCCATGCAAGTAAGATACCAAAGAAAGCAACAAGAAAATTGGTTAGTTTTGTTCTATAAACAGACACAGGAATTAAAACACTTCAGTGATGATTGAAGAAACTTAGAAACCAAAATGCTGCTTTACACACACAGAATCACTTAGTCAAAAAAGACCCACCAGATCATCAAGTCCAACCATTCCTATCAACCATTAAACCATGCCCCTCAGCACCTTGTCCACCCATGCCTTAAACACCTCCAGGGAAGGTGAATCAACCACCTCCCCGGGCAGCCTCTGCCAGTGCCCAATGACCCTTTCTGTGAAAAATTTTTTCCTAATGTCCAGCCTAAATCTCCCCTGGCAGAGCTTGAGGCCGTTCCCTCTTGTCCTGTCCCTCATCACTTAGGAGAAGAGGGCAGCACCCTCCTCTCTACAACCTCCTTTCAGGTAGTTGTAGAGAGCAATGAGGTCTCCCCTCAGCCTCCTCTTCTCCAGCCTAAACAACCCCAGCTCTCTCAGCTGCTCCTTGTAAGACTTGTTCTCCAGCCCCCTCACCAGCTTTGTTGCTCTTCTCTGGACTCGCTCCAGAGCCTCAACATCCTTCTTGTGGTGAGGGGCCCAGAACTGAACCCAGGATTTGAGGAGCAGTCTCCCCAGTGCCGAGTACAGAGGGAGAAGAACCTCCCTGGACCTGCTGGCCACGCCGTTTCTGATACAAGCCAAGATGCCATTGGCCTTCTTGGCCACCTGAGCACACTGCTGGCTCATGTTCAACCAACACCCCCAGGTCCCTCTCCTCCAGGCAGCTTTCCAGCCAGACTTCTCCTAGTCTGGAGCTGCTCAGGGTTGTTGTGCCCCAAGAGCTGGACCTTGCATTTGGCCTTGTTAAACCTCATGCCATTGGTATCAGCCCAGCGGTCCAGCCTCAAGATCACCTGTTCCATGACTTTCCCTGGCACTGAGGTCAGACTGACAGGCCTGGAGTTCCCTGGATCCTCCCTGCGACCCTTCTTGTAGATGGGCACAACATCAGCCTCCAGTCCAGTGGAACTTCCCCAGTCAGACAAGACCAGCAGTCTTGTAGATGGTAGAAAGGGGTTTGGCCAGCACGTCTGCCAGCTCCCTCAATACTCTCGAGTGGATCCCATCTGGCCCCATAGACTTGTGAGTTTCTGATTGGCCAAGCAAGCCTCTAACCACTTCCTCTTGGCTCATGGGAGCTTTGTTGTGCTCCTCAGGATCCTGGGTATGTACATACAGGGAACAACTTTCCTTACTATTAGAGTCTGAGGGAAAGGAGGCATTAAGTACCTCAGCCTTGTCCTCAGCCTGTGGCACAGTTGTTCCCTTTGCATCCAATAAGGACTGAATATTCTTCCTGGTCCTCCTTTTACTAGCACAGGGAGGAATGAGATCATGAGCTGACAGAACCCACAAGTACTGGAGGCCCCGCCATGGAGATTTAACTCCAAGCAATGGCTGAGCAGAAGCAGGCAAGAACAGATCTCCTTGCGCAGAGTCTGGGAGAGAGGAGTGGCAGGGGTGAGACCCAGCGGAGGGTCCCTGGGGAGCAGGACCTCCAGCCCCTCTGTCCACCAGCTCAGAGCTCGCAGGCAGCATGGGGTTAAGCTCCATCAGTGCAGCCACTGTTGGCTGTGTCAGACCCACAGGTGGAGGACCCAGAGCAAGCGGAGCAGCATTTCAGCCCCAGCTCTTCCCCCCAAACTGCATTTCAGCCCCAAACTCCATCTCCCTCCTGCAGTGCAGCCACATACACTGTTACATGCTGGGTCTAAAGCCAGACCTTGGTCTGAGAGCAGCACAGTGACAGTGCAGGCCCTGGAGGAGCAGGCATCCTGCAGGGGAGCGCAAAGGGCACCAGGCAGAGCCTCACCTTGGAGATGCTGGTCTCGCTTGTGTCCTTCTCCAGCTGCCCCAGAGGCTGCTCACAGTCCCCAGCTGCAGGGCCTTCAGAGGGACAAGTGGCTCAAGCCCTGTGCCAGGACCTCCACCCTGTTCCTTCTTTGCTGGGGACACCAGGCTCTGGGTGCTCCCCAGGAGAAGCGTCGTGTTATGTCCCAGCACCTGGACAGGCGGGTCCTGCAGCCCCAGGTGCTGGAGCACGGCCTGCGGGAGGCTGTGCAGGTCCCCAGAGTTGATGAGACCAGGAGAAGAGAGGGCAGCATCCAGCATCTGGGACAGAGTGAGCACAGCCATGGCCGCTGCCCTGCCTGGAGCCACGGCACTGCCCCCACGGAGGGGACAGGAGCCTTTCTGCCTAGAGACCCACACATAGCAAAGGACTTGTATCCTATGGCAGCGCCCTGTCCCTGCACGGGGGTCACCGTCCCCCTGCTGCCGGACAGGGCTGTGCAGGGCACCTGGCAGGGCCGGACGCCCAAGTCCCCATGTCCCACCCAGCAGGGCAATGCCAGCACCCATCTCCCCCATCCCACCCGCGGTGCCGGATGCTACTTGTATTAGGCACCAGAGAATCCACAGAGAGGAGCCGGCAAGGCCAAAGGAATCGAGTGTCATAGCTCTTGCTGAGCTGAGATGCTGCCGGCCTGGGAGCAAGCACTAAGGGATTTAGTGAGGGCATTTAGGGTAAAAAATCACATATGGGGGAGTTTGAAGCAAAATGTAAGAGTATTTGAGGTGAAAGACATGGTTTGGGGGAAGTTGGGGAAGAGATTTGGGGTGTAAAGAGTCTTAGAGATGTGGTCAGGTAAAAGTTGCATTTTGGGGGATTTTGTGAGGGGATGTGGGGTAAAACAATCAAATTTTGGGGCAGTTTGAGGGGAAACGTGAGAAGATTTGAGGTGAAAGTCATGGTTTTGCGGGGTTTGAAAGGCATTGGGGTGTAAAGTCATCCTCTGGGCGCATTTGTGAGGAGATGTGTGGTAAAAGTTGGATTTAGAGGGAGTTTGTAATGGGACTTGGGGTAAAAATCATATTTGGAAGGAGTATGAGTGGAATTTTGAGAATATTTGAGGGGAAAGATATAGTTTGGGGGTGATTGGAAAAGAGATTTGGGGTGAAAGTCGTCTTTTGGAGGGAATTGTGAGGAGATTTGAGGTGAAGGTTGCATTTGGGGGATTTACAGAGGGAATTTGGGGTAAAAAAATCATATTTGGGGGACTTTGAAGGGAAATTTCAGAGGATTTGAGGTGACAGCCTTGGTTTGGGGGAATCTGGGGAAAGGATTTTGGGCTTTTGTAAGGAGATTTGTGGTACAATTTGTGTTTGGAGGGATTTTATGAGGGGATTTGGGGTAAAACAACCGTATCACGGGGCAGTTTGAGTGGAAACGTGAGAAGATTTGAGGTGAAAGTCATGGTTTTTGGAGAGTGTGGGGAGGGCTGTGGGGTGATGTGGGTGACTTGCAGTTTTGGTGAGTTTGAGAGGAGATTTGAGGTGAAAATCACCATTTGGGGGAGCTAATGAGGGGGTCTGAGCTAAACAAAATCACATTTGGGGAGCATTTGAGGGGAAATTAGAAAAGGCTTGAGGTGAAATTAGACATTTGGGGGAGCTTGGGGAAGGGACGGGGGGCAATAGTCATCTTTTGGGTCTATCAGTGAGGAGATTTGCGGTGAAGAGGAAGGAGGAGGAGGAGGGGAGGAAGAAGGGTCCGAGGCGGGGGGCAGCGAGGCGGGGCCCCCCCGCAGCCCCCGGCTCAGCGACGAGGAGGAAGAGGACGAGGAAGAGGAGGACGAGGAGGAGGAAGAAAGCGGCAGCGACGCCTCCAGTGACTGAGGGTTCGGGGAGGAAACCCGGGAATCGGGGACTTTGGGGGCAACGGCCCCTCCCCAGGGCAAAATTCTTCGAGTTTGGGGCAAAATACAAGGATGTGGGGGCAAAATCCTGGAAACCGGGACAAAATTCATGGGATTGGGGAATTTTGGGAGCAAAATTTATGGAATTTGGGACAAAATTCATGGCATTTGAGAATTTTGGGGGGCAAAATTTGTGGAGTTTGGGGCAAAATACAAGGATTTGGGGGCAAAATTTGTGGAATTTTGGACAAAATACAAGGATCTGGGGGCAAAATCCTGGAAACCAGGACAAAATTCATGGGATCGGTGTTTGATGGGAACGGTTGGACTCGATGATGCGGTGGGTCTCTTCCAACCTGGTTGTTCTGTGATTCTGTGATTCTGTGAAGGTTGCGTTTTGGGGAGCTGGAGGGGGGGGGTGAGGGGACTGAGGCGAGATCTCTAGCAGAAACGTTCTCCTCTGAGGGCGGAGACGCGCTGGCCCGGGCTGCCCAGCGAAGCCTTGGCCGCCCCATCCCCGGAGGGGTCCGAGGCCAGGCGGGGGGGCTTGGAGCCCCCGCTCCGGTGGGAGGTGTCGGTGCCCGCGGCGGCAGGAACCGGGCGGGCTCCGAGCTCCCTCCCGGGGCGGCGCCGCTGCGAGGGGCGGGGGGGGGGCCTCTCGGCCATCCCAGACTCGCCCAGCAGGGGGCGCTGCGTGCGCACTGCGGCCCGGACGGGAGGACATGGCTGCCCCCGGCCTCACCGCGGGGCTCCTTGAAAACGCCCCCAGAAGATCGCGTTCACCCCGAATCCCTCCCACAAACCCCCCTAAGCCGTGCCTTTGACCTCTGAGCTCATGACAAATGCCCCTAAAAGATGACTTGCACTACTAAATCCTTCCCCAAACTCCAAAAACTCATGCCTTTCTCCTCTGATCTCCTCACAAATGCTCCAAAAGTTGGCTTTAACCCCATATTCATTCCCCAAACTTACCCAATACGTGCCTTCACCTCTGATCTCCTCACAAATGCCCTAAAATATGACTCTCACCCCAAATCCCTCCCACAAACTCCCCTTATCCATGCCTTTCACCTCAAATCTTCTCAAAGAAAAGGGAGTTTGGCGCTGTCCTGGGCTTTCAATCTTTTTTTAATTTCCTTTCCTAATTAAGGCTTTTTTGGGAAGTTTTTCAGAAGCGGCCAAGCATGTGCTCCACGCCCATGGCAGCCTGGGAGAAGGAGCTTGGTTCCTTCTTTCGGCATTGGTCACAGACTCCCAGGAAACCGCATCTTTAGGCTGACAGTGCGTTCAGAAGCAAATGTATCTATGAGAGCCAGGCAGGCAGCGGGGACCCCTTTTTCTGTGAGGAAGGTGTTGGCCCCAAAGAGTCTCTGTGAGGAAGGTGTTGGCCCCAAAGAGTCTCTGTGAGGAAGGTGTTGGCCCCAAAGAGTCTCTGTGAGGAAGGTGTTGGCCCCAAAGAGTCTCTGTGAGGCCTCTGGCTTTTTCTGGCAAGCCCCGCCTTTCAGAAGACATCCAAGGGAAGGGGAATACTAAGCAAGGAGTAGCACAGGAATGATAATTGTGCTCCTGACCTGTGGAGATTGAGGGATTGCAGCCACCTAAGTCCTGGTAGGCAATGAGACTCCCAGGGAATCATGAGTGCTGGCACCAATGCTTTCCCCACAGGACTGAGCAGCTCTGCTTGTGCTTCTGGTCTGAGCTACCACAACGCTGTCTTTTGTCTGAGGGCATCTCTTGTGTCTCACTCACAAGGGGTTATCATGAGAAGTGCCTCCAGCCTGCAAGGACGCTTTCTGCCAAGACACTACCTGGCCTGAAGGCAGAAGAGGAGAAAGGGGAGGCAGCCCTGGCAGTCAAGCCCCCAGAAAGGTGAGAAGTGTGGAGAAGCGCGCCAGTGCAGGAGTGTGCTCTTGTCCTTGAGTTAGTGATATGTTGTTTTGGACATGCTGTTGTATCAGCACTGGGGGGCTCTTTGGATGTTTTCCCGGGGACAATTGCTTGTGGAACGAGTGTGCAGCAGCAGCCATGCCTTCTTACTAGCGTTTCTCTCTCTCTCTGCTGTATTGCTGGGCATTTCTGTTTCCACACACCAGTTTGGCAATCTAACAGCACCCAGTCACATAGCCATGTCCTTAACAAGGATAGAAAACCGCATATGCAAAAACGGAAATCACCTCTGCCTTGCACAAGGGCAGGAGGTTCCACAGAGAACCGGAGAGGCTAGGTTCAACCTGGTTTGCACCAAACACTCATTTGAGTATGAACATATCAACTGAGGCATCTTTGAAGCCACTGATGCTCCAGTCCCCACCCCTTTTCACGCAGCTTCATCCAGTTCCTCCTCCAGTGACCTCACAGCTAATTGAGGGATCCTGCCTTTCATTCCTGACCGGTGTTGCTGCTCTGCAGTGCTGCTCTAGTGTGTGCTTGTGTGGGTCCTTTTGATTGTGGAGGTCAGTGGGGTAGAAATAATGAAAACAGCTAGCTGAATGTGTTGGACTTGAGTGAGGCAAAGGAGATGGTGAGACCCCAAGTTCCTACTGCTCCTCCAAATCTGTTTGCAATGCGGTTCCTTGCACAGCACCACCACAGCTGGCTAAGCTGTCAGATTCACCTGAAGACGGCAGACTAAATAGAAAAAATGAAGCATGCATCCAGCAAGGAGAGGTCATGCTGAAAGATTTCATCCCAGCATGGTTAAGACCAGGTTGGATGGTGCTTTGAGTAAGCTGGTGTGGAAGGTGTCCCTGGCCATGGCAGGGGCTGGAACTGGACAGGATTTAAGGTCCCTCCTCACGCAAACCACTCTGCGATTCCATGGTTTCCTGGGTCAGCTGCAGCCTAAGGTGGCACCGTAAGGACATGAGATGCATATGGCTCTTTTCTAAAAGCTTGGACTTAGAGAGTGTCAAGACCTCTATGAAGAAGGAGTTGAGAGTTCACATTTCACATCCCAGTAGTGCTCACGTACATGTGACTGCATGCTGCGAAGCGTCCACTCGGAACGATCGAGCTCCAGGTGCCTTTTTTGCTGGCTTTCTTCTTGCAAGTATTCGCTGTTGAGAGCAAATCAAAATAACTCTTTGCCTCTAAAATGCAGGTCAAAAAAAACAGAGCTGCTGTAGGATCACGGGGAGCTGAGCGGCAGGCCAGCACTGCGTCAGAGCATCCTTACAGCAGCTGATTTAAGGCTTTCAGAGGAACAATCCAAGTCTTAAATTTACAGCCATAATGAGAGGCTGCGAGTTAAAGTTTACTAGTCAGGAATGAGACCAGTGATTCCAACAGAGGCTTCCACAAAAGCATAAGCTCACTCCTTAAAGCCCAGTTGCATTTGCTCCTAACAGGGTCAGTACAGGTGGCACCAGGCTAGCAGAAATTATAAATTACCCGTTTAAACTTCAGGAAAAAAATTCGAGGAATAACACCTACCTCTGCAAATTGGCCTGTGGTCACTCCAGGCAGCCAGCACATCTGTCAGCGTATCTCTGACAAGTGATGCTTTTACAACCTTACAGCACATAATTGTCTTCACAGGAAAACTGTATGTTTGCACCCACCCTAGGAGAAAAATGAGAGGAAGGAGAAAAGAATTATAACATACTTTAAATATCTCTCTGCCAAAATCAACATAAATGTCACCAAATGACAATATTTCTAGGTCCAAACAAAAAATTAAGGGTGAGAAATTCTGCTCCATCATTACTATATTCATAAGAAACACCAGACACTATAAAGAAAAGGTCTACCATTTAGTTTGTCCACCTTTTAAAGAAGTAAAACCAGGAATATAAAGCAATGGTAATACTAAGATAATTTCAGTAAATTGTAATAATTCATTAAATATTCCTGATCTTTTTGAAATTTCCTGTTAAAACACATGCTAAATGATAACTATTATTAGAATGGAGATTGAGTGTTACACTTATAACTTTGAAATGTGTCTCTTTCAAATGATTCGTAACCTTTTTTTATGATAACTTTTTTTTTAATAACGTTGACCAATATTTATGAGGAATTACAAAAAAAGCATGTGGTTCCTGCGTATCTTAAAAAGAGCTTTTCTAAGTACTATTTACATTTCTGCTTCAATCTATTATTAGTGACGTTCTTTGTTCCCCATCATAATAAATTGATTTTGTCGTAAGATTTCTTGAATTTTTAAAACCCTGTCCCCTCGAGGAGCCAAGCAGGGAGCCCAGATGAGCTCAGCAAACGCAGGGGTCGCCAGCACCGCGGGTGAGAGTCCTCTTTGCCTGTAACGTGGCCACGTGTGCTGCATCTCAGTGACGGAGGCTGACAGTGCTGGCTCCTCCCCATCACAGCCACCTTTCTGCTTGTGTGTTGTCAGGTGCCTTAGCTAACAGCAACGAGAGTTACTGCCTCCATAACCGGGAAACCACCACCCCTCCTTAACCACTACTGCATAGCCTAAAGAGGAAAATTTGTGTGCCTACTACCCATCCAAATAAAGTATTCGAAAAATAACTAAAAGCCTTATCAGTCACCTTGAGGTGATCACAGTGCTGCTCTCATCGGACACCTCTTACAGCAGCTGCTGGTGGATGATCTCCCAGACCATCCTCTTTCTGAAGTATGGCATGTCACTCTGGAAAGAAAAGGAAAAATCCTTTAAACACAAAGACAATGCAGAAAATAGGCACAAACATCTAACAGGGGAAAACACACTTCTCCAGAAGACATAAGGGCCAGGTATCCAAACCCCACCACCTGTGGCATCGCATGAAGTGAAGTAGGTAGCAGACACCAGATGTAAGGATAGAGAACACAGCTCTGCCCTTCTGAGGCCACTGTGGAGCTCCAACCCCACCAGCTACGCACCAACACCAGAGCAAGGGATAGAACCACCATCCCTGCTCCAGGCACAATCAGCAGCTGCTGTGGAACTCGGGACCCGATGCAATGGCAGGAAGATGCCACGGGAGGGTTAGGTTGAGTATGGGGAGAAGGTTCTTCCCCAAGAGGGTGGTGGAGCTCTGGAACAGCTCCCAGGGAAGCAGTCACAGCCTGACAATATTCCAGAAGGCTTTGGCCAACGCCCTCAGACCCACGGTGGGAATGTTGGGGTGTCCTGTGCAGGGACAGCACTTGGACTCAATAAGCCTTGTGGGTCCCTTCCAACTCAGGACAGTCTAGGAATCTCTAACATTCCCTGGCTCTTGTATCTGAGCAAAGACGTCTGGAGCCAGTTTGAACTCCCACTCACCTGTGTAAAAGTTAATGGTCTGTCTCGGCTGATGTAATCTGCATACTTGCATACAAAAACTCCACAGTCATCTCCATTTTCTTGCTGAGGGATTTCCTAATGAATGCAAAGAAGCAGAATTTTCCTATACCGTAAAAGAGAGGCAGTTTGGAAGCACTACTTGTTACCCATCCTAACAGACACTTGGGACAATCCATTCACCATCACACAACTCAAGGAACAGACCTGATTGACCACACATCAGCTCTTCACTTGGGTGTTACAATCCAAGTTCCTGGCAGGCTGAGAAGGAAGAGCAGCCTCCTAGGAAAGATGCCCTCCCTGCTCCGGCAGACCCAAGATACAGGAGTCAAATTCTCTCTCTCCACAATTTTAGAAGAGACTAAGTAATCATGGAATGGTTTGGGTTGGAAGGGGCCTCAAAGCCCACCCAGTCCCACCCCTGCCTTGGGCAGGGACACCTCCCACTGGATCAGGCTGCTTCAAGCCCCATCCGGCCTGGCCTTGAACACCTCCAGGGATGGGGCAGCCAACACTGCGCTGGGCAACCTGGGCCAGGGCCTCACTGCCCTCATCATGAGGAATTTGGATTGCACATTAGGACTAAAATCTTCCCCCTTCCAATTTAAAGCCATCCCCCCTTGCCCTATCGCTCCATGCCCTTGGTAAGCCCCTCCCCAGCTTTCCTGGAGCCCAACTCAGGGAAACACCCACTCAACCCTCTGCTTTGTCACACACCAGGACTCGTGCTCCCAACCAGAATAATTACCCCAAATTCCAAACACATTTCCAAAGCCTGTGTTCACCAACAAGTGCTAAACTGATTAAGTTTGTCTTGGGAAGTGGGGGCAAGGTCAGATTCACCTGAACACGGCAGAATAAATAGAAAAAATGAAGCATGCATCCAGCAAGGAGAGGTCATGCTGAAAGATTTCATCCCAGCATGGTTAAGACCAGGTTGGATGGTGCTTTGAGTAAGCTGGTGTGGAAGTGTCCCTGGCCATGGCAGGGGCTGGAACTGGACGGGATTTAAGGTCCCTCCTGACACAAACCACTCTGCGATTCCATGGTTTCCTGGGTCAGCCGCAGCCTAAGGTGGCACCGTAAGAACATGAGATGCATATGGCTCTTTTCTAAAAGCTTGGACTTAGAGAGTGTCAAGACCTCTATGAAGAAGGAGTTGAGAGTTCACATTTCACATCCCAGTAGTGCTCACGTACATGTGACCGCATGCTGCGAAGCGTCCACTCTGAACGATCGAGCTCCAGGTGCCTTTTTTGCTGACTTTCTTCTTGCAGGTATTTGCTGTTGAGAGCAAATCAAAATAACTCTTTGCCTCTAAAATGTAGGTCAACAAAAACAGAGCTTAAATTTACGGACAAAATAAGAGGCTGCGAGTTAAAGTTTACTAGTCAGGAATGAGACCAGTGATTCCAACAGAGGCTTCCACAAAAGCATAAGCTCACTCCTTAAAGCCCAGTTGCATTTGCTCCTAACAGGGTCAGTACAGGTGGCACCAGGCTACCGTGTATTTGGCAGCGAGGCTGTGTGTGCGTGTGTGTGGTGGGAAGGTGGCAGAACCCAGGTACCCAAGGCCCTGACTGGAGGGGACTGTGTGGTACAAGCTAAGAAGCCAATGTCACACGAGTCACAGCAAGGCAAAGATTCCTGCTTCGTTATCTAAAAGAAATGTGGAAACTTGCAGTTGTGTTCCAGTGACAAGTTTGGACAAGGTCCAAAAGCCTTCTGATAATTCACAACTTGAAAGCCGCACCAAAGCCATTACTTACAATAGAGTTTCACAGATCTCGTTCTTTCTTTTTACTGCTGCAGAATCAAAATATTTGATTGTCTTTTTTCTCATGTCGATGACCTGTGATTACAAAGGGACTGTCAGACAAAGCACAAACTTCCACTGCACACACGTCAAAACAGACACGGCTTTTGTCACCAGGTTTCTCTCCCTGTCCAATTCCAAACGAAAAACCAGTTCGACTCACCGCAAGAGTAAAATGGCAGTTCATGAAGACAGGCACAAACACAATATGCTTTGTGAAGAGATTAACATCTTCGGTATATTTCTTCACTGCTGCATATCCACGAGTAGCTAGTTTGCAATAGAAGTAAATAGTAAAAGCTTGAACTGCAGGATACTCTTCCTTCTTGCTTCTTTCAGTGACAAGGTTCAAGTAAAAATGAATGATCTGTACCATAAAGAGTGAGCTTGAGATGTAAAACAAGACACTAGCTTACCAAAAGAATGATACAGCAACAAGGGCCATGACGCTTTGCGCCGGATGAAGATATCGTCATGCTTTGGTCAGTTTTACCTGAGCACTGAGCCAGCGAGATCTCTTCAGCCTCCAGATGTCAAGATGAATGATGTCCATTTTGAAGGCACTGCTAAGGACATCATTTGGATTCCCGCGGCTAAATGCGGCCTCGATCTCTCTCTCCATGGCCTAAACCAAACAATTAAATGGGGAAGGACTCATGAAATCCAGTAATGAGCACACTAACAAGCTTTCAGCTGCAAGAAAGCCTGCAATGAATCTCAGGCACTAGCTTTTTGCTAAGTTAGTAACAGCACTTCATTGTCAGTTCAGCACCCCAACTTTCAACTTCACAGCCCAGCTTTGCCCCAGTTTGTTTCCACAAAAGGAAGCCGATAGCCAACATGTGGACACCAAACACACTAAAGGAGCTGAAAAATTAACAGAAGTAGAGAGAACCCTTTTCCCACGTGATGCTGCAGCTCTCGCCATGCTGAGGGTTACGTAAGGTAAACTGAGGCAGCTACACTGGAGTCATGCAACCACAAGTCCACGCTGTGCATCCAGCTATCTGCAAGATGGATGTTGCCATCTAAGCCTGCGTAAGAAATGCAAATAGACCACTAGGTCCCCTTCTTGGTTGCATCTGGGCTGGCAAATTAAGCACAACACCTGGTTTTCCTTCTACTGAGCAGACTTTGTAAACCCTTGGAAAGGACAAGTTAGCCTCTGCCTTTCTCCTCAACAGGCAAAACCAGAGGTGGTCAATTAGGTCAGCACTCCAATGAATAAAAGCAGCCAAAATTCAGGTAAAAAGGGGAACCTGGACTCCCACTCCCCGTTGAACAGTGTAACTAAGATAACTCCTCCAGCCACTGCAATGCTCAGCACACACAAAGGGCTCTGCGGGGTCCTGAGCGCCCACACGCAGCTCTGTGGGACCCTGAGAATGCACCCAAGATGCTCAGCTGACCCCCAAGCAATGCAGCGCTATGGATCAGCCAAAGCTCAGTTTTCAGGTTCCACCAACACAGTAGGATAGGACAAAATCATTTAAGAGGCTCTGCCTCTTAACCAGGTGAATCGGGTTAGCACTGCTGTGTTGTTAAGCCTGGCCTAGCTTTTGTCCTGGTAGCAGAAGCCGCATAAACTCTTAGGTGAGCTCTACTGAAGGAGCACGTAAGCATATTAAATCCTTAAAAATCAGCTTTACTGCTGACACTAGCACTGTGTCCTGTCTAACAAACCATCAGCTATGGTACCTCTGTGATTGGAGGAAAGTCGTCTCCTTTTTTTCCCAGGTCTGGGGATTTGTTTGCTTCAACCTCAAGGGTGGGTGATTTTCTGCATGGAACAGATGCTGGATGTAACTCGTATAACCCATCTCCTGAGATGTCGGATCCATTCTGGTTCTGTTGGGCAAAAGGACATTAAGTGAGCAAGGAAACACACTTTTTTGATAGGTGATAGTGCAGAAAATCTTGCTGATGTATAAAATTGGAAGGATTTTTGTACACACATCCAGCCAGCAAACTGCAAAGTTACTTTTTATTGAAAATAAAAGCGTGGAGAAGAGAAAGAGCATAGTGCTTGTGATAGTCCAGAAACTAAACAAAGGACAGCCGGAACCCCTTGGTGATAGCACTACTTCTCACACATTCCCTCTTTCCCTGAGCAAACCAATCGCCACAAACACATTACTCACTCAGCAATATGTGAGTGAGGAGGACGAGCATTTCTGATCACAAAGAGCTGCATTTGCTTAAGAAGTGAAATCACGAATAACACAAACTTACCTCTGCAGCGGCAAGCTGCCCTGGCCTCCCATCCTCCACAGTGTTTTCCACCCTGTGAGGTGAGGGAGAGAAAAAGAGAGAGGAGTGAGCTATGTATCCGTACTGTCCCATGGAATTGTTCTGGATAAGAGACACACGCAGAGCTAAATGACAGGAGAACAGTGATTACAAGAGACACTACCTGGTCACATCTCCTCTCGGAGGCACCTGTGAGCTGCAAACATCTCCATCTTTGAAACCTGCACAGAAAAGCAGTCTTATGAGAACAAGAAGCCAGCTTTCATTTACCATCAGATGCACAAAGTCCTCGCTTCCTGGGTGATAAATACAAAAAAACACTGGTAATGACGACTGCACCGTCAGGAAGTTTGAACTTGGGCAGTTTCATAGAATATCATAGAATTGTTTGGTTGGAAAACACCTTTGAGATCATCAAATCCAACCCATTCCCGTCCACTCCTAAACCAGATCCCTGAGCACCTCATCTCTGAGCAGCCTGGTCCAGTGGGAGGTATCCCTGCCCATGGCCGAAGGGTGGGACTGGATGGGCTTTAAGGTCCCTTCCAACCTAAACTATTCCATGATTCTATGAAACGCAGAGCACTAACACAGTGCTGGCACCAAAGGAAACCACCAGTCAGCAAACCACTTTAACGAGCCCACTCTGCAGAAGGGAACTCCTTCAGCAGTTACCCATCTTAGGCTCACTAACTGTACCTGCTGTGGTACCGTGCAGTCAGCTGACATCGTTCCGAAGCTCTGCTGTCACTGAAATAGTCACGCACAGCACTAGAAATGGACTAAAGGCTCACAACTCCCAGTCAAGCAAGGGGTGCCTGAGGGCGAGCAGCAATATATCGCACTCCGCTGCTGCAAACAGCCACGTGCTGTGACGTTCTGCATGGGGCAGACTCACATCTGCAGCCATAAACATCACTGGCACAATAATGTGTCTTGAGGGCCAGTTTGAACAGTTTTTCAGTACACCAAAATTCTTCCAAAGGCATTTTAGTCAGTAGCTACTGTTGGGGGTGGTGCTGTCCTCCTCTTTCTTTCCCAACTCCCCACCCCCTGCCAAAAAAAAAAAAAATCACTAGGATTTACAAGCTGAAATTAGCATTTAAAACAATTTCTTCTGGCAAGCCAATGGTGGACATAGAACTGCAGTACTGCCCCCAAGGCAGCTCTTGCACCAAGATGACGAGATAAACGCCCCAGTGCAGAGACAACGCAAGGATGCAGGGAAGAATTCATATTCAAGCATTGCCAGACGCAACCTAGATGTCGTGACTTCAACACTCTAAGCTCAGAGGGTGGAGCTGCACCTCACACACAGCAGGCCTCACACACAGCAGGGTGAAGAAGAAATGCTAGAGTTCCCTCCACTACAGGAAACCTAAGGAAAAAGGGGCACATTAAATTCTCGTGTCACATGCAGTACCTGTCCTTGCCTTCTTTGCTGGTGGCTCATCAGCACTGTCCGACGGAGCTCTGAGGAAAGAACACGGAACACAGTTTCACAACTGCACATAACCTTCCAAGACACTGACTGCCCTCCACAGTGCCATGTTTCCAAAGGAAGGTTCCGTATTGCCAAGGTCTCCCCTCTCCGTGCACCCCTGATCATCCCGGAGCAGCCACTGGCCCGGTGGGCCACATAACACAGCTAGCTGGCTGTGTTGGAGTTGAGGGAGGCAAAGGAGACGGTGAGAGCCCAAGTTCCTACTGCTCCTCCAAATCTGTTTGCAGTGTGGTTCCTTGCACAGCGCCACCACAGCTGGCTAAGCTGTCATGTAAGAGGCAAAGGACCACTGGTGTGTTTTGAACCTTGGCTTCAAAGGACTAGGAGGTGCCTTAACGAGGTAGGAAGCTTAAATGAAGATTACAGCAAGTTCCTTCTGTTTCTGTATGTTGTTTTGTTTTGTTTTTCCTGAGGTTTTAATTTTGGCAAACTGCTCTTTGTCTAAATTCTGGTGATCCCTCTGCTTATATTTGAAGAAGTTCCAGTCTTTAGAGCACTGTGTTTTATTGGAGACTTGGATGCTGAAGGTGCTCAGATAATTATACTGCTCTAGCTAGGGGGGATGAGAGGCCCAAGCCCCCGTGTCCCACCCAGCGGGGCAGTGCCAGCACCCATCTCCCCCATCCCACCCGCGGTGCCGGATGCTGCTCACGGCCCGGGTGCCGTCACGGGTAGGAGGTGGTGGCAGGGCAGGCAGTGGCAATGGGCGCGTGGGTGCCTGGGGAGGGGAGAGAAAGGCTGGGTTTGCTCTGGGGGCACATGGATCGCAGGCAGCAGCGAGGGGGCAGGCACTGCCCTGTAGGGAGTTACTGCATTTGCAGGGGGAACCGTGGGGGGTTGAGCCTGGCTTATTCCCCACCACCCTAACACGGTTCCTCCCGGCTGGATGCTTCCAGATTCAATGGGTTTGGAGCAGGGAGAATGATGTTTGTGGGCTGGGCATCAGCTCAACCTCGTATTAGCCACCAGAGAATCCACAGAGAGGAGCCGGCAAGGCCAAAGGAATTGAGTGTCATAGCTCTTGCTGAGCTGAGATGCTGCCGGCCTGGGAGCAAGCACTAAGGGATTTAGTGAGGGCATTTAGGGTAAAAAAGATGGCGTTCACCCCGAATCCCTTCCCCAAATTCCCCTAACCCATGCCTTTCATCTCTGATCTCATGACAAATGCCCATAAAATATGACTTTCTCCCAAAATCCCTTCCCCAAAGTTCCCTAACCCACGCTTTCACCTCTGATATCATCGCAAATGCCACAAAAGATTACTGCAACCTAGGGAGGGGGCACAAACCCTGGGGTGTGGGGGAGGGGGTCAAAAAGAGGGTGATGGAGGGGGAAAAATGGAGGGCTAGAAGTATTTTGGGGGCAGGAGGGGGCTGGGGGGGCCAAAAGGGGGAGTTTCTGGGTGCTGGGGGAACAGAAAAAGGGTGCTGGGGGGGCAAAAAGGGGGTGCAAGGAGTATTTGGGGAGCAGGGGAGGGGGTTATGGGGCTGAGGGGTCAAAAAAGCAGGTGGGATGGGGGGGTCTGACATGCTGCCCTCCGCAGGGCTCACTCTGGGCTGTGGAACCTCTTTCCCAGAGTCTGGACTGGCTGGGACCCCCCTGCAGGGCTGTGGGAGCCACTGCCAGAACTGACTCTGCCTCAGCCGCCACCAGGTGGGTAAGACCCGACCCCCCCGGGACCCCCTGGACCCTTTTGTGCCCAAAAATCCACCTTTTCTGCCCGAAAACCCGCCTTTTGTGCCCCCATATCCACCTTTTGTGCCCCTAAATCTTCCTATTGTGCCCCAAAGCCCACCCCTGCAACCCAAAATCCATTTGTGTCCCCAAATCCACCTTTTCTGTCCCAAAACATATCCCCGTGCCCCAATTCCTGCCTCCTGCCCCCCATTCACCCCCACAGGAACCACAATTGCCCCCCCCAGATTCCCTCCAGGAACACCAATTTCCCCCCAGTTGCCCCCCAGCATATCCCAAACGCCCTTGCCCCCCCCATTTGTCCGCAATTGCCTCCCAGTTTCCTCTCAAGAACCCCAGTTGCCTCCCCTTCCCCCCCAAGTGCCCCCCAGGAACCCCAGTTACTCCCCAATTGCCTCCCAGTTGCCCCTCAAGAATCCCAATTCCCCCTCAGACCCCACCCAGGAACCCCAATTCCTCCACTAATTGCCCCCTAGTCCCCCCACAGATGCCCCCCCCCCCAGATGCTCCCCTAACCCCCCAGTTGAGCCTCAGGAACCCCAATTCCCCGCCAACTGCCTCCCAGTTGCCTCTCAGGGACCCCAATTGTCTCCTCAGGTCCCCTCTCCAGTTGCCCCCAGTCCCCCTAAATTCCCTTGCCCCACCCCAATTGCCCCCCAGGAAGCCCAGTTGCCCTGCCTTGCCCCCCAGTTGCCCCTCAGGAATCCCAATTGCTCCCCCAAGTCCCCCCCAGGAACTTGAATTCCTCCCCAGTTGTACGGCAGCCCCACCCCTCCACCCCCAAAATGCCTTTGCCCTCCCCAGTTGCCCCCCTCAGCCCCCTAATTTCCCCCCAGGAACCCTAATGCTCCCCCAATTTTCCCTCCTCGCCCCCCAGTTGCCCCCCAGGTGCTGTACGGGCGCTACATGGAGGGGCACATGGTGGCACACGGGGAGGGGGCCGGGCGCCCCCTGGTGCTGAGCCTGCCTGCCCTCTCGGCCTGGTGCTCCCCCTGCAGGGGCTACGTCCACCCCCCCGTGAGTCAGACTGGGAGCACTGGGAATTGGGGCGGGGGGGTGGGCAACACATCTACCACCTCTTGAGCGATACTGGGAATTGGGGGGGTGCATCCACCACCCCGTGAGGGCTACTGGGAATACTGGGAGAAATGGGAATGGGAGGAGGAGGGGCTAAGACTCTTCTCCACTGCCTCAAGTTCGGCGTCAACCTCCCCTCTTTTTTACATGCCCCCCCTCCAAAAAATCCTCTTTTTAATGCCCAGCACACACCCCCATCACCAGCACACCCAACCCCCCCGCCCAGGGCCACAGGGGTTTGGATCTCAAGGAGAGGAAAAAAGTGCTCAGCGACGGCTGTTTCCCCCCTGTCTCCAGGGGCTGCCTCTGGCAGAGCCGGCATGGAAGCCACACAGTGAATTTGGAGAGAGGGAGGGAGTTCCCGTGACCAATTGCAAGGGGAGAGGCTGATGAATTCTCTCACTCCCCAAGCTGGCTGCACACAAACAGCTCCCACAACCATGGCAGCTCCAGAAGAATTCCCAGAAGTCCCTTAAAGTGCTCCACATGGCACAGGCAACATTGTGCCAGCGAGACTCCCAGTTTACAAGAGCAGAGAATCCCATTCCCTTCCCTGGGCACTGTTTAACCTCAAGCACAAAATCATGGAATCACTAGGTTGGAAAAGACCCACAGGATCATCAAGTCCAACTGTTCCTATCAAACACTAAACCATGTCCCTCAGCACCTCATCCACCCATCCCTTAAACCCCTCCAGGGAAGGTGACTCAACCACCTCCCTGGGCAGCCTGTTCCAGTGCCCAATGACCCTTTCCAAAAAAATGTTTTCCTGATGTCCA
This sequence comes from Phaenicophaeus curvirostris, assembly GCF_032191515.1. NCBI lineage: Eukaryota > Metazoa > Chordata > Aves > Cuculiformes > Cuculidae > Phaenicophaeus > Phaenicophaeus curvirostris. The sequence continues at coordinate 6,005,303 of NC_091418.1, read as the reverse complement.
GCCTGAACCTCCCCTGGCGGAGCTTGAGGCCATTCGCTCTCGTCCTGTCCCCTGTCACTTGGGAGAAGAGCCCGGCTCCCTCCTCTCCACAACCTCCTTTCAGGGAGTTGGAGAGAGCAATGAGGTCTCCCCTCAGCCTCCTCTTCTCCAGGCTAAACACCCCCAGCTCTCTCAGCCGCTCCTCTTAAGACTTGTTCTCCAGCCCCTTCACCAGCTTCGTCGCTCTTCTCTGGACACGCTCTGTTCTACCATGTGCTTAAACTTAAGCAAAAAAACATGAAGGATCTAAAAATCACAAATGTCTCAACAGCTTTTGAAGCCACATGACACAGTTATAGGGTTCACCACCTACTTACTCACGTGTCTCCAGAGTGCCAATCAACCTTAGAGAGTATAGAGCAAAACACATGTTGTACCACAGAGGAGCTGGACAACGCATGCATTTGCTTTGCAAAGAGGTATTACAGAATATTATTATTATTATATGGTCCAATTATCATACACATTTCAAGGGAACCATGAAAAAGAAATCAGATCAATAAGTTTCCCAGACAACAGACTGGAAAAATAAAAGTCCCCTTGATAATCTAATGCGATTTCAAAATAACCAAGAATGTGTTGCTGGTTATTTGTCCTCATTGGTAGAGATCTGTTACTTAAATGAGGCAACGGTAAAGGTAGAGAGAGAGATATAGATAAAACCTTTCCATAACAGCAAGAGGTTTCTGAGGAAATAAAGAAATCTTTATCCAATCCTAAATTAGGAACAAACACATAAGAAAATCTAGGAAAGCCAAATAATCTAAAATTCCATGGAAAGTTGGTGCAGGCAGCCTGGTTGAAAAATCTGGGGGTTTTGTATATGAATGAGGGCAGTTAATATTTCCCTGAAGTTTCACTAATGTGAAAGCCTGAAAACAGGAAAAGAGGATTCCTGTTTCAGGCTTGTTGGCATTTTCAGAGGCACCCAAGATCAATACCAATCATTCCACTTCTGTTTTCACAGTTTGCATCTTTCTATGCCAACTTAGGAAAGAGAAATCTCTGTGCATTTTATTGGAAATTCTCTTTTCATGCGAAGACAGTGAAATCCCAGAGGTGCATTAAATTATTGTGAATGAAGTTCTGAAAGAACTCTAATTTAAACAACCTTTCTACTAAATACTTCCATGAGAATATGACCAGTACATTTGGATTTCACACTTTTTGTGGGTATCAAGTCAACAGTTGTTTTGCCAAACTTCAATTATCTGGATGTGATTAATCAATACAAACATATTCACGACATGACAAGAGAAGAAAAGATAAACAGTAAAAGAAGAGATTACAAATGAGTAATTGATGCAAAACATGTCTGTTCTTTTGAATGCAAAGTCTCTTGCTCATGCAAGAAATATCCAACTATTAAGGATTTGATAAGAAGAATATCAGTACACCAAGTCTGGAGCAGGAGCAGCCTGATCCAGTGGGAGGTGTCCGTGCTGTGGCAGGGGTGGGGCTGGATGGGCTTTGAGGTCCTTTCCCACCCAAACCATTCCATGATTCTATGAATCAGATTTAGTGGGTTGATCCCGAAGGCAAAGAACTGCCAAGATTAGCAAGCCAGCAATGTGAAAGCATCAGCAAGCACGTGCTTCTGCGACTCGCCCCGCTGGTTTGGGAACCGCGAGCTGCAGCCCAAGCCCCTGCTGGTGGGCACTGAGCGAAAGCCGGGGCAGCTGCAGGGTTTGCAGGGCGCGATGCCCAGAGCAGCGATCGCAGCTGCTGAACCCGCCCCGGCCCCTCCAGGGGTGAGAGCAGGGATGGGGGAAACAGCTTTTTGGCCACCATCTCTTTGGTAGGGGCTGCGCCAACAGGCGCCATCCCAAATACACATAAAGTGGAGATAATTTAATGACAGATTAAGCACATTACGCTTTATATGCCTAAAGGCTTACGATTCTGTATAGCCCTAAAATTACCAGTCATTCCTCCAGCCCCCAAATGAATTATTCAGTGGAATTACTTTGTTATGTGGGGGCTCAGCCACCCTCCCCGGCCGAACCCCGACGTGCTAATTAAGCCCCTAAATCACTGCTCGGGGTCCCCCCCAGGCGCAGGTGGGCGGGGCCCGGGCTGGGGCGGGGGGGGTGTCATGAGCTGCGGCCGTTGAACCGTTGGGCGAGTCCCCGGCCACTGACTGCCAGCAGTCGGTAGCTTGTGCTCTCCTGGCGCGATACTTTGTGCTCGCGTGTGCGATACTTTGCGCTCTCCCGGCGCGGATACTGTGTGCTCGCCTTGGGCGACACTTTCTGCTCGCCTTGGGCGGCAGTTTCTGCCAGTTCCTGCTCGGCTTCTGCTCAGTTTCTGCTCAGCTTCGGCGGCAGCTTGCTTGGCAGCAGCCACGATGTGGAGCAAGAAGCGACAGGCGGCGCGGAGCGCTCGGTAAGCACGGGGACCGCCCGGGGAGCCGGAGTGACTGCTCCACGCCTCGTCCGGGAGCGGGGCCAGACCGGGAGCAGAGCGGGCGGTGTGAGGGGCGGGGCTGGGGGTGCGACCGGGGCGGGTGTTGGGGGGGGTGGGGTGGGGCCGTGGCCTTAGGGGGGAGGCATGTTGGGGTGCAGCCACATATGGTGATAGGGGTGTGGCCATATATGGTGATAGGGCGTGGTCATATATAGTGATAGGGCGTGGTCATATATAGTGATAGGGCGTGGTCATATATAGTCATGGGGCGTGGCCATATATAGTCATGGGGCGTGGCCATATATGGTGATGGGGCGTGGCTGATGAGTGGTGGGGGCGTGGCCTCTGCGGGGCGTGTCCATATATGGTGAGAGGGGGCGTGGCTGGGGAGCAGCAGGGGCGTGGTCTCTGCCGAGGGGGCGTGGCTAACAGCAGAGACCCTGCAGGGCGCTCCCCGGGTGCAGCCAATGGGAGCACGTGGTGCCGTGCTGGGAAGGATTTAGCAGGGAAAGTCATCTTTAAGGGGCATTTGTCATGAGATCAGAGCTGAAAGGCATGGGTAAGGGCAGTTTGGGGAAGGAATTAGGGGTGAAAGTAATCTTTTTAGGTATTTGTAAGGAGATCAGAAATGAAAGGCATGGGTAAGGGGAGTTTGGGGAAGGAGTTCAGGGTGAAAGCCATCTTTTGTGGCATTTGCAAGGAGATCAGAGGTGAAAGGCATGAGTAAGGGGAGTTTGGGGAATGATTTAGCAGTGAAAGTCATCTTTAAGGGGCATTTGTCATGAGATCAGAGCTGAAAGGCATGGGATAGGGGAGTGTGGGAAAGGGTTTCAGGGTGAAACCCATCTTTTGGGGCATTTGTGAGGAGATAAGTGATGAAAGGTATGGGTAAGGGGACTTGAAAGAAAGGATTCTGGGTGATAGCCATCTTTTGGGGCATTTGTGAGGAGATCAGAGGTGAAAGGCATGGGTTAGGGGAGTTTGGGAAAGGGATTCAGGGTGAAAGTCTTCTTTTGGGGGCGTTTTCAAGGAGCCGCGCGGTGAGGCCGGGGGCAGCCATGTCCTCCCGTCCGGGCCGCGGTGCGCACGCAGCGCCCCCTGCTGGGCGAGTCTGGGATGGCCGAGAGGGGCCGCAACTTTTACCACACATCTCCTCACAAATGCGCCCAGAGGACAACTTTACACCCCAAGGCCTTTCAAACCCCGCAAAACCATGACTTTCACCTCAAATCTTCTCAAGTTTCCCCTCAAGCTGCCCCAAAACTTGATTGTTTTACCCCACATCCGCTCACAAAATCCCCCAAAATGCAACTTTTACCTGACCACATCTCTAAGACTCTTTACACCCCAAATCTCTTCCCCAACTTCCCCCAAACCATGTCTTTCACCTCAAATACTCTTACATTTTGCTTCAAACTCCCCCATATGTGATTTTTTACCCTAAACGCCCTCACTAAATCCCTTAGTGCTTGCTCCCAGGCCGGCAGCATCTCAGCTCAGCAAGAGCTATGACACTCGATTCCTTTGGCCTTGCCGGCTCCTCTCTGTGGATTCTCTGGTGGCTAATACGAGGTTGAGCTGATGCCCAGCCCACAAACATCATTCTCCCTGCTCCAAACCCATTGAATCTGGAAGCATCCAGCCGGGAGGAACCGTGTTAGGGTGGTGGGGAATAAGCCAGGCTCAACCCCCCACGGTTCCCCCTGCAAATGCAGTAACTCCCTACAGGGCAGTGCCTGCCCCCTCGCTGCTGCCTGCGATCCATGTCCCCCCAGAGCAAACCCAGCCTTTCTCTCCCCTCCCCAGGCACCCACACGCCCATTGCCACTGCCTGCCCTGCCACCACCTCCTACCCGTGACGGCACCCGGGCCGTGAGCAGCATCCGGCACCGCGGGTGGGATGGGGGAGATGGGTGCTGGCACTGCCCCGCTGGGTGGGACACGGGGGCTTGGGCCTCTCATCCCCCCTAGCTAGAGCAGTATAATTATCTGAGCACCTTCAGCATCCAAGTCTCCAATAAAACACAGTGCTCTAAAGACTGGAACTTCTTCTGGAACTTCAGTGGCTACTCCAGGATGATCAGGGGTGCACGGAGAGGGGAGACCTTGGTAATATGGAACCTTCCTTTGGAAACATGGCACTGTGGAGGGCAGTCAGTGTCTTGGAAGGTTATGTGCAGTTGTGAAACTGTGTTCCGTGTTCTTTCCTCAGAGCTCCGTCGGACAGTGCTGATGAGCCACCAGCAAAGAAGGCAAGAACAGGTACTGCATGTGACACGAGGATTTAATGTGCCCCTTTTTCCTTAGGTTTCATGTACTGGAGGGAACTCTAGCATTTCTTCTTCACCCTGCTGTGTGTGAGGTGCAGCTCCACCCTCTGAGCTTAGAGTGTTGAAGTCACGACATCTAGGTTGCGTCTGGCAATGCTTGAATATGAATTCTTCCCTGCATCCTTGCGTTGTCTCTGCACTGGGGCATTTATCTCGTCATCTTGGTGCAAGAGCTGCCTTGGGGGCAGTACTGCAGTTCTATGTCCACCATTGGCTTGCCAGAAGAAATTGTTTTAAATGCTAATTTCAGCTTGTAAATCCTAGTGATTTTTTTTTTTTTTGGCAGGGGGTGGGGAGTTGGGAAAGAAAGAGGGGACAGCACCACCCCCAACAGTAGCTACTGACTAAAATGCCTTTGGAAGAATTTTGGTGTACTGAAAAACTGTTCAAACTGGCCCTCAAGACACATTATTGTGCCAGTGATGTTTATGGCTGCAGATGTGACTCTGCCCCGTGCAGAACGTCACAGCACGTGGCTGTTTGCAGCAGCGGAGTGCGATATATTGCTGCTCGCCCTCAGGCACCCCTTGCTTGACTGGGAGTTGTGAGCCTTTAGTCCATTTCTAGTGCTGTGCGTGGCTATTTCAGTGACAGCAGAGCTTCGGAACGACGTCAGCCGACTGCACGGTACCACAGCAGGTACAGTTAGTGAGCCTAAGATGGGTAACTGCTGAAGGAGTTCCCTTCTGCAGAGTGGGCTCGTTAAAGTGGTTTGCTGACTGGTGGTTTCCTTTGGTGCCAGCACTGTGTTAGTGCTCTGCGTTTCATAGAATCATGGAATAGTTTAGGTTGGAAGGGACCTTAAAGCCCATCCAGTCCCACCCTTCGGCCATGGGCAGGGATACCTCCCACTGGACCAGGCTGCTCAGAGATGAGGTGCTCAGGGATCTGGTTTAGGAGTGGACGGGAATGGGTTGGATTTGATGATCTCAAAGGTGTTTTCCAACCAAACAATTCTACGATACTCAATGAAACTGCCCAAGTTCAAACTTCCTGACCGTGCAGTCATCATTACCAGTGTTTTTTATATTTATCACCCAGGAAGCGAGGACTTTGTGCATCTGATGGTAAATGAAAGCTGGCTTCTTGTTCTCATAAGACTGCTTTTCTGTGCAGGTTTCAAAGATGGAGATGTTTGCAGCTCACAGGTGCCTCCGAGAGGAGATGTGACCAGGTAGAGTCTCTGCGTGTGTCTCTTATCCAGAACAATTCCATGGGACTGTATGGATAGATAGCTCACTCCTCTCTCTTTTTCTCTCCCTCACCTCACAGGGTGGAAAACACTGTGGAGGATGGGAGGCCAGGGCAACTTGCCGCTGCAGAGGTAAGTTTGTGTTATTCGTGATTTCACTTCTTAAGCAAATGCAACTCTTTGTGATCAGAAATGCTCGTCCTCCTCACTCACATATTGCTGAGTGAGTAATGTGTTTGTGGCGGTTGGTTTGCTCAGGGAAAGAGGGAATGAGTGAGAAGTAGTGCTATCACCAAGGGGTTCCGGCTGTCCTTTGTTTAGTTTCTGGACTATCACAAGCACTATGCTCTTTCTCTTCTCCATGCTTACTGTTTTGGGCACAGCTTGGAAGTCTTGCACTCAGACTTAGTCGTCCTGCAAAGCTGGGCTGCGGTATCTTTAGTCCTGGCTTGTTTTGTGAGGCTGGCTCTACACTTCCAACTTTCATCTCTGCTTGGGATTGAGATCACACAGTTTTACTAGTGGAAATGGGAGCTGTTAATTTAAATCTCAATTTGATACGCACAGGCGGAGGCTCTGCTGGGGTTCTTTAATGCCAAACTGACCTGGTGCCTCTCCTGCCTCTGCTTAGCTTTGAGGGCAGCGCTGCACGGCTGGAATGCATTCCTCAATAAAAAGTAACTTTGCGGATTGCTGGCTGGATGTGTGTACACAAATCCTTCCAATTTTATACATCAGCAAGATTTTCTGCACTATCACCTAGCAAAAAAGTGTGTTTCCTTGCTCACTTAATGTCCTTTTGCCCAACAGAACCAGAATGGATGCGACATCTCAGGAGATGGGTTATACGAATTACATCCAGCATCTGTTCCATGCAGAATATCACCCACCCTTGAGGTTGAAGCAAACAAATCCCCAGACTTGGGAAAAAAAGGAGATGACTTTCCTCCAATCACAGAGGTACCATAGCTGATATTTTGTTAGACAGGACACAGTGCTAGTGTCAGCAGTAAAGCTGATTTTTAAGGATTTAATATGCTTACGTGCTCCTTCAGTAGAGCTCACCTAAGAGTTTATGGGGCTTCTGCTACCAGGACAAAAGCTAGGCCAGGCTTAACAACACAGCAGTGCTAACCCGATTCACCAGGTTAAGAGGCAGAGCCTCTTAAAAGGATTTTATCCTATCCTACTGTGTTGGTGGAACCTGAAAACTGAGCTTTGGCTGATCCATAGCACTGCATTGCTTGGGGGCAGCTGGGGAGCAGAGCTGCGTGTGGGCCCTCAGGACCCCGCAGAGCCCTCTGTGTGTGCTGAGCCTTGCAGTGGCTGGAGGAGTTAACTTAGTTACACTGTTCAACGGGGAGTGGGAGTCCAGGTTCCCCTTTTTACCTGAATTTTGGCTGCTTTTATTCTTTGGAGTGCTGACCTAATTGACCACCTCTGGTTTTGCCTGTTGAGGAGAAAGGCAGAGGATAACTTGTCCTTTCCAAGGGTTTACAAAGTCTGCTCAGTAGAAGGAAAACCAGGTGTTGTGCTTAATTTGCCAGCCCAGATGCAACCAAGAAGGGGACCTAGTGGTCTATTTGCATTTCTTATGCAGGCTTAGATGGCAACATCCATCTTGCAGATAGCTGGATGCACAGCGTGGACTTGTGGTTGCGTGACTCCAGTGTAGCTGCCTCAGTTTACCTTACGTAACCCTCAGCATGGCGAGGGCTGCAGCATCACGTGGGAAAGGGGTTCTCTCTACTTCTGTTAATTTTTCAGCTCCTTTAGTGTGTTTGGTGTCCACATGTTGGCTATCGGCTTTCTTTTGTGGAAACAAACTGGGGCAAAGCTGGGCTGTGAAGTTGAAAGTTGGGGTGCTGAACTGACAATGAAGTGCTGTTACTAACTTAGCAAAAAGCTAGTGCCTGAGATTCCTTGCAGGCTTTCTTGCAGCTGAAAGCTTGTTAGTGTGCTCATTACTGGATTTCATGAGTCCTTCCCCATTTAATTGTTTGGTTTAGGCCATGGAGAGAGAGATCGAGGCTGCATTTAGCCACGGGGATCCAAGTGATGTCCTTAGCAGTTCCTTCAAAATGGACATCACTCGTTTTGACATCTGCACGCTGCAGGAAGCTCACTGTCTCAATGATGAGGTAAAACTGGCCACAGCATGACGATATCTTCATTTGGAGCAAAGTCTCAAGGCCCTTGTTGCTGTATCATTCTTTTGGTAAGCTAGTGTCTGGTTTTACATCTCAAGCTTACTCTTTATGGTACAGATCATTCATTTTTACTTGAACCTTGTGAGTGCAAGGAGCAAGAAGGAAGAATACCCAGCAGTGCATGGTTTTAGTACTTTCTTCTATCTCAAATTAACTTCTGGTGGCTACGCAGCAGTGAAGAGATGGACAAGAGATGTTAATCTCTTCGAGCACGATATTGTGTTTGTGCCTGTCTACATGACCTACCATTTTACTCTTGCGGTGAGTAGAACTGGTTTTTCCTTGGGAATTGGATAGGGAGAGAAACCTGGTGACAAAAGCCGTGTCTGTTTTGACGTGTGTGCAGCAGAAGTTTGTGCTTTGTCTGACAATCTTGTAATCACAGGTCATCGACATGAGAAAAAAGACCATCGAATATTTTGATTCTGCAGCAGTCAACAGAAAGAACGAGATCTGTGAAACTCTGTTGTAAGTAACGGCTTGGGTGCGGCTTTCACGTTTTGAATTATCAGAAGGCTTTTGAACCTTGTCCAAACTTGTCACTGGAACACAACTGCAAGTTTCCACATTTCTTTTAGATAACGAAGCAGGAATCTTTGCCTTGCTGTGAGTCGTGTGACATTGGCTACTTAGCTTGTACCACACAGTCCCCTCCAGTCAGGGCCTTGGGTACCTGGGTTCTGCCACCTTCCCACCACACACACGCACACACAGCCTCGCTGCCAAATACACGGTAGCCTGGTGCCACCTGTACTGACCCTGTTAGGAGCAAATGCAACTGGGCTTTAAGGAGTGAGCTTATGCTTTTGTGGAAGCCTCTGTTGGAATCACTGGTCTCATTCCTGACTAGTAAACTTTAACTCGCAGCCTCTCATTATGTCTGTAAATGTAAGACTTGGATTTTTCCTCTGAAAGCATTAAGTCAGCTGCTGTATGGATGCTCTGACGCAGTGCTGGCCTGCTGCTCAGCTCCCCGTGATCCTACAGCAGCTCTGTTTTTGTTGACCTGCATTTTAGAGGCAAAGAGTTATTTTGATTTGCTCTCAACAGCAAATACCTACAAGAAGAAAGTCAGCAAAAAAGGCACCTGGAGCTCGATCGTTCGGAGTGGACGCTTCGCAGCATGCGGTCACATGTACGTGAGCACTTCTGGGATGTGAAATGTGAACTCTCAACTCCTTCTTCATAGAGGTCTTGACACTCTCTAAGTCCAAGCTTTTAGAAAAGAGCCATATGCATCTCATGTTCTTACGGTGCCACCTTAGGCTGCAGCTGACCCAGGAAACCATGGAATCGCAGAGTGGTTTGTGTCAGGAGGGACCTTAAATCCCGTCCAGTTCCAGCCCCTGCCATGGCCAGGGACACCTTCCACACCAGCTTACTCAAAGCACCATCCAACCTGGTCTTAACCATGCTGGGATGAAATCTTTCAGCATAACCTCTCCTTGCTAGATGTATGCTTCAGTTTTTCTATTTAGTCTGCCGTATTCAGGTGAATCTGACTTTTCCCCAACTTCCCAAGACAAACTTAATCAGTTTAGCACTTGTTGGCGAACACAGGCTTTGGAAATGTGTTTGGAATTTGGGATAATTATTCTGGTTGGGAGCACAAGTCCTGGTGTGTGACAAAGCAGAGGGTTGAGTGGGTGTTTCCCTGAGTTGGGCTCCAGGAAAGCTGGGGAGGGGCTTACCAAGGGCATGGAGCGATAGGGCAAGGGGGGATGGCTTTAAATTGGAAGGGAGAAGATTTTTGTCCTAATGTGCAATCCAAATTCCTCATGATGAGGGCAGTGAGGCCCTGGCCCAGGTTGCCCAGCGCAGTGTTGGCTGCCCCATCCCTGGAGGTGTTCAAGGCCAGGCTGGATGGGGCTTGAAGCAGCCTGATCCAGTGGGAGGTGTCCCTGCCCAAGGCAGGGGTGGGACTGGGTGGGCTTTGAGGCCCCTTCCAACCCAAACCATTCCATGATTACTTAGTCTCTTCTAAAATTGTGGAGAGAGAGAATTTGACTCCTGTATCTTGGGTCTGCCGGAGCAGGGAGGGCATCTTTCTTAGGAGGCTGCTCTCCCTTCTCAGCCTGCCAAGAACTTGGATTGTAACACCCAAGTGAAGAGCTGATGTGTGGTCAATCAGGTCTGTTCCTTGAGTTGTGTGATGGTGATTGGATTGTCCCAAGTGTCTGTTAGGATGGGTAACAAGTAGTGCTTCCAAACTGCCTCTCTTTTACGGTATTGGAAAATTCTGCTTCTTTGCATTCATTAGGAAATCCCTCAGCAAGAAAATGGAGATGACTGTGGAGTTTTTGTATGCAAGTATGCAGATTACATCAGCCGAGACAGACCATTAACTTTTACACAGGTGAGTGGGAGTTCAAACTGGCTCCAGACATCTTTGCTCAGATACAAGAGCCAGGGAATGTTAGAGATTCCTAGACTGTCCTGAGCTGGAAGGGACCCACAAGGCTTATTGAGTCCAAGTCCTGTCCCTGCACAGGACACCCCAACATTCCCACCGTGGGGCTGAGGGCGTTGGCCAAAGCCTTCTGGAATATTGTCAGGCTGTGACTGCTTCCCTGGGAGCTGTTCCAGGGCTCCACCACCCTCTTGGGGAAGAACCTTCTCCCCGTGCTCAACCTAACCCTCCCGTGGCATCTTCCTGCCATTGCATCGGGTCCCGAGTTCCACAGCAGCTGCTGATTGTGCCTGGAGCAGGGATGGTGGTTCTATCCCTTGCTCTGGTGTTGGTGCGTAGCTGGTGGGGTTGGAGCTCCACGGTGGCCTTGGAAGGGCAGAGCTGTGTTCTCTATCCTTATATCTGGTGTCTGCTATCTAATTCACTTCATGCGATGCCGCAGGTGGTGGGTTTTGGATACCTGGCCCTTATATCTTCTGGAGAAATGGATTTTCTGCTTTGAGATGTTTGTGCCTATTTTCTGCCTTGACTTTGTGTTTAAAGGATTTTTCCTTTTCTTTCCAGAGTGATATCCCTTACTTCCGGAAGAGGATGGTCTGGGAGATCATCCACCATCAGCTGCTGTGAGCCATTGTCTTAGCTGACAGGAAGGCTGGGGAGAGGCCCTTCATCAGGAAGGGCTGGGATTGGGCAAAGGGGACCAGTTTTCAGCCAAAAGAGGGGAGATGGAGATGAGATCGTAGGGAGAAATATTTTGCTGTTATTATGGGGAGGCCCTGGCCCAGGTTGCCCAGCGCAGTGGTGGCTGCCGCATCCCTGGAGGTGTTCAAGGCCAGGTTGGATGGGGCTTGAAGCAGCCTGGTCCAGTGGGAAGTGTCTCTGCCCAAGGCAGGGGTGGGACTGGGTGGGCTTTGAGGCCCCTTCCAACCCAAACCATTCCATGATTACTTAGTGTCTTCTAAAATTGTGGAGAGAGAAAATTTGACTCCTGCATCTTGGGTCTGCCTGAGCTGACTGTAGCCAAGCCTCTGAATGGAAGCTGCCTCCTTGTGGAAATACCCTTTGCATTTTGTCATGACAGCAGTGCATGAGACAGGGTGTTTCTGTCAAGGGATTAAATGAAAATTGTGATTTTTCTGGTTTTTGCTGCACCGCAGGGGTCAAGCCTATGTGAAGCCACCAGTGCTTATTGAGAGTCCCCTGGAAGAACACAAACCTGAAGGAACCCTCTACCCGAGCGTCCCACGGAAGTCCGGTGAGTATCGCCGTGATTCATAGCTGTTCCCCTGCGCAGGAAGACTTCAAATCCATACACCATATTCCCCTAAGTCTCAAGAGCATAGATTGTGCTGAAGAGATTTGTCAGTGATGGTGTGCAATTAATCCATGTCTTTTTATAGTGAAATATGTACCAGGCAGCGTGTTTGTGCTGGTGTAGCTTCTGTCAGATCCTAGAATGGAATGAGCTGGAAAGAACGGGAAAGAAAGAGGAGGACAGCACCAGCCCCAACAGTAGCTACTGACTAAAATGCCTTTGGAAGAATTTTGGTGTACTGAAAAACTGTTCAAACTGGCCCTCAAGACACATTATTGTGCCAGTGATGTTTATGGCTGCAGATGTGACTCTGCCCCGTGCAGAACGTCACAGCACGTGGCTGTTTGCAGCAGCGGAGTGCGATATATTGCTGCTCGCCCTCAGGCACCCCTTGCTTGACTGGGAGTTGTCAGCCTTCAGTCCATTTCTAGTGCTGTGCGTGGCTATTTCAGTGACAGCAGAGCTTCGGAACGACGTCAGCTGACTGCACGGTACCACAGCAGGTACAGTTAGTGAGCCTAAGATGGGTAACTGCTGAAGGAGTTCCCTTCTGCAGAGTGGGCTCGTTAAAGTGGTTTGCTGACTGGTGGTTTCCTTTGGTGCCAGCACTGTGTTAGTGCTCTGCGTTTCATAGAATCATGGAATAGTTTAGGTTGGAAGGGACCTTAAAGCCCATCCAGTCCCACCCTTCGGCCATGGGCAGGGATACCTCCCACTGGACCAGGCTGCTCAGAGATGAGGTGCTCAGGGATCTGGTTTAGGAGTGGACAGGAATGGGTTGGATTTGATGATCTCAAAGGTGTTTTCCAACCAAACAATTCTATGATATTCTATGAAACTGCCCAAGTTCAAACTTCCTGACCGTGCAGTCTTCATTACAAGCTTTTTTTTGTATTTATCACCCAGGAAGCGAGGACTTTGTGCATCTGATGGTAAATGAAAGCTGGCTTCTTGTTCTCATAAGACTGCTTTTCTGTGCAGGTTTCAAAGATGGAGATGTTTGCAGCTCACAGGTGCCTCCGAGAGGAGATGTGACCAGGTAGAGTCTCTTGTAATCACTGTTCTCGTGTCATGGTGGTAAATGGAGTTTACTCCAGCTGGAGGCCAGTGACAAGTGGTGTCCCCCAGGGCTCAGTGCTGGGTTCAGCCCAGTTCAATGTCTTTATCAATGACCTGGAAGAAGGCATCGAGTGCTCCCTTATCAAGTTTGCCGATGACACTAAGCTGGATGGATGTGTGGATCTGCTGGAGGGTCGGGAGGCTCTGCAAAGGGATCTAAACAGGCTGGACCACTGGGCGGAGACCAATGGCATGAGGTTTAACAAGGCCAAATGCCAGGTCCTGCACTTGGGGCACAACAACCCTAAGCAGTGCTACAGACTGGGAGAAGCCTGGCTGGAAAGCTGCCTGGAGGAGAGGGACCTGGGGGCGTTGGTTGACAGCGACTGAACATGAGCCAGCAGTGTGCTCAGGTGGCCAAGAAGGCCAATGGCATCTTGGCCTGTATCAGAAATGGTGTGACCAGCAGGTCCAGGGAGGTTCTTCTCCCTCTGGACTCGGCACTGGTAAGACTGCTCCTCGAATCCTGGGTTCAGTTCTGGTCCCTCACCACAAGAAGGTTGTTGAGGCTCTGGAGCGAGTCCAGAGAAGAGCAACAAAGCTGGTGAAGGGGCTGGAGAACAAGGATTACGAGGAGTGACAGAGAGAGCTGGGGTTGTTTAGGCTGGAGAAGAGGAGGCTGAGGGGAGACCTCATTGCTCTCTACAACTACCTGAAGGGAGGTTGTGGAGAGGAGGGAGCTGGGCTCTTCTCCCAAGTGATGAGGGACAGGACAAGAGGGAACGGCCTCAAGCTCTGCCAGGGGAGGTTCGGGCTCAACATAAGTAAAAAATTCTTCACGGAAAGGGTTATTAGGCAATGGAATGGTCTGCCCAGGGAGGTGGTTGACTCGCCCACCCTGGAGGTGTTTAAGGTACAGGTGGATGAGGTACTGAGGGGCATGGTTTAGAGATTGGTGGGAATGGTTGGACTCGATGATCTGGTGGGTCTCTTCCAACCTGGTTATTCTGTGATTCTCTTTAACTCTGTGTGTGTCTCTTATCCAGAGCAATTCCATGGGACAGTACGGATACATAGCTCACTCCTCTCTCTTTTTCTCTCCCTCACCTCACAGGGTGGAAAACACTGTGGAGGATGGGAGGCCAGGGCAACTTGCCGCTGCAGAGGTAAGTTTGTGTTATTCGTGATTTCACTTCTTAAGCAAATGCAGCTCTTTGTGATCAGAAATGCTCGTCCTCCTCACTCACATATTGCTGAGTGAGTAATGTGTTTGTGGCGATTGGTTTGCTCAGGGAAAGAGGGAATGAGTGAGAAGTAGTGCTATCACCAAGGGGTTCCGGCTGTCCTTTGTTTAGTTTCTGGACTATCACAAGCACTATGCTCTTTCTCTTCTCCACGCTTAATGTTTTGGGCACAGCTTGGAAGTCTTGCACTCAGACTTAGTCGTCCTGCAAAGCTGGGCTGTGGTATCTTTAGTCCTGCCTTCTTTTGTGAGGTTGGCTCTACACTTCTGACTTTCATCTCTGCTTGGGATTGAGATCACACAGTTTTACTAGTGGAAATGGGAGCTGTTAATTTAAATCTCAATTTGATACGCACAGACGGAGGCTCTGCTGGGGTTCTTTAATGCCAAACTGACCTGGTGCCTCTCCTGCCTCTGCTTAGCTTTGAGGGCAGCGCTGCACGGCTGGAATGCATTCCTCAATAAAAAGTAACTTTGCGGATTGCTGGCTGGATGTGTGTACACAAATCCTTCCAATTTTATACATCAGCAAGATTTTCTGCACTATCACCTAGCAAAAAAGTGTGTTTCCTTGCTCACTTAATGTCCTTTTGCCCAACAGAACCAGAATGGATGCGACATCTCAGGAGATGGGTTATACGAATTACATCCAGCATCTGTTCCTTCCAGAAAATCACCCACCCTTGAGTTTGAAGCAAACAAATCCCCAGACTTGGGAAAAAAAGGAGATGACTTTCCTCCAATCACAGAGGTACCAAAGCTTATGCTTTGTTAGACAGGACACAGTGCTAGTGTCAGCAGTAAAGCTGATTATTAAGGATTTAATATGCTTACGTGCTCCTTCAGCTGAACTCACCTAAGAGTTTATGGGGCTTCTGCTACCAGGACAAAAGCTAGGCCAGGCTTAACAACACAGCAGTGCTAACCCGATTCACCTGGTTAAGAGGCAGAGCCTCTTAAATGATTTTGTCCTATCCTACTGTGTTGGTGGAACCTGAAAACTGAGCTTTGGCTGATCCATAGCGCTGCATTGCTTGGGGGCAGCTGGGGAGCAGAGCTGCGTGTGGGCCCTCAGGACCCCGCAGAGCCCTCTGTGTGTGCTGAGCCTTGCAGTAGCTGGAGGAGTTAACTTAGTTACACTGTTCAACGGGGAGTGGGAGTCCAGGTTCCCCTTTTTACCTGAATTTTGGCTGCTTTTATTCTTTGGAGTGCTGACCTAATTGACCACCTCTGGTTTTGCCTGTTGAGGAGAAAGGCAGAGGCTAACTTGTCCTTTCCAAGGGTTTACAAAGTCTGCTCAGTAGAAGGAAAACCAGGTGTTGTGCTTAATTTGCCAGCCCAGATGCAACCAAGAAGGGGACCTAGTGGTCTATTTGCATTTCTTATGCAGGCTTAGATGGCAACATCCATCTTGCAGATAGCTGGATGCACAGCGTGGACTTGTGGTTGCGTGACTCCAGTGTAGCTGCCTCAGTTTACCTTACGTAACCCTCAGCATGGCGAGGGCTGCAGCATCACGTGGGAAAGGGGTTCTCTCTACTTCTGTTAATTTTTCAGCTCCTTTAGTGTGTTTGGTGTCCACATGTTGGCTATCGGCTTTCTTTTGTGGAAACAAACTGGGGCAAAGCTGGGCTGTGAAGTTGAAAGTTGGGGTGCTGAACTGACAATGAAGTGCTGTTACTAACTTAGCAAAAAGCTAGTGCCTGAGATTCCTTGCAGGCTTTCTTGCAGCTGAAAGCTTGTTAGTGTGCTCATTACTGGATTTCATGAGTCCTTCCCCATTTAATTGTTTGGTTTAGGCCATGGAGAGAGAGATCGAGGCTGCATTTAGCCACGGGGATCCAAGTGATGTCCTTAGCAGTTCCTTCAAAATGGACATCACTCGTTTTGACATCTGCACGCTGCAGGAAGCTCACTGTCTCAATGATGAGGTAAAACTGGCCACAGCATGACGATATCTTCATTTGGAGCAAAGTCTCAAGGCCCTTGTTGCTGTATCATTCTTTTGGTAAGCTAGTGTCTGGTTTTACATCTCAAGCTTACTCTTTATGGTACAGATCATTCATTTTTACTTGAACCTTGTGAGTGCAAGGAGCAAGAAGGAAGAATACCCAGCAGTGCATGGTTTTAGTACTTTCTTCTATCTCAAATTAACTTCTGGTGGCTACGCAGCAGTGAAGAGATGGACAAGAGATGTTAATCTCTTCGAGCACGATATTGTGTTTGTGCCTGTCTACATGACCTACCATTTTACTCTTGCGGTGAGTAGAACTGGTTTTTCCTTGGGAATTGGATAGGGAGAGAAACCTGGTGACAAAAGCCGTGTCTGTTTTGACGTGTGTGCAGCAGAAGTTTGTGCTTTGTCTGACAATCTTGTAATCACAGGTCATCGACATGAGAAAAAAGACCATCGAATATTTTGATTCTGCAGCAGTCAACAGAAAGAACGAGATCTGTGAAACTCTGTTGTAAGTAACGGCTTGGGTGCGGCTTTCACGTTTTGAATTATCAGAAGGCTTTTGAACCTTGTCCAAACTTGTCACTGGAACACAACTGCAAGTTTCCACATTTCTTTTAGATAACGAAGCAGGAATCTTTGCCTTGCTGTGAGTCGTGTGACATTGGCTACTTAGCTTGTACCACACAGTCCCCTCCAGTCAGGGCCTTGGGTACCTGGGTTCTGCCACCTTCCCACCACACACACGCACACACAGCCTCGCTGCCAAATACACGGTAGCCTGGTGCCACCTGTACTGACCCTGTTAGGAGCAAATGCAACTGGGCTTTAAGGAGTGAGCTTATGCTTTTGTGGAAGCCTCTGTTGGAATCACTGGTCTCATTCCTGACTAGTAAACTTTAACTCGCAGCCTCTCATTATGTCTGTAAATGTAAGACTTGGATTTTTCCTCTGAAAGCATTAAGTCAGCTGCTGTATGGATGCTCTGACGCAGTGCTGGCCTGCTGCTCAGCTCCCCGTGATCCTACAGCAGCTCTGTTTTTGTTGACCTGCATTTTAGAGGCAAAGAGTTATTTTGATTTGCTCTCAACAGCAAATACCTACAAGAAGAAAGTCAGCAAAAAAGGCACCTGGAGCTCGATCGTTCGGAGTGGACGCTTCGCAGCATGCGGTCACATGTACGTGAGCACTTCTGGGATGTGAAATGTGAACTCTCAACTCCTTCTTCATAGAGGTCTTGACACTCTCTAAGTCCAAGCTTTTAGAAAAGAGCCATATGCATCTCATGTTCTTACGGTGCCACCTTAGGCTGCAGCTGACCCAGGAAACCATGGAATCGCAGAGTGGTTTGTGTCAGGAGGGACCTTAAATCCCGTCCAGTTCCAGCCCCTGCCATGGCCAGGGACACCTTCCACACCAGCTTACTCAAAGCACCATCCAACCTGGTCTTAACCATGCTGGGATGAAATCTTTCAGCATGACCTCTCCTTGCTAGATGTATGCTTCAGTTTTTCTATTTAGTCTGCCGTATTCAGGTGAATCTGACTTTTCCCCAACTTCCCAAGACAAACTTAATCAGTTTAGCACTTGTTGGCGAACACAGGCTTTGGAAATGTGTTTGGAATTTGGGATAATTATTCTGGTTGGGAGCACAAGTCCTGGTGTGTGACAAAGCAGAGGGTTGAGTGGGTGTTTCCCTGAGTTGGGCTCCATGAAAGCTGGGGAGGGGCTTACCAAGGGCATGGAGCGATAGGGCAAGGGGGGATGGCTTTAAATTGGAAGGGAGAAGATTTTTGTCCTAATGTGCAATCCAAATTCCTCATGATGAGGGCAGTGAGGCCCTGGCCCAGGTTGCCCAGCGCAGTGTTGGCTGCCCCATCCCTGGAGGTGTTCAAGGCCAGGCTGGATGGGGCTTGAAGCAGCCTGATCCAGTGGGAGGTGTCCCTGCCCAAGGCAGGGGTGGGACTGGGTGGGCTTTGAGGCCCCTTCCAACCCAAACCATTCCATGATTACTTAGTCTCTTCTAAAATTGTGGAGAGAGAGAATTTGACTCCTGTATCTTGGGTCTGCCGGAGCAGGGAGGGCATCTTTCTTAGGAGGCTGCTCTCCCTTCTCAGCCTGCCAAGAACTTGGATTGTAACACCCAAGTGAAGAGCTGATGTGTGGTCAATCAGGTCTGTTCCTTGAGTTGTGTGATGGTGATTGGATTGTCCCAAGTGTCTGTTAGGATGGGTAACAAGTAGTGCTTCCAAACTGCCTCTCTTTTACGGTATTGGAAAATTCTGCTTCTTTGCATTCATTAGGAAATCCCTCAGCAAGAAAATGGAGATGACTGTGGAGTTTTTGTATGCAAGTATGCAGATTACATCAGCCGAGACAGACCATTAACTTTTACACAGGTGAGTGGGAGTTCAAACTGGCTCCAGACATCTTTGCTCAGATACAAGAGCCAGGGAATGTTAGAGATTCCTAGACTGTCCTGAGCTGGAAGGGACCCACAAGGCTTATTGAGTCCAAGTCCTGTCCCTGCACAGGACACCCCAACATTCCCACCGTGGGGCTGAGGGCGTTGGCCAAAGCCTTCTGGAATATTGTCAGGCTGTGACTGCTTCCCTGGGAGCTGTTCCAGGGCTCCACCACCCTCTTGGGGAAGAACCTTCTCCCCGTGCTCAACCTAACCCTCCCGTGGCATCTTCCTGCCATTGCATCGGGTCCCGAGTTCCACAGCAGCTGCTGATTGTGCCTGGAGCAGGGATGGTGGTTCTATCCCTTGCTCTGGTGTTGGTGCGTAGCTGGTGGGGTTGGAGCTCCACGGTGGCCTTGGAAGGGCAGAGCTGTGTTCTCTATCCTTATATCTGGTGTCTGCTACCTACTTCACTACACGAGATGCCACAGGTGGTGGGGTTTGGATACCTGGCCCTTATGTCTTCTGGAGAAGTGTGTTTTCCCCTGTTAGATGTTTGTGCCTATTTTCTGCCTTGACTTTGTGTTTAAAGGATTTTTCCTTTTCTTTCCAGAGTGACATGCCGTACTTCAGAAAGAGGATGGTCTGGGAGATCATCCACCAGCAGCTGCTGTAAGAGGTGTCCGATGAGAGCAGCACTGTGATCACCTCAAGGTGACTGATAAGGCTTTTAGTTATTTTTCGAATACTTTATTTGGATGGGTAGTAGGCACACAAATTTTCCTCTTTAGGCTATGCAGTAGTGGTTAAGGAGGGGTGGTGGTTTCCCGGTTATGGAGGCAGTAACTCTTGTTGCTGTTAGCTAAGGCACCTGACAACACACAAGCAGAAAGGTGGCTGTGATGGGGAGGAGCCAGCACTGTCAGCCTCCGTCACTGAGATGCAGCACACGTGGCCACGTTACAGGCAAAGAGGACTCTCACCCGCGGTGCTGGCGACCCCTGCGTTTGCTGAGCTCATCTGGGCTCCCTGCTTGGCTCCTCGAGGGGACAGGGTTTTAAAAATTCAAGAAATCTTACGACAAAATCAATTTATTATGATGGGGAACAAAGAATTTCACTAATAATAGATTGAAGCAGAAATGTAAATAGTACTTAGAAAAGCTCTTTTTAAGATACGCAGGAACCACATGCTTTTTTTGTAATTCCTCATAAATATTGGTCAACGTTATTAAAAAAAAAATTATCATAAAAAAAGGTTACGAATCATTTGAAAGAGACACATTTCAAAGTTATAAGTGTAACACTCAATCTCCATTCTAATAATAGTTATCATTTAGCATGTGTTTTAACAGGAAATTTCAAAAAGATCAGGAATATTTAATGAATTATTACAATTTACTGAAATTATCTTAGTATTACCATTGCTTTATATTCCTGGTTTTACTTCTTTAAAAGGTGGACAAACTAAATGGTAGACCTTTTCTTTATAGTGTCTGTTGTTTCTTATGAATATAGTAATGATGGAGCAGAATTTCTCACCCTTAATTTTTTGTTTGGACCTAGAAATATTGTCATTTGGTGACATTTATGTTCATTTTGGCAGAGAGATATTTAAAGTATGTTATAATTCTTTTCTCCTTCCTCTCATTTTTCTCCTAGGGTGGGTGCAAACATACAGTTTTCCTGTGAAGACAATTATGTGCTGTAAGGTTGTAAAAGCATCACTTGTCAGAGATACGCTGACAGATGTGCTGGCTGCCTGGAGTGACCACAGGCCAATTTGCAGAGGTAGGTGTTATTCCTGGAATTTTTTTCCTGAAGTTTAAACAGGTAATTTATAATTTCTGCTTCAAAATACAACTAAATTCCATTCAAAACAAAGCAAAAACTGTATATATCCTATATATGTGTGTGCATATATGTGATTATGTACATTCAAACATCTTTCTGTAGTTTGAAGCATGCAAGTAAAGATGCAGAAACAGTATCAATTCAGGGAACTCATTTCCTTTTAATAGCTTTTCTTCTTTTTGTCATGTTAAGCTTCTTTTAATTAGAACTTGTTAGCTAGGTTTCAGTTAATTTTTCTAATTAAATTCCAAAAGAATAGCTCCTCACAATCATATTGCATTTCTATCAGTTCCAGATATGTACATATTCCTCATTGTATGGTGAATTCCCTTCTAATTCTTCTGTTTTGTGCAACCTTACATAGGTTATTACCTAACCTTCTGACTTCTTTTCTAATTGTTTTCTCATCCTGCTTTGAACTAATGAATAAGTTCCTCCCGTTGCTTTAAAGCAGGAGAGGGGAAGGTGGCTTTTTATTTGTTTGTTTGGGTTTTTTGCATTACAGTCTACAATCTAAAATAAAAGCAGAGAAAAATATGTAAATCCTGTCAAAGTGGTCCAAAACTGAAGTATATAGGAAAAGTAAAGAGTATCTCTGTATGTACGGAACTTTTCCTTTTTCTTAGTAGAAAAATTGAGTTGCAGATTTGGATTGTACATATTAATGGCATTCTTAACTCTAGAAAAGTGCTTGCCTTATGCCCTCCTAGAACCAGATCACCTAGCCAGGACAGGCACTAGAAAACAGGTGAACCCACCACCATGAATATCAAACAAATGAAAACATAAAAAATCCCAAAGAAAAAAACTAACAAAAAATGCATACAAATTTTTTCATATACTTTATTTTTCATTTTGAGGTAGATGAAAGAAGTACTTCTTATACTCACAAATTCCTATGCTGAATGGCAGTTACCGGGGCAGCAAATGATAGGCTGTGGAGGGAAGGAATTTCAACACCTGGACTGAATTTTTCCTAGTTCAAGAATGAGCTAAAGCATAATCTCACTTATATAAAACTCAGATACTTATTAAAAAAAGTTCTATTACGTAGTTATTTCATAATACCAAAAGAAAAACAATTTTTCCTGTTGCTAGAATAAGTTTTTTCAACTTCTATAATGACAAATGTAATATACTTGTAAATTATGCTTTCTTCATTAAAGAATATAAGCAGCAGTAGTGGGTTGATCCCAAATGACATTTAAAAGTCTACCCAGCCCCTCACTGTCTTGCCCCCAGAAGGATGGGGGAGAGAACTGGCAGAGGAAAAGCTGTGAATTCATAGATGGATATCAAGACCGTTTAATACGCAAAGAAAATCTGTACAAGCAACCAAAGCAAAAAAAGGTTTTTATGTTTAGCCATTTCCTGGGAAGCAGGGCCTCAGCACAAGTGATGGTTACGTGGGAAGACAAATCTGTAACAATGAACATTCCCACTTCCTGCTTCTTTCCCTGAACTTTTATTGCTGACCATGTTGTTATGTGGTATGGGATATCCCTTCAGTCACTTGGTACCAGCTCTCCCAGCTGTGTTCCCTCCCATCTTCTTGACCACTCCCAGCCTACTGGCCGTCGGGGCAGCGTGAGATACAAAAAAGCCCTTGATGTTGTGCAAGCAATGTTTAGCAACATCCAAAATCCTGTTGTGTTCTCAGCGCTTTTCTAGTTACAAGTGTAAACAACAGCACGTATAAACTGCTATGAAGTAATTTAACTCCATTACAGTCAAATCTAATAAAATGACGTAAATACAGCTCTTGGGTAGTTTACTACAAACTATATGCAACATGAGTAGTATTACATAGGCGTATCATGTAAAGACTGTAGAATCTAAAACATAGTAAAAGATAAATAAATAACACTCCTACACTTTCCAGAGCAGCAAAGCAGCTGTGATTCCTAAGTGTCTCTTGAGCTCAGTGTATGTATGTATGTGAAAAATGGAAATATACCTTCTCAGTATTTGATTTCATGCTACTGCAGAATAACGTGTCCATGCAACTCCACTGTTCCCTCGTTAGTCTTTTTTTGTCTTTGTTTTTTATTCTATCTCCTGAATGTGTTATTCTTTGCTAATACATTGCAGAAATGAGCTGAAGTAATCTATGCCTGGTAAAAGTAATGCTCAGCAGAAAGGGGCTATTTGCTGCTGAATTATCTGTGTGTTATTACTGGTGTTTGCTGTTCCTTCCAATTTATTATCTGCAAATATCTTTATAATGCTTTACTCCCTCCAGTAAACTTCTAACAAAATAAGCTAAATTACTCCCGTACCACTGTTAAAACCTCGGTTGGAGAAACAAGTTACTTTCTGCAAATACAGAGTCATAGAAAGGTTTGGGTTGGAAGGAACCTTAAAGATTATCTAGATCCAACCCCTGCCATGGGCAGGTACTAATAGATCAGGTTGCTGAAAGCCTCACACAACCTGGCCTTGAACACCTCCAGGGATGGGGCATCCATGACCTCTCTGGGCAACTTGTTCCAGTGCCTCAACGCCCTTGTGGTGAAGTTTCTTCCTAGTCACAGGAATCATCTTACTGAA
Organism: Phaenicophaeus curvirostris; assembly: GCF_032191515.1. NCBI lineage: Eukaryota > Metazoa > Chordata > Aves > Cuculiformes > Cuculidae > Phaenicophaeus > Phaenicophaeus curvirostris. Next base: position 5,982,335 of record NC_091418.1, on the reverse strand, counting down.
AGCAAGTTCCTTCATTATTGATGTTAAACAACATCCATGTAATGACCTTACTTACCAGGGCACAGGATGGGCTGGTGGCTACTTGGAGACTTAGAGCTACAGAGCCTGCCTGAGGCAGCCGTGCAGGGGCATGTCTTGAAACAAGGGCCCATCCCACCACTTCAGGCATGGAGCAGGGCAGACCAGGGGCATTTCCAGCCTTGGACATTGGGCGCCTTCCTGGGATTCATAGAATCACCAGGTTGGAAACAACCTCTGAGGTCACTAAGTCCAACCATACTGATCTGCTACTAAACCATATCCTTAAGTACCTCATCTACCTGTCTTTTAAATACCTCCAGGGATGGTGACTCAACCACCTCCCTGGGCAGCCTCTGCCAGCGCCTCATGACCCTTTTGGTGAAAAATTTTTTCCTACTATCCAACTGAACCTGCCCTGGTGCAACTTGGGGCCATTCCCTCTCGTCCTGTCCCCTGTCCCTTGGGAGAAGAGGCTGACACCCACCTCACTACAGCCTCCTTTCAGGTAGTTGTAGGCAGTGATAAGGTCTCCCCTCAGCCTCCTCTTCTGTAGGCCAAACAACCCCAGTGCCCTCAGCCACTCTCCGTAAGACTTGTTCTCCAGGCCTTTCACCAGCTTTGGTGCCCTTCTCTGGAAAGGCTCCAGCTTTCCGTAAATTTTTAATGGAAAGGGTCACTGGGCACTGGAACAGGCTGCCTAGGGAGGGGTTGAATCACCTTCCCTGGAGGGGTTTAAAGGACAGGTGGATGAGATGCTGAGGGTCGAGGTTTAGTGATTGGTAGGAATGGTTGGACTAGATGATCCTGTGGGTCTTTTCCAATCTTGTGATTCTGTGATTCTCAATGACCTCCTTGTAGTGAGGGGCCCAAAACTGAACACAGGATTCAAGGCGGGTACAGGCCACGGCTGAACGGAGACATCAGAGCCTAGATGAGGGTCAGCATCAGCAGAGACTGGGCAGGCACAGCCACGACTGTGGTGGAACCGCAGGCAGCTGCTCAGTGCGATCGCTCAGGCAGGGACTGATAGACTAATCCCACCCTGAAATCGATCCCCTGAGCACACAGAGAGTGGCCCCAGGCGTGGCTGATCAGGGCAGTTTAGGCTTGTTAGTGCCCTCAGGAACTGGATGGACCTAATATAAATGTTCCCAGGTGGTTTGAATCCCCTGAATCCTTACAGCATTTCATCCTTGTATTAAGTACGTGCTGTGCAAGGTTATCGTAACAATTTTTGTGCAATGTTTTGGAGTAACTCCATTTCCTAAACAGACCTCTGGATGGAACTTCAATTGCAGTTCTTGCTTAACATTTTTTTATTATTATTATTTTTCTTTTTTTCCCTCTTCCTTAAGATCAGATGGGATAACAGTAACATAATAACAACTTGGCTTTAAAAAGAGCTGAAAGAGAGAAGTTTTCTAGACTTTCTTCTTTGTGAATAGCTAGAGGAGTTACAAACTGGATTCAAAAGCTTATTGGGACAATGTTGCACTTCTGCTCTGCATTAGTTCCTTTTGTGGCAGACTTCATGCAGGGAGAAGTGAAAAAAATTAATGTGTAAAATAAATTCTACTAGTTGTAATGCTGGAAACGCGTGGCGCTTGCTTCAGTTAGGAATAAGAATATTCTCTTCAGCCTAGGAATGGGCTCTTGTCAGACTGTGTTAGGAGAATGTGTTTTGCTTGATACACAGAAGATGCCAAGCTTTCTGTATTGCTAGTAGGCACCATACAGTGACATACTTAAATGTGTTCTTTTTTTCCATGTTAAAGCACCAACAGCTTGTTAATAATCATCAGTATGCTTCAGTAGAATTTCCTATATGGTTGAGAGGGTTTTTTGGCTCCTAATGAGATCATTGTGGAAGATTTCCTTGTGATGTGTAAGAGACTTAAATGAAATTCATGGAAGAGTCATGAGACAGTTTGTTACCAAATCCCTTTGAGCATGAGGTGCCTCTATAACAGAGTCAAAAACATTTGCAGGATCAGGTTACTTTCTAATTCTACATAGCAGCAGAGAGAAGATGCAGAGTAGTAAAACACTATTATATTTGAAGCCAATATGTCAATGACGCAGAGTAACCTCCAACAGTTGCAAACAGCTTTCATCAAGAGCCTTTATAATGAAACCATTTTCTGCTTACAATTTTAAAACTTCAAACTAAAGATCATCGGTTCTGTTTCCCCGTTCTTCATACATTTTACTGTAGTTTTCCTGAAGCAATAAATTCTCTCTATTCATTTTCTCATCTTTAAGAAAAACTTCTTCAAGGATACCCTGTTTATTTTTTCACTTTTGGCTTTTTTTAGACCCATTTCCACTAGCATGTGTGCTCTTTTCAAAGTTGTTTGCTTGATCTCCTTGTAAAGATCAGAGTAATTCACTTTTGTGCTGGCATCCTAAAACATATTTAGAAGCTAATAAAACAGGTCATCTTAGTAGTGAAAAGAACAGGTAAACCCAGGAATTTTTGAAATGTCACCTTGCCATGTTCCCTATTTCCATTCAGGGAGAATGGCTATAGAGAAATTTCTGTTACTATTCCTAAAAATCTGGTTCTGCTTTTTCTAATTACTTGCAATAGCAATTAAGCAAAACTATAAAGTGTGGAAGTGGCTAGGTTAAAGGAAAATGCATCTAAGGAAAAAGTAATTATAACAGGAAATTTGCTTGCAGAGCTTCCATTTGGTACCTCCTTAGGTGTCTCATATTTTTAAGCTTTTTTTCTTTTCACAGTCTATCTATGTAATCGCAAGTAATTTTTCTGAATTGCTTCCAAGGGAATTTTGCCTCATGCGTTTTAGAAAGCAAACAGGTTCATTCTTCTGTAAGAAGTCTAATAGATTAATATTGTTTCCAGTTTTTCTTAATGAAAATTGATTCTTTATTTTAATCACTTCTGAGTAAGCATATTTAATGATGATGAACACATTATTGTTGCTTCTTTTTTTTTAAATTGCAAAACAGTGTTGAATCTGGATTGGCATCTTGGAGCTGCTTTTTTCCCCCCAGCATATAAATCAATATTCTTTAACCATGTATAGGCATGTTGTTCCTGCTGATGTTGATCCAATCCATTGAAGACAGACGAAGACTGAAGATCTATGTCTATGCAAAGCTGTCTTACATTCATTCTCAAAAAAATACCTGACAAATAACCCTCTCTCCACCTAACAAATCTTAAAAATCGCTCTGATGATTCAGAGCTTTATCAACAGAAGAAATATTTTTGTCTAAGTATATCTGTGTAAGTAGATAAGTAGATATGTCTAACTATATCTGTTACTCTCCCATAGTCATCCCCGTAGTCAATTGAAAGGGTAACTAAATGGCAGTTTTGTCCACCTTAAGGCAGGTGATGTGACTGTAGATGGAGCCATGATATTTAGTTGATAAAACTTACATATTATGAATCAGATTAAAGGAATTGAAGTTAGACCTCTTAACTGTCAACCACTGGAATGTCTTTCCAACACATTTTGTGTGTTAGCATAGAATAACAATTAGCATGGAAGTGAAGGTAACAAGATTTTGTTTAACAGTCTAATATTTCTTCACACACAATATATTTCCCAAAACCAAACCTTTCTTGTGACATTTCCTATGAGCTTCAAAAGGCCTTTAAATCCTTCATTTATTGTTTATATCATATTACATTTTTATAAATTATTTTACTATTATTAAAGGGGTGACCATTCACATTTGTTTTTAAACTGTAGTGTAAAAGAGCTTGCGAGTTTAACCAAACGGAGCATATTTAAATAATACTTCAACGTATTTTCTCAAAGATTATTCTATCAGGTTCCTCCACCAAACATAACATAGAACTTGCAATAAAAAGTAAAAGTCTTATATGCATACATATTTTTATTGTTGGAAACAATTCTGCTTTTATGCTTCCATATAATATTTTTTCTTTTCTTTGCCTTTATTAGACTTGACTTAGTAATGAAATTTTCCATGTTAACCACTGCATACTCTAGGAATGCTAGAAAGTACATCAGGAGCAGATGGAAAAGCGCATTATTTTATCTACAGCATATTGCCTGCAATTCTTGTCGTTATTGAAACATAATGTAGATAATGCAGGATACTTTACCTCAAAACCTGGCAGGTCTGCAAAGAACCTGTGTTAGATCACTAAACAAAATCTCTGACCCACTGCCAAAATAATATAGAGATCTTTGGGATAAATATGTTTTTTATAGCTATGACTATGCTGGGATCATCCAGCTTTTCTTGAAACCTCCTACTCTTTTCCCTTCTAATGACCCTCATGAGAATATTGACTCCACTTTAAACCATAGAGAATCACAGAATGGCAGGGGTTTCAAGGGACCTCTGGAGATAATCTAAACCTGCTAAAGCAGGTTAACCAAGAGCAGGCGGCACTGGGAAATATCCAGGTGGGTTTTGAATATCTCCAGAGAAGGAGCCTTCACAGCCTCTCTGGATAGCTTGCTCCAGTGCTCCATCAACCTCACAGTGAAGACGTTTTTTCTCTTGTTGAGGTGGAACTTCCTGTGCTCCAGCCTGTACCTCCTGCCCCTTGTCCTGTTACTGGGCACTGCGGAGAAGAATCTGAGCCCATCCCCTTGACACCTGCCCTTTAGATATTTATAAACAGAAACCTCAGTGTCAAAATAAAACCAAGGTACGGTGTAAATATGTACACACACGTGTAATGTGCAACTAATTCTCACCAGTACAGACCTCGAAAAAAGTACTTGTCTTAGAAGTGCTCTTGTATGAAGTGGATGAAAAATCCATTTTCACACATTTATCTTATGTAATTACACTTTCAGTAAATTATAAATACTTTTACAAACACTAAATTCTTTTTCAATTTTCTGGGCAATTAATGATTAAACATTGAGTGAAATCAGAGTTTAAGGTTAGTAATTTGTGTAAGGAAATTTCTACTTCTGTATTTCCATGCATGACGCTTCTCTACCTTCTTATGAATTGATTGTTCACACCTGCCATCTTGTTGTTATAGAATTCAAGAGACCAGTTTTTAACTTCCTGTACTTCCAATATTGTGCTGCCTCATTTTTACATAGTTACTCTAGTAAAAAGGAAAAACAGTTTTACTGATGTCTATAATAACTTTTCAATTACAAGAACAATTATCACCAGTTCCTGGTTTCTTTAGGAAATGATGCTTCAAAAACAGTATAGAAAGTTTCCCCACTTCTGCTTTTTCTATGTCTCTTTCTCAAACCATATAAGACTAATTGAAATGATGAGTGCTCTGTGACTTGATTTATGGTCCCCAAGTAATTTCTTTTAAGCTTGGGGCAGATCAGGTAAGCTGTGGGTATATTAGGAAATAACTGACATTTCATTTGCATAGGTCATAAAGCTGCTTTTGAAGAGTTTGAACTGGAAAGAGGCTGTGATACTCTTACTGTTGGAGATGCTGGCTGAGTTGATGATTCCAGAACGGTGTTGTATGTGTAAGTACAGAACTTCAAATGCTTTCCGGGGAAGTTTCTTGTCATGTATTGTTTCTTCTGTGTCATGAGCTATCTATTTAACTTTGTGGTTTTGATATGTGCTATTTATTTACATACTTTAGGCTTCAAATTCCTGTACTGTCAAAGAAAACTGTCCATTTCAGAATTTCACTTCAGATATTTAACATCTTCATAGGCTTTAATAGCAGACTAAAACCTGAGGAGAACTGAGCTTAGACCTCTTTCAAGCAAAAAACCTGCTTCTAAGAAACAAGTGCTCTGTGCACCACTCTAACTGTAGCCAGAATCAAAGAACAAAAAAGGCCTAGATTTCAGCAAACAGAAAAGACAGCTTCTGTAAAACAAATAGAAATAGATTCATTTCAAAATGTTTTCGCATAGAATTTGATTTGTGAACGAAATGCTCATGAAATCTCATAGGCTACTTTACAGTAAAGTTAAACATAGGATAGAGTCACAGGATCATAAATCACCAGGTTGGAAAAGACCTACTGGGTCCTGCATTGCATTAAGTTAACCAAAGTTCACTTAATATGAACAATCTCCTCTATTTCTGGTTTTTATTTCTGTGCTAGTGTCTTTTCAGTTAGGATCTGTGAATAAACAGTTATTTGCTCTTACCAGTGAGATTTCCTTAGTTATAGTTTCTTTCATCTTTCTTCAGATTTTAAAAGAAATAGAAGGGCTATGCATTTACCAAGACCCAGAGATGCATCTTGTTATGTGTGGAGTTGTAATTATTTTTGCCTCGTGCATTATTTAATATTTATCTACATCAAATTTCGTCTGCTAGCCACTCCATGTTATAAGACTCTTCTGGTTTTTTCACAGCAGAACCTTGTTGCTCCCATTTTGAGAAAGGCATTTCTCATTAATAAACTTTCTCACTCTACTTCTATTACGGTTTTCCAGATTGACTGTGAATGTGTTCAACAGCACAGCTCGTTCCAGAACTCTACTGGTGACTCTGTCAGTGCCGGAACAAAGAGTTTACTCGTATTTCTAGTTTCTGGGGTTCTAACGTTTGTGTTTTGTTTTTTTTTTCCCGTCAGAAAGACCTTTTGTGCCATGGCTACCTAATTTCTGCATGAAGCTGCTGAGAGACAGGCCAAACAGCAAAGCCTCGTAATTTCTTTGTGGACGCTGACTTTCTTTTAATGTGAGTAGGAATGGAAGGGCCTATCCAGGGAGGTGTGGGCAATGGGAAACGCATGGTGCGAGAACAAGCTTGGCACTGTATAAGGCAGCGTTGTGGGTTAAACCTGGCAGTCAGCTCAGCTCCACACATTCGCTTGCTTGCTTCCCTCCAGTGGGACAGGAGAAAGGCTTGGAAGGGTAAAAGGGTAATGAAATTTCCTTTTCTGTAAGGAAATTTCCACTTCTGTATTTCCGTGCGTGACACTTCTCTACCTTCTTATGAATTGATTGTTCACACCTGCCATCTTGTTGTTATAGAATTCAAGAGACCAGTTTTTAACTTCCTGTACTTCCAATATTGTGCTGCCTCATTTTTACATAGTTACTCTAGTAAAAAGAAAAAACAGTTTTACTGATGTCTATAATAACTTTTCAATTACAAGAACAATTATCACCAGTTCCTGGTTTCTTTAGGAAATGATGCTTCAAAAACAGTATAGAAAGTTTCCCCACTTCTGCTTTTTCTATGTCTCTTTCTCAAACCATATAAGACTAATTGAAATGATGAGTGCTCTGTGACTTGATTTATGGTCCCCAAGTAATTTCTTTTAAGCTTGGGGCAGATCAGGTAAGCTGTGGGTATATTAGGAAATAACTGACATTTCATTTGCATAGGTCATAAAGCTGCTTTTGAAGAGTTTGAACTGGAAAGAGGCTGTGATACTCTTACTGTTGGAGATGCTGGCTGAGTTGATGATTCCAGAACGGTGTTGTATGTGTAAGTACAGAACTTCAAATGCTTTCCGGGGAAGTTTCTTGTCATATATTGTTTCTTCTGTGTCATGAGCTATCTATTTACCTTTGTAGTTTTGATATGTGCTATTTATTTACATACTTTAGGCTTCAAATTCCTGTACTGTCAAAGAAAACTGTCCATTTCAGAATTTCACTTCAGATATTTAACATCTTCATAGGCTTTAATAGCAGACTAAAACCTGAGGAGAACTGAGCTTAGACCTCTTTCAAGCAAAAAACCTGCTTCTAAGAAACAAGTGCTCTGTGCACCACTCTAACTGTAGCCAGAATCAATTAAAAGAACAAAAAAGGCCTAGATTTCAGCAAACAGAAAAGACAGCTTCTGTAAAACAAATAGAAATAGATTCATTTCAAAATGTTTTCGCATAGAATTTGATTTGTGAACGAAATGCTCATGAAATCTCATAGGCTACTTTACAGTAAAGTTAAACATAGGATAGAGTCACAGGATCATAAATCACCAGGTTGGAAAAGACCTACTGGGTCCTGCATTGCATTAAGTTAACCAAAGTTCACTTAATATGAACAATCTCCTCTATTTCTGGTTTTTATTTCTGTGCTAGTGTCTTTTCAGTTAGGATCTGTGAATAAACAGTTATTTGCTCTTACCAGTGAGATTTCCTTCGTTATAGTTTCTTTCATCTTTCTTCAGATTTTAAAAGAAATAGAAGGGCTATGCATTTACCAAGACCCAGAGATGCATCTTGTTATGTGTGGAGTTGTAATTATTTTTGCCTCGTGCATTATTTAATATTTATCTACATCAAATTTCGTCTGCTAGCCACTCCATGTTATAAGACTCTTCTGGTTTTTTCACAGCAGAACCTTGTTGCTCCCATTTTGAGAAAGGCATTTCTCATTAATAAACTTTCTCACTCTACTTCTATTACGGTTTTCCAGATTGACTGTGAATGTGTTCAACAGCACAGCTCATTCCAGAACTCTACTGGTGACTCTGTCAGTGCTGGAACAAACAGTTTACTCGTATTTCTAGTTTCTGGGGTTCTAACGTTTGTTTTTGGGGTTTTTTTTCCCGTCAGAAAGACCTTTTGTGCCATGGCTACCTAATTTCTGCATGAAGCTGCTGAGAGACAGGCCAAACAGCAAAGCCTCGTAATTTCTTTGTGGACGCTGACTTTCTTTTAATGTGAGTAGGAATGGAAGGGCCTATCCAGGGAGGTGTGGGCAATGGGAAACGCATGGTGCGAGAACAAGCTTGGCACTGTATAAGGCAGCGTTGTGGGTTAAACCTGGCAGTCAGCTCAGCTCCACACATTTGCTTGCTTGCTTCCCTCCAGTGGGACAGGAGAAAGGCTTGGAAGGGTGAAAGGGTAATGAAATTTCCTTTTCTGTAAGGAAATTTCCACTTCTGTGTTTCCGTGTGTGACACTTCTCTACCTTCTTATGAATTGATTGTTCACACCTGCCATCTTGTTGTTATAGAATTCAAGAGACCAGTTTTTAACTTCCTGTACTTCCAATATTGTGCTGCCTCATTTTTACATAGTTACTCTAGTAAAAAGGAAAAACAGTTTTACTGATGTCTATAATAACTTTTCAATTACAAGAACAATTATCACCAGTTCCTGGTTTCTTTAGGAAATGATGCTTCAAAAACAGTATAGAAAGTTTCCCCACTTCTGCTTTTTCTATGTCTCTTTCTCAAACCATATAAGACTAATTGAAATGATGAGTGCTCTGTGACTTGATTTATGGTCCCCAAGTAATTTCTTTTAAGCTTGGGGCAGATCAGGTAAGCTGTGGGTATATTAGGAAATAACTGACATTTCATTTGCATAGGTCATAAAGCTGCTTTTGAAGAGTTTGAACTGGAAAGAGGCTGTGATACTCTTACTGTTGGAGATGCTGGCTGAGTTGATGATTCCAGAACGGTGTTGTATGTGTAAGTACAGAACTTCAAATGCTTTCCGGGGAAGTTTCTTGTCATATATTGTTTCTTCTGTGTCATGAGCTATCTATTTACCTTTGTAGTTTTGATATGTGCTATTTATTTACATACTTTAGGCTTCAAATTCCTGTACTGTCCAAGAAAACTGTCCATTTCAGAATTTCACTTCAGATATTTAACATCTTCATAGGCTTTAATAGCAGACTAAAACCTGAGGAGAACTGAGCTTAGACCTCTTTCAAGCAAAAAACCTGCTTCTAAGAAACAAGTGCTCTGTGCACCACTCTAACTGTAGCCAGAATCAATTAAAAGAACAAAAAAGGCCTAGATTTCAGCAAACAGAAAAGACAGCTTCTGTAAAACAAATAGAAATAGATTCATTTCAAAATGTTTTCGCATAGAATTTGATTTGTGAACGAAATGCTCATGAAATCTCATAGGCTACTTTACAGTAAAGTTAAACATAGGATAGAGTCACAGGATCATAAATCACCAGGTTGGAAAAGACCTACTGGGTCCTGCATTGCATTAAGTTAGCCAAAGTTCACTTAATATGAACAATCTCCTCTATTTCTGGTTTTTATTTCTGTGCTAGTGTCTTTTCAGTTAGGATCTGTGAATAAACAGTTATTTGCTCTTACCAGTGAGATTTCCTTCGTTATAGTTTCTTTCATCTTTCTTCAGATTTTAAAAGAAATAGAAGGGCTATGCATTTACCAAGACCCAGAGATGCATCTTGTTATGTGTGGAGTTGTAATTATTTTTGCCTCGTGCATTATTTAATATTTATCTACATCAAATTTCGTCTGCTAGCCACTCCATGTTATAAGACTCTTCTGGTTTTTTCACAGCAGAACCTTGTTGCTCCCATTTTGAGAAAGGCATTTCTCATTAATAAACTTTCTCACTCTACTTCTATTACGGTTTTCCAGATTGACTGTGAATGTGTTCAACAGCACAGCTCATTCCAGAACTCTACTGGTGACTCTGTCAGTGCTGGAACAAACAGTTTACTCGTATTTCTAGTTTCTGGGGTTCTAACGTTTGTTTTTGGGGTTTTTTTTCCCGTCAGAAAGACCTTTTGTGCCATGGCTACCTAATTTCTGCATGAAGCTGCTGAGAGACAGGCCAAACAGCAAAGCCTCGTAATTTCTTTGTGGACGCTGACTTTCTTTTAATGTGAGTAGGAATGGAAGGGCCTATCCAGGGAGGTGTGGGCAATGGGAAACGCATGGTGCGAGAACAAGCTTGGCACTGTATAAGGCAGCGTTGTGGGTTAAACCTGGCAGTCAGCTCAGCTCCACACATTTGCTTGCTTGCTTCCCTCCAGTGGGACAGGAGAAAGGCTTGGAAGGGTGAAAGGGTAATGAAATTTCCTTTTCTGTAAGGAAATTTCCACTTCTGTGTTTCCGTGTGTGACACTTCTCTACCTTCTTATGAATTGATTGTTCACACCTGCCATCTTGTTGTTATAGAATTCAAGAGACCAGTTTTTAACTTCCTGTACTTCCAATATTGTGCTGCCTCATTTTTACATAGTTACTCTAGTAAAAAGGAAAAACAGTTTTACTGATGTCTATAATAACTTTTCAATTACAAGAACAATTATCACCAGTTCCTGGTTTCTTTAGGAAATGATGCTTCAAAAACAGTATAGAAAGTTTCCCCACTTCTGCTTTTTCTATGTCTCTTTCTCAAACCATATAAGACTAATTGAAATGATGAGTGCTCTGTGACTTGATTTATGGTCCCCAAGTAATTTCTTTTAAGCTTGGGGCAGATCAGGTAAGCTGTGGGTATATTAGGAAATAACTGACATTTCATTTGCATAGGTCATAAAGCTGCTTTTGAAGAGTTTGAACTGGAAAGAGGCTGTGATACTCTTACTGTTGGAGATGCTGGCTGAGTTGATGATTCCAGAACGGTGTTGTATGTGTAAGTACAGAACTTCAAATGCTTTCCGGGGAAGTTTCTTGTCATATATTGTTTCTTCTGTGTCATGAGCTATCTATTTACCTTTGTAGTTTTGATATGTGCTATTTATTTACATACTTTAGGCTTCAAATTCCTGTACTGTCCAAGAAAACTGTCCATTTCAGAATTTCACTTCAGATATTTAACATCTTCATAGGCTTTAATAGCAGACTAAAACCTGAGGAGAACTGAGCTTAGACCTCTTTCAAGCAAAAAACCTGCTTCTAAGAAACAAGTGCTCTGTGCACCATTCTAACTGTAGCCAGAATCAATTAAAAGAACAAAAAAGGCCTAGATTTCAGCAAACAGAAAAGACAGCTTCTGTAAAACAAATAGAAATAGATTCATTTCAAAATGTTTTCGCATAGAATTTGATTTGTGAACGAAATGCTCATGAAATCTCATAGGCTACTTTACAGTAAAGTTAAACATAGGATAGAGTCACAGGATCATAAATCACCAGGTTGGAAAAGACCTACTGGGTCCTGCATTGCATTAAGTTAGCCAAAGTTCACTTAATATGAACAATCTCCTCTATTTCTGGTTTTTATTTCTGTGCTAGTGTCTTTTCAGTTAGGATCTGTGAATAAACAGTTATTTGCTCTTACCAGTGAGATTTCCTTAGTTATAGTTTCTTTCATCTTTCTTCAGATTTTAAAAGAAATAGAAGGGCTATGCATTTACCAAGACCCAGAGATGCATCTTGTTATGTGTGGAGTTGTAATTATTTTTGCCTCGTGCATTATTTAATATTTATCTACATCAAATTTCGTCTGCTAGCCACTCCATGTTATAAGACTCTTCTGGTTTTTTCACAGCAGAACCTTGTTGCTCCCATTTTGAGAAAGGCATTTCTCATTAATAAACTTTCTCACTCTACTTCTATTACGGTTTTCCAGATTGTCTGTGAATGTGTTCAACAGCACAGCTCATTCCAGAACTCTACTGGTGACTCTGTCAGTGCTGGAACAAACAGTTTACTCGTATTTCTAGTTTCTGGGGTTCTAACTTTTTTTTTTTTTTTTCCCCCCCCTCAGAAAGACCTTTTGTGCCATGGCTACCTAATTTCTGCATGAAGCTGCTGAGAGACAGGCCAAACAGCAAAGCCTCGTAATTTCTTTGTGGACGCTGACTTTCTTTTAATGTGAGTAGGAATGGAAGGGCCTATCCAGGGAGGTGTGGGCAATGGGAAACGCATGGTGCGAGAACAAGCTTGGCACTGTATAAGGCAGCGTTGTGGGTTAAACCTGGCAGTCAGCTCAGCTCCACACATTCGCTTGCTTGCTTCCCTCCAGTGGGACAGGAGAAAGGCTTGGAAGGGTAAAAGGGTGATGAAATTTCCTTTTCTGTAAGGAAATTTCCACTTCTGTATTTCCGTGCGTGACACTTCTCTACGTTCTTATGAATTGATTGTTCACACCTGCCATCTTGTTGTTATAGAATTCAAGAGACCAGTTTTTAACTTCCTGTACTTCCAATATTGTGCTGCCTCATTTTTACATAGTTACTCTAGTAAAAAGGAAAAACAGTTTTACTGATGTCTATAATAACTTTCCAATTACAAGAACAATTATCACCAGTTCCTGGTTTCTTTAGGAAATGATGCTTCAAAAACAGTATAGAAAGTTTCCCCACTTCTGCTTTTTCTATGTCTCTTTCTCAAACCATATAAGACTAATTGAAATGATGAGTGCTCTGTGACTTGATTTATGGTCCCCAAGTAATTTCTTTTAAGCTTGGGGCAGATCAGGTAAGCTGTGGGTATATTAGGAAATAACTGACATTTCATTTGAATAGGTCATAAAGCTGCTTTTGAAGAGTTTGAACTGGAAAGAGGCTGTGATACTCTTACTGTTGGAGATGCTGGCTGAGTTGATGATTCCAGAACGGTGTTGTATGTGTAAGTACAGAACTTCAAATGCTTTCCGGGGAAGTTTCTTGTCATATATTGTTTCTTCTGTGTCATGAGCTATCTATTTACCTTTGTAGTTTTGATATGTGCTATTTATTTACATACTTTAGGCTTCAAATTCCTGTACTGTCCAAGAAAACTGTCCATTTCAGAATTTCACTTCAGATATTTAACATCTTCATAGGCTTTAATAGCAGACTAAAACCTGAGGAGAACTGAGCTTAGACCTCTTTCAAGCAAAAAACCTGCTTCTAAGAAACAAGTGCTCTGTGCACCACTCTAACTGTAGCCAGAATCAATTAAAAGAACAAAAAAGGCCTAGATTTCAGCAAACAGAAAAGACAGCTTCTGTAAAACAAATAGAAATAGATTCATTTCAAAATGTTTTCGCATAGAATTTGATTTGTGAACGAAATGCTCATGAAATCTCATAGGCTACTTTACAGTAAAGTTAAACATAGGATAGAGTCACAGGATCATAAATCACCAGGTTGGAAAAGACCTACTGGGTCCTGCATTGCATTAAGTTAACCAAAGTTCACTTAATATGAACAATCTCCTCTATTTCTGGTTTTTATTTCTGTGCTAGTGTCTTTTCAGTTAGGATCTGTGAATAAACAGTTATTTGCTCTTACCAGTGAGATTTCCTTAGTTATAGTTTCTTTCATCTTTCTTCAGATTTTAAAAGAAATAGAAGGGCTATGCATTTACCAAGACCCAGAGATGCATCTTGTTATGTGTGGAGTTGTAATTATTTTTGCCTCGTGCATTATTTAATATTTATCTACATCAAATTTCGTCTGCTAGCCACTCCATGTTATAAGACTCTTCTGGTTTTTTCACAGCAGAACCTTGTTGCTCCCATTTTGAGAAAGGCATTTCTCATTAATAAACTTTCTCACTCTACTTCTATTACGGTTTTCCAGATTGACTGTGAATGTGTTCAACAGCACAGCTCGTTCCAGAACTCTACTGGTGACTCTGTCAGTGCCGGAACAAAGAGTTTACTCGTATTTCTAGTTTCTGGGGTTCTAACGTTTGTGTTTTGTTTTTTTTTTCCCGTCAGAAAGACCTTTTGTGCCATGGCTACCTAATTTCTGCATGAAGCTGCTGAGAGACAGGCCAAACAGCAAAGCCTCGTAATTTCTTTGTGGACGCTGACTTTCTTTTAATGTGAGTAGGAATGGAAGGGCCTATCCAGGGAGGTGTGGGCAATGGGAAACGCATGGTGCGAGAACAAGCTTGGCACTGTATAAGGCAGCGTTGTGGGTTAAACCTGGCAGTCAGCTCAGCTCCACACATTCGCTTGCTTGCTTCCCTCCAGTGGGACAGGAGAAAGGCTTGGAAGGGTAAAAGGGTGATGAAATTTCCTTTTCTGTAAGGAAATTTCCACTTCTGTATTTCCGTGCGTGACACTTCTCTACCTTCTTATGAATTGATTGTTCACACCTGCCATCTTGTTGTTATAGAATTCAAGAGACCAGTTTTTAACTTCCTGTACTTCCAATATTGTGCTGCCTCATTTTTACATAGTTACTCTAGTAAAAAGGAAAAACAGTTTTACTGATGTCTATAATAACTTTCCAATTACAAGAACAATTATCACCAGTTCCTGGTTTCTTTAGGAAATGATGCTTCAAAAACAGTATAGAAAGTTTCCCCACTTCTGCTTTTTCTATGTCTCTTTCTCAAACCATATAAGACTAATTGAAATGATGAGTGCTCTGTGACTTGATTTATGGTCCCCAAGTAATTTCTTTTAAGCTTGGGGCAGATCAGGTAAGCTGTGGGTATATTAGGAAATAACTGACATTTCATTTGAATAGGTCATAAAGCTGCTTTTGAAGAGTTTGAACTGGAAAGAGGCTGTGATACTCTTACTGTTGGAGATGCTGGCTGAGTTGATGATTCCAGAACGGTGTTGTATGTGTAAGTACAGAACTTCAAATGCTTTCCGGGGAAGTTTCTTGTCATATATTGTTTCTTCTGTGTCATGAGCTATCTATTTACCTTTGTAGTTTTGATATGTGCTATTTATTTACATACTTTAGGCTTCAAATTCCTGTACTGTCCAAGAAAACTGTCCATTTCAGAATTTCACTTCAGATATTTAACATCTTCATAGGCTTTAATAGCAGACTAAAACCTGAGGAGAACTGAGCTTAGACCTCTTTCAAGCAAAAAACCTGCTTCTAAGAAACAAGTGCTCTGTGCACCACTCTAACTGTAGCCAGAATCAATTAAAAGAACAAAAAAGGCCTAGATTTCAGCAAACAGAAAAGACAGCTTCTGTAAAACAGATAGATTCATTTCAAAATGTTTTCGCATAGAATTTGATTTGTGAACGAAATGCTCATGAAATCTCATAGGCTACTTTACAGTAAAGTTAAACATAGGATAGAGTCACAGGATCATAAATCATCAGGTTGGAAAAGACCTACTGGGTCCTGCATTGCATTAAGTTAACCAAAGTTCACTTAATATGAACAATCTCCTCTATTTCTGGTTTTTATTTCTGTGCTAGTGTCTTTTCAGTTAGGATCTGTGAATAAACAGTTATTTGCTCTTACCAGTGAGATTTCCTTCGTTATAGTTTCTTTCATCTTTCTTCAGATTTTAAAAGAAATAGAAGGGCTATGCATTTACCAAGACCCAGAGATGCATCTTGTTATGTGTGGAGTTGTAATTATTTTTGCCTCGTGCATTATTTAATATTTATCTACATCAAATTTCGTCTGCTAGCCACTCCATGTTATAAGACTCTTCTGGTTTTTTCACAGCAGAACCTTGTTGCTCCCATTTTGAGAAAGGCATTTCTCATTAATAAACTTTCTCACTCTACTTCTATTACGGTTTTCCAGATTGACTGTGAATGTGTTCAACAGCACAGCTCATTCCAGAACTCTACTGGTGACTCTGTCAGTGCTGGAACAAACAGTTTACTCGTATTTCTAGTTTCTGGGGTTCTAACTTTTTTTTTTTTTTTTTTTTTTCCCCTCAGAAAGACCTTTTGTGCCATGGCTACCTAATTTCTGCATGAAGCTGCTGAGAGACAGGCCAAACAGCAAAGCCTTGTAATTTCTTTGTGGACGCTGACTTTCTTTTCATGTGAGTAGGAATGGAAGGGCCTATCCAGGGAGGTGTGGGCAATGGGAAACGCATGGTGCGAGAACAAGCTTGGCACTGTATAAGGCAGCGTTGTGGGTTAAACCTGGCAGTCAGCTCAGCTCCACACATTCGCTTGCTTGCTTCCCTCCAGTGGGACAGGAGAAAGGCTTGGAAGGGTAATAGCAAGAAACCTCGTGGGCTCAGATAAAGACAGTTTGACAACTAAAGCAGAAGCTGCATGTGTAAGCAAAGCAAATTGAGGAATTCGTTCACTGCTTTCTATCTGCAGGCAAGTGGTCAGCCATCTCCAGGAATGCAAGGCTCCATCACAGATAGTACGTACTGGCGTAAACAAACACCGTAAGTATGAATGTCTCCCCTTTCCTCTATGTTCTCTCAACTTATATAGATCAGAACAACATCACATGGTATGGGATATCTTTTTGGTAATTTGAAATCAGCTGTCCCAGATGTGTCCTCTCCCTGTTTAAGAATTTCTGCACATCCAAATCGCGTGTTCCCATAAGTCTTGAGAGTATAGATTTTGCTGAAGAGATTTGTCAGTGCTGGTGTGCAATTAATCCATTCCTGTTTCTAAGGAAATCTGCACCAGGCCGCGTGTTTGTGCTGGTGTAGCTTCTGTCAGATCCTAGAATGGAATGAGGTGGCTCTGGGAGGAAAGGGAAAGAAAGCAAGGGACAGCACCACCCCCAACAGTAGCTACTGGCTACAATGCCTTTGGAAGCATTCGGGTGTACTGAAAAATGTTCCAAAATGGCCCTCAAGACACAATATTGTGCCAGTGATGTTTATGGCTGCAGATGTGAGTCTGCCCCGTGCAGAACGTCACAGCACGTGGCTGTTTGCAGCAGCGGAGCGCGATATATTGCTGCTCGCCCTCAGGCACCCCTTGCTTGACTGGGAGTTGTCAGCCTTTAATTCATTTCTAGTGCTGTGCGTGGCTGTTTCAGTGACAGCAGAGCTTCAGAATCATGTCAGCTAACTCTATGCAGTCCCACCCTCTGGCCACGGACAGGGACACCTTCCACTGGACCAGGCTGCTCAGAGATAGAATCATAGAATCATAGAATAACCAGGTTGGAAAAGACCCACCGGATCATCGAGTACAACCATTCCTATCAAACACTAAACCACGCCCCTCAGCACCTCGTCCAGCCGTGCCTTAAACCCCTCCAGGGAAGGTGAATCAACCACCTCCCTGGGCAGCCTGTTCCAGTGCCCAATGACCCTTTCTGTGAAAAATTTTTTCCTAATGTCCAGCCTATATCTCCCCTGGCGGAGCTTGAGGCCATTCCCTCTCGTCCTGTCCCCTGTCACTTGGGAGAAGAGCCCAGCTCCCTCCTCTCTACAACCTCCTTTCAGGTAGTTATAGAGAGCAATGCAGTCTCCCCTCAGCCTCCTCTTCTCCAGGCTAAACACCCCCAGCTCTCTCAGCCGCTCCTCCTAAGACCTGTTTTCCAGCCCCCTCACCAGCTTCGTTGCTTTTCTCTGGTCTCGCTCCAGAGCCTCAACATCTTTCTTGTGGTGAGGGGCCCAGAATTGAACCCAGGATTCAAGGAGCGATCTCACCAGTGCCGAGTCCAGAGGGAGAAGAACCTCCCTGGACCTGCTGGTCACACCGTTTCTGATCCAAGCCAAGATGCCATTGGCCTTCTTGGCCACCTGGGCCACTGCTGGCTCATATTCAGTCGCTGTCAACCAACACCCTCAGGTCCCTCTCCTCCAGGCAGCTTTCCAGCCAGGCTTCTCCCAGTCTGTAGCACTGCTTAGGGTTGTTGTGCCCCAAGTGCAGGACCCAGCACGTGGCCTTGTTAAACCTCATCTGTTGGTCTCAGCCCATGAATCCAGCCTGTTCAGATCCCTTTGCAGAGCCTCCCGACCCTCCAGCAGATCAACACTTCCACCCAGCTTAGTGTCGTCCGCAAACTTGCTCAGGGTGCACTCAATGCCTTCATCCAGGTCATTGATAAAGACATAGAACAGGAGGTGCTCAGGGATCTGGTTTAGGAGTGGAAAAGTATGGGTTGCATTTGATGGTCTCAAAGGTCTTTTCCAGCCAAACAGTTCTATGATATTCTATGAAACTGCCCAAGTTCAAACTTCCTGACCGTGCAGTCGTCATTACCAGGTTTTTTTGTATTTATCACCCAGGAAGCGAGCACTTTGTGCATCTGATGGTAAATGAAAGCTGGCTTCTTGTTCTCATAAGACTGCTTTTCTGTGCAGGTTTCAAAGATGGAGATGTTTTGCAGCTCACAGGTGCCTCCGAGAGGAGATGTGACCAGGTAGTTTCTCTTATAATCACTGTTCTCGTGTCATTTAGCTCTGTGTGTGTCTCTTATCCAGACCAATTCCATGGGACACTACGGATAGACAGCTCACTCCTCTCTCTTTTTCTCTCCCTCACAATATTGTGCCAGTGAATTTTGTGACTGCAGATGTGTCTGTGCCCCATGCAAAACATCACAGCAGAGCCTCTTAAAAGGATTTTGTCCTATCCTACTGTGTTGGTGGAACCTGAAAAATAAGCTTTGGCTGATCCATAGAGCTGCATTGCTTGTGTTCTCCATCGTTACATCTGGTGTCTGCTTCCTGCTTCACTACACGAGATGCCGCAGTCGGTGGGTTTTGGATACCTGGCCCTTATGTCTTCTGGAGAAGTGCATTTTCCCCTGTTAGATGTTTGTGCCTATTTTTTGCCTCGACTTTGTGTTTAAAGGATTTTTCCTTTTCTTTCCAGAGTCACATGCCTTACTTCCGGAAGAGGATGGTGTGGGAGATCATCCACCAGCAGCTGCTGTGAGAGATGCACGATGAGAGCAGCACTGTGATCACCTCAAGGTGACTGATAAGGCTTTTAGTTATTTTTCGAATACTTTATTTGGATGGGTAGTAGGCACACAAATTTTCCCCTTTAGGCTATGCAGTAGTGGTTAAGGTGGGGTGGTGGTTTCCCGGTTATGGAGGCAGTAACTCTCGTTGCCGTTAGCTAAGGCACCTGACAACACACAAGCAGAAAGGTGGCTGTGATGGGGAGGAGCCAGCACTGTCAGCCTCCGTCACTGAGACGCAGCACACGTGGCCACGTTACGGACAAAGAGGACTCTCACCCGCGGTGCTGGTGACCCCTGCGTTAGCTGAGCTCATCTGGGCTCCCTGCTTGGCTCCTCGAGGGAACACGGATGAAAAAAAGGCAAGTAATCTTACAACAAAATCTGTTTATTATGATGGGGAACAGAGAATGTCACTGATTATAAATGGAAGCAGGAATGTAAATACTTTTTAGAAAAGCTCTTTTTAAGATACGCAGGAACCACATGCTTTTTCTGTAATTCCTCATAAATATTGGTCAACGTTCAGAAAAAAATTATCATTAAAATAAAGGTTACAAATCATTTGAAAGAGACACATTTCAAAGTTATAAGTGTAACACTCAATCTCCATTCTAATAATAGTTATCATTTAGCATGTGTTTTAACAGGAAATTTCAAAAAGATCAGGAATATTTAATGAATTATTACAATTTACTGAAATTAATATTTCTTAGTTGTACATCTAACTATTTATTTTCTCAGTTAGGCCTTTAGGGAGGGATTGAAATTATTCATGAAGTAAATTTTGTTGCCTGAAAGAATAGCGGTTATATATTCTTTTAAAAAATATATCGCAAAATGCATTTATTGAAGTCGTAGTTTGAAGGATGAAACTTAGTATCGCCATTGCTTTATATTCCCGGTTTTGCTTCTTTAAAAGGTGGACAAACTAAATGGTAGACCTTTTCTTTATGGTATCAATAGTTTCTTATGAATATAGAAATGATGGAGCAGAATTTCTCACCCTTAATTTTTTGTTTGGACCTAGAAATATTGTCATTTGGTGACATTTATGTTCATTTTGGCAGAGAGATATTTAAAGTATGTTATAATTCTTTTCTCCTTCCTCTCCTTTTTGTTCCGAGCGTGGGTGCAAATGTACAGTTTCCCTGTGAAGACAATTACGTGCTGTAAGGTTGTAAAAGCATCACTTGTCAGAGATACGCTGACAAATGTGCTGGCTGCCTGGAGTGACCACAGGCCAATTTGCAGAGGTAGGTGTTATTATCTGAACTTTTTCCTGAAGTTTAAGCGGGTAATTTCTAACTTTTGGGTTGGTCTAGTGGAATTGAAAGGGTCCTGGAGGAGGTTTGAGGGGGTCTTATGGGGATTGGGCGGGTCCAGGTGGGTTTTGGGGGGTGCTGGATGGATTTGGGGGTTTTAGCGGGATTGAGAGCCCTGCTGGGAGTCTCTAGTCCAGCCTCCGGGGTGGCTGTGGCTTTGCAGGGCTGGGAAGACTTCCAAAGGTGGAGATCACAGGAACGTTCCTCCCAGTGCATTTCAGTTTTCCTAAGGCTCAGCCTAAAGCTCCCAAGAGGTTGGTTGTGGCTGTCACTTCTGTCATATCATTGGACACTGCAAAAGGGACCTTATCTCCATCAACTTTCCAGGTCGATGTAAACTCTTACTTGGCTGCTCATGCTGTGGGACCCTAACTCCATCCTGGCAGACCTCCTCCAGGGCCTCTCCAGTTTCTCCACTTCTGAAATGTGAGTCTCATTGGGTCATTCTCCCAGTTAAAAAGAGTGAGGGCAGCAATTGTCTCCTTTGTGCAGCATCAGTTGTTGCTCCCTCTGCTCCTCCCAGGGAGGGGCTGGGGGTGGGCGAGAAGTTGTCAGGGGGAGACAGGCAGGAGAGCAGGCCCCGGCTGACCAGAGGGAGATCCCATAACATAGATGCCACGCTCAGCGATAAAAACTATGGCAGGAGAGGAAAGGAGTGGAGATTTTTATTGTTCAAGGTGATGGGTGGTGGTAGACCAATGGATTGTCAGTCTGCCTGAGGGAGGTGGCAAGTGAAGGTGTTTGCATTGGTTTTGGGTTTGGATTATGGGTTTTTTTATCTTTTTTTCTTTCACCTATTAAACTATTTTTAGCTCAGCCCTCATGGATCACCAAGGGGCAGCACGCGCAAAACCCTGGCCAGCTGAGGAGCAACCTGAGGAGAGCTCCACCAATCCCATGCCCTTTCACAAGAGATTTTCCAAAGAAATATTGATCTTCTCCTGCAACTTCCTCAGCCTGCTTCGGGGAGACCTTATTTGTGCCTTTAGTACTTGAAGTTGGTCATCAAGAAAATGGGGAGGGAAATTTCCAAGGGCATGGAGTGATAGGATTACATGGGGTGGCTTTCAGGCTTAGGGAAGATTCAGGTTAGACATTAGGAAGAAATTGTTCTCAAAGAAGGTGATGAGGCAGTGGCCCAGGTTGCCCAAGAAAGCTGTGGCTGCCCCCTCCCGGAGGTGTTCAAGGCCAGCTTGGATGGGGCCTTGAGCCCAGTGGGAGGTGTCCCTGCCCACGGCAATGGGGCTGGAGCTGGATGGGCTCTAAGGTCTCTTCCAACCCAAACCATTCTATGATTCTGAAAAAAATTAAATATAAACTTTAAACTCAAACTAAAACTACAACTACCTGAAAGGAAGTTGTGGAGAGGAGGGAGCTGGCCTCTTCTCCCGAGTGACAGGGGACAGGATGAGAGGAAATGGCCTCAAGCTCGGCCTGGGGAGGTTTAGGCTGAACATTAGGAAAAAGATTTTCATGGAAAGGGTCATTGGGCACTGGAACAGGCTGCCCAGGGAGGGGGTTGAGTCACCTTCCCTGGAGGTGTTTAAGGGACGGGTGGACGAGGTGCTGAGGGACATGGTTTAGTGATTGATGGGAATGGTTGGACTCGATGATCCTGTGGGTCTTTTCCAACCTGGTGATTCTATGATTCTATGATTCTGTGGTAGCAGATCTGGGTCATAGGTGATTCAGGTCATAGGTGATTCAGGTCATAAAAAGGCCATAAAATATTTGTGCCGTGGAAGAGTCAAGTCACAGAATTGTGAGTTTATTTGGATTTTAGGAGGGTTTGGCCATAGAAGGATCAGAAATGCATTGTTTCATAGTACGGTTGGTTCATCAAAGAGTCGTAGAACAGTCAGGTCATGGAAGAATCTGATCACAGAGGGTTAATAGAAGAGTCAGGTCATGGATGTAACATCATAGAACAGTCAGACAACAGTCAGGTCTGCAAAGCCCTGCACTACGGGACCCTCCTGGGCAGCAGAGCTTGTGTCCACATGGCAGCAGCTGCCTGGGGTGCTGGGTTCTCACTGCTCTGCTGCACACGGCCAATACATTTTCCCTGCCCCTCTGCCAGGGCAATGCAATGGAACAGTTCTTCTGTGAGATCCCCCAGATCCTCAAGCTCTCCTGCTCAGATGCTTACCTGAGGGAGTTTGGGCTTATCCTGTTCAGCCTCTTATTAGTATTCAGCTCTTTTGTTTTCGTGGTGGTGTCCTATGTGCAGATCTTCAGGGCCGTGTTGAGGATCCCCTCAGAGCAGGGACGGCACAAAGCCTTTCCCACGTGTCTCCCCGATCTGGTTGTGGTCTCCCTGTTTACAAGTACTGGCATGACTGCCCACCTGAAGCCCCACTCCATCTTCTCTCCATCCCTGGACCTGGTGGTGTCAATTCTGTATGCAGTGCTGCCTCCAGCACTGAGCCCCTTCATCTACAACTTGAGGAACCAGCAGCTCAAGGATGCAAAGTGGAAACTGTTAACTGGATTGTTCTATCGAGCAATAAACTGTCAGGCTTCTGCATAGCAGATCTAATGTAACTCACCCACTCACTTCTATATTGTTTGGTTTTGGTGGTATTTTTTAAATTATAATAATGTTCTCATCCTCTCTGTCATTCACTCTACGCTTGCCTTTTCTGATTGAGTGGCTGTGTAAATGAGAACCTGTGCTCCCTGTGTGTTTGAACAAAATAAAGGGACCTGTATCACCCTTTATTTTCTTGGGAGGGGCCCTTCATCCAAGGCCTTTTTGGAGCCGCAGGGACAGTTTCTGTGGGCATGGGGAGAAGAGTCCCGGCACGGCAGCACTGCCAGGCACCAGCGCTTGATCTCCCAGAGCTGCTCTCTCTCCCCTTCCACAGTCTCCTCCTCCCCCCTTGCCTTGCTGTGAGGCCTGAGTGCTCTGAGCTTGGTCGCAGCCGTGCTGCGTGGCAGTGCTGTGCCCGCAGGCAGGGACAGGCAGTGGGCACTTGTGGGACACAACAGCCTTTCCATAAATCAAGGGGATCTCCTTGGGGCAGCGCCTAAAGGCTTAAGGCTTCTTTCAAGGTTTCCCTCAAGGGCATCTCCAAGAACACGAGCCGCAGATGAAAACAGCAGTGTAAAACTAAACAGTGAGGCAGGGTGGTGGGCTGAGGAAGGCTGCAGTTTCCTTGAACAGACCAGCAGAGCAGGGTCTGGTCTGTGCCCATGTGCACTAGATCACCTGGGAAATCTGCGCCAGGGCAACCATCCTGGAAGTAGCCCCTCAAAAACCACCATTCCCAGCACTGCCCTCTCACCCCAGCTTGGAGAGATTCTTTGTCCCTCCCTGGAAGGACACGGAATGGGGAGGTCAGTGTCTATGTTCTCACTGTACAGATGAGATGGGAGCACGTACATCATGTGCGTGATGTGAGGTGAAGCCAAGCGAACACAAACAGCCCTTCCTTGAGTCTCCACGAAGGCCTGGGGGGCAGAAAGTGTCTCAAGGTCACTTTGAGTTGAGAGCGACATCCTAAGTTCCCGAATGCAGCTCTGGGATGTGATTCCTTCAGCCAAGGTCCCTGTGTCTGTTCCTCTTGCTGTGGGCATCTCAGATGAGTGAAGAGCAGGGCAACACACCTCAGGGCTGAGACGCTTCCCAACCTCTGGAAGTGGCAACAGGAAGTCAGAGAAAGACTATGACCTTTATCTCCCCATGGACAAGGGCCTGACGCTGTCTCTGAATATCCCCGAGTGCATAAGGAGACCACAAGGCCAGCTCAGACGTGGATTCCTAACAGAACCCTGACTATTCTGTGTGTGACCCCAGGAACAAACCCCACTGGCCCAGGGAGATTCATCTCAGCTCCCCTGGACAAGCTCAGTGCAAGTGTTCCTGTCTGCTGCATCGCCCTTAGGTGATGGAAGTGCCAGAACAGAGAGGTTCCGGGGTCCTTGGAAAAGGAACTCATTGAACACACCTTAAAGGACAGGAAGAAAGAGAATTGGGAGAACTGCATGTGGAAACCCCTGGAAGGTGAGGGAGTTGAAATGCACAGTGTGCCAGACAGAGAGCTGGCAAGGCAAGGACAGGGCAAGGGCAAGGCTGCTTCTCCCACAAAACTCACATGTTCTGAAAACTCATATTTTGGCAGCATAGAAGCTCCATGGACATTTTGTTGGAAGTTTGGAATCATTCCAGTTGATGAAAAAGAGTAGTATGAGATATCTCTTTAGGCACTGAGAGCAGTTGTCATGTTTTCAGACCGAGCTCCATGCTCTGACCATCAGCACCCAGTGCAAACCTCTAGAGGCCCCGGTGTGTCTGAGGGGTTTGCCTGGGACTGCAGCTGCCAGAGAAGACTGACAGAGCCGTGTCATTGCCATCATTTCCATCCAGTCCTGAACAGTCATACACTTCACTAGGGGAGTAACAAGAGTGTAGGTAAAGGGGCAGTACAGGGAGAGCTCTTTGAAGAAGCGACAATAGAATTCTCCAATTGATATTGATGCAGGGTGTCTCCTAAGGAGGTGTGGACATAGAGGGAAATGGCCTCGAGGTCAACCACTACATGGACAACCTTGCCCCTCGTCTCCCCAGCCCTGTCACGTGTCTCTGTTGGTCTGGTTGTCTCTGTCAGTGAAAAATACATCTCCATATGACAAACAAAGGGTTTGGATCCTTCCCAGAGCAGGTCTTAGATTTGCAGTCTATTGAGACGTAGACCTTGGATTCCCTCATCTCCTCAGTTACCCAATAAATAAAAAAAATACACAGAGACAAACTCTATTCTTGGACTAGTCTTTACCTTGAAGATAGAATCATAGACAATCTTGAGTGGGAAGGGATCTATAAGGATCATCACGTCCCTTCCTCTAGACTACATAAAACCAAACTTTATCACCAAGAGCATCATCCAGACATTCCTTGAACTCTGACAAGCTTGGCACCACGACCACTTCCCTGGGGAGCCTTTTCCAGTGGCCGAATAGCCAAAGACCCATTTCCTGATGTCCAATGCAAGCTTCCCCTGATGCAGCCTCAGCCCATTTCCATTTCCTATCGCTGGTCACAAGAGAGTAAAGCTCACCCACCGGTTGTGTGGAGTGGCCAGTGCTGGAGAGCTGGCAACGGGAGAGACCAGTGCCCTGGGCACCTTCCCAGTCTGTCCCTGCCACCAAGGGCACCCACAGCCTCCTCTCTCCGGCACCTGCAGGGCTGGGCTCTGCCCTCACACCCTCTGCAGCGTGTCCTCCCCCTGCATGGTCACACAGCTCAGCCAGCACTGGTGTCGTCCTCTCCCGGGCACTTTCCAGCTCAGCCCAGACCCTCCCAGCTCTCCCCACAGCCCTGCTCTCTCTCCAGCCCCGCAGAGCAGCCCCGTCTGGGCTGGCCCCATGGCAGTGCCCAGCGCAGGCTGCAGCAGAGCTCTGGGCTCTCCCCCACAGCCCCAGCCCCTCTGGAGGGCACGGCAGCTGCTGCGGGGCAGAGATGGTCTCAGCCTCCCCCGCAGCCCCAGGGCTGGAGGCTTGACCAGCTTGGCCAGCTCTCCCAGTCTGTATCCTGACTGCATTGATGGAAAACTCCTGGCAAAGACCAGGGAGATGAGCACAAGATGGAATGCACACACTGGTCTCCCTTCAAAGGAAACAAAGGAACAAAATACCAAGGAAACTCAGTTTCATCTCCTGGTTCGCATCAGGTTCCCAGGGCAGCTTGAAGCCTCCTTGTTTCTCCAGCCAGTACAAACCCTCAGTGGACACATCCCTCTTAAGTCAGGCATGTTCACAGCACCATTTTCCCAGGAAAGCAAGAAAACTCCCTTTCAAAACGCGAGAAGAGAACTTTGCATGCTCTCACTCCACATGTTCAGGGCTCCTTACACCCCAGAGGGTCCGTTCTGGGGACTGGCTGCTTCAAGGTTCCACCAGGAGAGAGACCAGGACAATTCCCAAGGGTCTGAGCCCCCGTGCTCTGCAGGGTGAGACCTGACCGCGATGCTGGTCCCTGCCTCCTCCGCCTCCTGACTGGAGAGGTTACGCTGCTAACCCAAAAAAGCAGTGGAACTCCAGGTTGGAATAAAGGGCCATGTTGAAACACCACAGAGCAAACAGGCAGGCGGCTAAATTAGAATGGAACTTGAGCGTCCAGGCCAGGATGGCTCCCTGCACAGCCTGGAGTCAGTGATACAGCACTGGGAAACAAATCTGATCGGGGGGAAGGAGCACAGGGCAAGGCTGGCACACTTAAACCTAAACACACCAGCTGGGCTCGGAACATCCCCGATGCAGAAAATAACCAGGAGCACAGGCTCCACCTCCTAGGAGAAGCAAGAGCAGGGTCTAACAGAGCCCTCAAGAACTGGAGACCCAGCCGTGGAGATAAAACTCCGAGCAGTGACTGTGCAGAAGCAGGCATGGACAGACCTGACCTCCCCTGGCCGTGGGGCAGAGTTTCCTCTCCAGCAGAACCGGCACCGGGCACTGTGACGGCTGAACCGCAGCTGCTTTGTTTCTCACACACAGAGTGAGGCGCAGGCAGCTCCCAGCGGAGAGACCCCCTGCCTCCTCCAGATCCTCCTGGAGAGTGAGTGCAGAGAGTGCTTGGCCCGGACAGCAGAGAGGTCTCCTCGGACACAGGCAGCATCGCAGAGAGGGACATCACAGAGGCCACGGCCAGAACCATTGTAGGGGTTGGAAGGGACCTCGAACATCCATCTAGTCCAACACCTCTGCCACGGGCAACAACACCCTGAGAGGTGCTGAAGGAGGATTTGGACCATTGAAATTGTGGATAATTCTAAAAACGAGTCTTTGTTCCCTTAAAGAGGCTTTGGAAGATAAAAATGAGCTTTGGGAACCTACAAATAAGGGTTTCGCCTGTAAAACTCTGCTGTTGGAAATTCAAAATCAGATTTTGGTCCTTAAAAATGAGGCTTTAAAAAGGAGTGATTAGACACAAAAAATGAGAGTTTAGAACCTCAAAATGTAACTGTGGGTCCTCAAAAGTCTATGGGTCCTGAAAAACAGGTTGGAACCCTAGAACTAAGGATTTCAAAGCATGAGACTTCGGGCGCTGAAGGGATGGATGCACTGCTGGAAATTTGTCTTTTAACCCTGCAAGGGAGGATAACCTCTTGGTTCTTCTGTGGCCCCAAGAAATGAAACTCTCGTCCTCAATGCAGGTCTTTGAGCGCCGCAATGGAAGCTTGAGCTGTAGAATTGGGGATTGGATCCTTTACGTGAGAGCCCGGAGCTTCAAAAGGAGGCTTTGGGTCCTACAAATGGTGTTTTGAAACTGAAACTCAGGCTTTGAGCCCTGACATCAGGTTTTGTGCCTTTACATGATGATGTGGTAGTGAACAGGAAGGCTTTGCACCCTAAAAATGGGACTTGAGAGGCTCAAAATGAGGATTTGAGCCCTCACAACTGTAGACTTGATTCTAAAATGAGACTTTGTTCCCTGAAAAGGAGGCTTTGGGAGCTAAAGATTACCTTTTGAATCCTTTTAGAGGCTTTTGTCTCAAAAAATGAGGCTGTGAGCAGAAAAAATCAGATGTTGTTCCTTAAAATGTGTCATTGAAGCTCAAGAAAGGGGGCTTGGATCTCACAAAGGAGGGTCTGTACCCTCAAACGAGGCTTTTGGCCCAAAAAACGGAGGTGTCCCCCAGCCCCCTGCGATATTGCCAGGCAACGGCTCGGCCCCAGGCCGGGACTCGGGGGGAGCTGCGGGTGCTGAGGGCTGGGGGGCAGGAAGGGGCAGAGCCAGGGGCTGGGACGGGGGTTCTGCACTAAAAAGGGGGTTCTGGCCCCAAAATGGGGCTGGGGGCACTGGTAGGAGGTGCTGAGGCCGCACGGGGCTCTGGCCCCTCAGTCACACCAGCACAGAACCATTAAGGCTGAAAAGCCTCTGGGCTCCCCCAGCCCAGCCCTGTGCACGGAACGTCCCGAGGCGTCAAATCTGCTTAACTTGAACCCCCAGGGGTGGAGAATCCCCCGCTGCCCTGGAGCCTCGGCCAGGGCTGCACCGCGCTCACACAAAGGCATTTTCCCTCCTATCCAACCAAGAAGGATCCTGCTCCTCCGGACAAGAAGGTGGATGTTCTCAGGTGCCGCAGGATCTGTGGCCAACCGATAGCTGCGTTCAAGGAGCTGGTGAAATGCCAATATCCTTTCTTCTAACTGTGGCCTCAGTGCCTTGCTGATGTCTGGACTCTCTCTGTGGATGTTGACATGGACTGAGCAGCCTGGTCTGACCTCAGAGCTGGCCCTGCTTGGAGCTGGCACTGGACTAGAGATCACCTGAGCTCTCTTAATGCCCAGGTTTTCCTATGAGCATAAGATGTAGAGACCCACTTAGCAGGTTGCCCCAAGCCTCCCCAGCAGGACAAAGTGTGCCCTGACAGCCCTCGCTGTGGCCCTAACTCCATCCTGGCAGACCTCCTCCAGGGCCTCTCCAGTTTCTCCACTTTCCTTCTGAAATGTCAGACTCACTGGGTCCTGTGGCATCGTCCTGGTGCCAGAAGCGTGAGGGCAGCGATTGTCTCCTTTGCCCAGCGTCAGGAGTTGCTCCCTCTGCTCCTCCCAGGGAGGGGCTGGGGGTGGGCGAGAAGCTGTCAGGGGGAGACAGGCAGGAGAGCTGACCCCGGCTGAGCAGAGGGAGATCCCATAACGTAGGTGCCACGCTCAGCGATAGAACCTGTGGCAGAAGAAGATTTTTATCCTTCAAGGTGACAGGTGGTGGTAGACTGGCAGGGTGTCAGTCTGCCTGAGGGAGGAGGCCATTGATGGCATTTGCGTTGGTTTGGACTTTGGATTATGTTGGGGTTTAATTTTTTTCCTCCACCTATTCAACTATATTTTGCTCAGCCACAAGTCAAATAACACTTCCCTGGCGCAGCATGGGTAGAGACCTGGCCAGCTGAGGGCTGCCCTGAGGAGATGGACCTGAGCACCGGGATGCTGGCTTGTCCTCACTCACAAGAGACCTCCACCAATCGCATGCCCATGCAAAAGAGATTTTCCAAAGAACTATTGATCTTCTCCTGTAACTTCCTCAGCCTGGAGAAGAGAAGGCTTCGGGGAGACCTTGTAACAGCCATCCCGTACATGAAGTGAGTAACCAAGAAGGCTGCAGAGGGACTTTTTACAAGGGCATGGAGGGACAGGATGAAGGGGGCAAAGATTTAAACTGTAAGGGGGAAGATTTAGATTAGACATTAGGAAGAAATTGTTCACAAAGAAGTTGGTAAGACTGTGGCCCAGGTTGCGCAGTGAAGCTGTGGCTGCCCCCTCCCTGGAGGTGTTCAAGGCCGGCTTGGATGGCGCCTTGAGCAGCCTTGTCCAGTGGGAGGTGTCCCTGCCCACGGCAAGGGGGCTGGAGCTGCATGGGCTTTAAGGTCCCTTCCAACCCAAACCATTCTATGATTCTGAAAAGTATTGAAATGTAAACTTTAAACTAAACCATATTTTTCTTAGGTGCATTTCAAAATCTTCCTCTTTAACCACACTGGGAAATGACTCCAAGGAGCTGTGCGAGCCTTGAAGACCTTAAGAAAACAACAGGAAGGGAAAGAGCTCATTAAGTCTTTCTGTAGTTTAATGAGACCCAGGCTGGATTTGCTGATGAGTCCTTGAACAACCACTGCTGAGAGGAGGCTGAGGAAACATCTCAAGAAGTCAAGAGCAAAGCTCTAAATGCCTTGGAAGTCTTAACTGGTCTCAGTGGGGATTGTTAGTGACAAAGCCTCCCCAGGGACTCGTTAGAGCCGAGAATTAGAGGCCATGACTGCAGGAATGCAAAGGTGCTGTGCAGGCAGCTGTGATGCTGAGAAAAGCCGGGGTTTGACTGAGGAAGGAGAAAGGCCAAGCCCTGACCCCCAGGCCCTGGGCAGGCAGATCTGGCTTTGGCTACAAGGGCACTTGTGCCATGGACATTTTGACATTGCTGAATCAGAATCACAGCAGTCATCCCATGTAATTAAAAATACAGGCCTGTAGGGTTATGGGAGATGCCAAGGCTCTCACTCAGCTTCCTGCAGTTGTAGAAGAACTGGGTCCTAGATGGGCAGGGTCATCAAAGGGTTGAGTCATAGAAGAGAAACAGAAATCTTGGGTATGAGAAGGGGAAGCTGAGAGAAGAGTTGAGTCATAGAGGAGTAACTAAGGCATGCAGTCATAGAAGGGTTATAGAAGTTTTGGATCACAGAATTTTCATAGCAGAACTGGAGCATAGATGACTGAGTTCATAAAAGGGTCATAGAATATTCAGGCCATAGAAGAGGTGAGTCATAGAAGTGTGGGTTTTGGGGGGGTTTAGAAGGGTTTATTCATAGAAGGGTCACAAAATGGTGGGTTCAGAGAAGGGTTGGGTCATAGAAGAGTCATAGAACAGTCAGATAATGGAAGAACCTGGTCACAGAAGGTTCATGGAAGAGTCAGATCATGGAAAGTCACATCACAGAAAAGTCAGACACCAGTCAGGTCATGGTATGAAGTGTTGTGTCATAGAAGGCTTGAGTCATGGAAGGGCCTGGTCCTGTAAGAGATGGGTCACGGAACAGTTGAGTTATAGATGTATTAGGTCATAGAGGAATAACAGAAGATTTCAGTCATAGAAGGTTCATAAATGGGTCGGGTGATGGAAGTCTCAGATCAAAGGTAATAGCAGTATTGAGGAATAGAAGCCTGAGAGTTTATTTGGATAATAGAAGGGTTTGGTCATTGAAGGAACATTAAAGAGTCAGGCCATAGGAGGGTCAGGTCATAAAATGGTTGGGTCATAGATTATTCAATTCAGAGAGGAGTCA
This sequence comes from Phaenicophaeus curvirostris, assembly GCF_032191515.1. Lineage (NCBI taxonomy): Eukaryota > Metazoa > Chordata > Aves > Cuculiformes > Cuculidae > Phaenicophaeus > Phaenicophaeus curvirostris. Next base: position 5,951,017 of record NC_091418.1, on the reverse strand, counting down.
GGTCATAGAAGAATCATAGAAGAATTGGGTCATAGATGGCTTGATTTGTAGAAGGCTCAGACTCTAGATGAGTTGGATTATAAAGAAGTCACAGAAGAATGGGGTGGTAGAAGAGTTGGTTCATAGAAGAGATCACAGAATCACAGAATCACAGAATCACAGAACAACCAGGTTGGAAGAGACCCACCGGATCATCGATTACAACCATTCCTATCCAACACTAAACCATGCCCCTTAGTACCTCGTCCACCCGTGCCTTAAACACCTCCAGGGAAGGTGAATCAACCCCCTCCCTGGGTAGCCTGTTCCAGTGCCCAATGACCCTTTCTGTGAAGAATTTTTTCCTAATGTCCAGCCTAAACCTCCCCTGGTGGAGCTTGAGGCCATTCCCTCTTGTCCTGTCCCCCATCACTTGGGAGAAGAGCCCAGCTCCCTCCTCTCTACAACCTCCTTTCAGGTAGTTGCAGAGAGCAATGAGGTCTCCCCTCAGCCTCCTCTTCTCCAGGCTAAACACCCCCAGCTCTCTCAGCCGCTCCTCGGAATCCTTGTTCTCCAGCCCCCTCACCAGCTTTGTTGCTTTTCTCTGGTCTCGCTCCAGAGCCTCAACATCCTTTTTGTGGTGAGGGGCCCAGAATTGAACCCAGGATTCGAGGAGCGGTCTCACCAGTGCCTGAGGGAGAGTCCAGAGGGAGAAGAACCTCTCTGGACCTGCTGGCCACACCGTTTCTGATCCAAGCCAAGATGCCATTGGCCTTCTTGGCCACCTGGGCCACTGCTGGCTCATATTCAGTCGGCTGTCAACCAACACCCTCAGGTCCCTCTCCTCCAGGCAGCTTTCCAGCCAGGCTTCTCCTAGTCTGGAGCTACTCAGGGTTGTTTTGCCCCAAGTGCAGGACCCAGCACGTGGCCTTGTTAAACCTCATCCATTGGTCTCAGCCCATGGATCCAGCCTGTCCAGATCCCTTTGCAGAGCCTCCCAACCCTCCAGCAGATCCACGCTTCCACCCAGCTTAGTGTCGTCCGCAAACTTGCTAAGGGTGCACTCGATGCCTTCATCTAGGTCATTGATAAAGACATTGAACAGGGCTGGACCCAGCACTGAGCCCTGGGGGACACCACATGGAAATGGCCTCCAGCTGGATTTCACACCATTTCCCACCACTCTCTGGGCCCTCCATCCAACCCGTTTTCCACCCAGGAGAGTGTGCGCCTATCCAGGCCAGAGGTGACAGTTTCCCAAGCAGAATGCTGTGAGAAACCGTGACAAAGGCTTTACTGAAGTCCAGGAAGATCCATCCACAGCCTTTCCCTCATCCAGCAGCCGAGTCACTTTGTCACAGAAGGTAATCAGGTTAGTTTTGCAAGACCTGCCCTTCATGAACCCGTGTGGACTGGGCCTGATCACCCGGTTCTCTTGCATGTGCTTCATGATAGCACTCAAGATCACCTGCTCCATGACTTTCCTTGGCACTGAGGTCGGACTGACAGGCCTGGAGTTCCCTGGATCCTCCCTGCGACCCTTCTTGTAGACGGGCACAACATCAGCCTCCAGTCCAGTGGGACTTCCCCAGTCTTCCAGGACTGCTGGAAGATGATGGAAAGGGGTCTGGCCGGCACATCCGCCAGCTCCTTCAATACCCTTGGATGAATCCCGTCCGGCCCCATAGACTTGTGGGTGTCTAGTCGGGCTAGCAAGGCTCTGACCACCTCCTCTTGGATCATGGCAGCCTCATTTTGCTCCTCTAGCTCCTGGGTTTGTACACAGATGGAATGACTTTCTTTACAATTAAAGACTGAGGCAAAGAAGGCATTAAGTACCTCAGCCTTTTCCTCATCCCCTGTCACTGTTGTTCCTTCTGCGTCCAATAGGGACTGTATGGTCTCCCTAGTCCTCCTTCTATTATTTATATATTTATAGAAGGATTTTTTGTTATCTTTCACAGACTTTGCCAATCTTATTTCTAGTTGAGCCTTAGCCCTTCTGATTTTTTCTCTACACAATCTCACTTCCCTCCTGTAGTCCACCCAAGAGGCCTGTCCCCTCTTGCAGAGCCCATAAATGTTTCTCTTCTTCATGGGTCATGAGATGGGTCATAGAAGTCTCATAGAAGAGTAGTGTTGTACAAGAGGTGTGTCATTGAAGTGTCGGGTCATAGAAGCACTAGGCCATAGGTTGGTGATAGAACTGTTGGATCATTGAAGTCATAAAAACACAGGTGGTGGCTCATTTAAGCGTCTGGTCATACAGGAGTCAGGTCATAGAGGGTCAGTTAATAGTAGGTTTGGTTCATAAAACAGTTGGGTCATCAAAGGGTCGGGTTGGGTCATAGAAGAAGTTGGGTCACAGAAGCATCAGGCATAGATGATTTGTATCACAGAAGAATCATAGAAGACTTGGGTCATAGAAAGTAAAATCACAGAAGAGTCAGAGGATAGTCAAGACATAGGACATAGAAGGCTCATGTCACAGAAGTGTCTGATCATACAAGAGCAGGTCAAAGAAGAGTCAGGTTATAGATGAGTTGTATCGTGGAGGAGTAATAGTATAGTTCAGTCATAAAAGGCTCATAGAAGTGTCGGGTCAGAGAAGCCTCAGGCAATAAAAGATTTGGGTGGTAAGAAGGGTCATAAAAGATTTGGGTCATGGAATAGCTGAGTCATCGAAGCATGAGAGTTTAGTCAGGAAAAGGAAGGAACAGGTCATGGAAAGGCCTTAGAAGAGTCACGTCATAGAAGTGTTGGGTCATAGAAGAGTAGGGTCAACAATTATTCAGATCATAGAGGAGTTAGGTCATAGAAGGATGGTGAGACACAATATGCCCAGGGGAAATCCCGTCCACTTCTCTTTCAGATACCCAGAAATGCAATCCAAGGAGACAACGTCTGGGCAAAGCCTTTAGATCCCCTGCCCATCCACTGGCCATTTCTAAAAAGGGCATGTCATGTGGGGGTGATGGCAGTGATCAAGGAGTTCCACTCATCTCCATGACCTTCTGAAAATGATGGAGAGTGGCCTCATGTGACATCGTCCTCCTCACTCAGCTCCCTGGGATGCTGCTCCTCCTGTCCCACAGACTGGGAAGGATTGTGTTTGCTCAAGTGATCCCTGACTTGATCCCCAGTCACCACTGGTTGATCTCCTCCAGAGTCCTGCCTCGAGTCACAGGGGCCTGGGAGATCTTGATGGGCAAGACAGAGGCAAAGAGAACAGAGAATCTCAGATCTGTCCATACCTGCTCTTCCTAAATTCAGCACTGCCCACACAGTGCCCTTTACTGTTCCTTAAAAAGCAAACACTCATCATGGGGCACTTGAATGGCCTTTCAAGTCGAGGTGGAGTTTTGGTGAGGACTGTTGCTCAGCTTGGAGGATGCTGTTCTTGAAGCCCGTCTTTCCTGAGCTCTGTGACCTTATCACAGCTCTGCCTCCCACAGAGGAGGCTCCAGCTTCTGCTGCCTGTGCCCCTGGCTGAGGGCATTGCTGCCCACTGGGGCTGAAGCCCTGCAGCTGCGGCACCAGGCAAGCTCATCCCTGCCATGAGGAAACCTGGGAACAAGCTTCCAGCAATCCGTGTGTGCAAAGGCTTTTCTTAGAGCAGAGACACAGCCAGGAGAGAAGGAAGCTGAGTGTGTTTCCAGCCCTGAGTCTAAAGACCCAGGATGAAATGTCTGAATTCACTCAGTGGAACAGATCCCCCCAGCTTGGAGAAATGAGATCATTCCCTGTTACCCTCCTGCTGTCCTGTCTAATGATGGGACAAAAATATTGATTTTCATGCCCAGTTATTTTTCTAACAGGAGCAGTGACACTGCATGAAAGAAGTTTCTCTTCCCAGCTGAGGGAGGGAACATCAGGGATGGCTTCAGCCTGTTTCTCAGCAGTTTCTCCTGGAGCCCCAGGGACACCTCGAGGGAGCCCAGAGGGGGCAGACAAAGCGCTGCCTTGGGCTGCTCCTCTGCTGCTGAGCTGGGCTGGGCTCCTGGGACAGTGTGAGCTGATAACGAGAGGGCAGTTCTGGAAAGAGCCAGGGCTGGCCAGGAGCAGCCCCTCTGCAAAGCTCAGCAGGGCTGAGGGCACTGCCTGCAGGGAGCAGAGCTGAAGATTCACTCGGGGAGAAATGATCACAGTCACAAATACAGTAAGTCTCTGGGTGCAGGGCAGTGCACTTCTGGGAAGATCTCCTAAAGCTGCCATGTGCCACAGCTTTCGGAATCTATGAGGAGGACTTTCAGAGTTTGTCTAGTGCAGAGGAGAGGGACACCGCTCCAGAGCCAGGGTTCTCCTCTGCACCCCCAAAGGACTGGGTGTGAGGGCTGCGAGTGCAGCCAGGGGTGCCCTGGGCTCTCCTTCAGCTCCCTGCCAGGAAGCTCCCTGCGCTCCTGTCGGGGAAGGAGCGACCCCCGGCAGGGCAGGGCAGGGTCCTCCTGCTGTCCAGAGGGGGCTGTGTGTGTCAGGGCTGCTCACAGCTCCAGGTCACCCCCACAGCACTTGTAGAAGGTCTTTTTGGAGAATGACATCGGGGCAGCATCTACCTGTAAGGGATGGAGTCTGTGCTTTCAGGTTTCCACTCCTGGTGTTGGGGGGCAGTGGGGATGGGAATTTATTTCTTTTTCTTGAAAGGCACCAGTACTCCAGTTCCCGTTAGGATTTCTGTGAGCTGCTCCTCAGCCCCTGCACTCCCAGAGATGTCCCTGGGCAGGGCCCCACTGCCAGGAAGGGTCTGCAGGGCAGGGCAGAGCACACGGTGTGCTCTGTGAGCACAGACACAAGGAGATCCAGGGACAGAGAAACAGCTCCCAGCAGGGACAAGCTCCAGGCAGCAGAGACATGGGCAGGGATGGAGAAGGATCTGCTCCCATTGACACCATGGGATGCAGGATTCGGGCATCTCCCTGCCACCCCCTGCAGTGCAGACATCTATGATGGAGCGAACCCACTCTCTTGTCTCCCACCTCCTCTCTTCAGACCATAGGTGGTCAGTCACCTTCTCAGCATCCTCACCCTTTCAAAGGAGACATTACCAGCCCCCTGATTGTTTCTCTGCTCTTTCAATCTGCAGCAACTCTGTGCATGTCTCCCTCTTCCCTCTCCTTCCTTGGCTCCCCAGGTTCTTACCACTGGACCATCTGGGATGGGGTTTGGGTTAAGCTGCAGTTCAGAGACCAGTCCTGTGGTTCCTGCCATGCAGGTGTAGCTGTAGGAGTAAGAGTCTAATCCCTCTCCCAACTGACAAGTTCAGGCAATGCAAATGAGCAGATTCTCTTTTCAGGACACCCCACATTTGTGACATGTGATTCTTTGCTTGCAGTGTCCTGCTGTGCTTCAGGCTGCCCTCCAGAAGGCACATCTCTCCCGTGGTATCTTTGTGTCATCTGGCAGTGCCATGGATACCTCACACAAAGGCCATGGAAGTGCTGCTCATCGTCTGTGTGGGGGAAGCATCAGTGAGCCCTCTGTGTCCCTGACTGCGAGAGGAGAGCTGAAATCCCCACTCCAGTAGGATAAGGTGAGGGTATTAGGAGATCTGCACAGGGAAACTGGATTGCTCAGCTTCCAGCAGTGCCAGTTTTTTGGGGAGGGAACACCCAAGTGCAAAAGTTCTCCATCACAGGGCAGCTGAGACCAGGGCTGATGGACAGACCGGCTGTGCTCACTCTGCATGAAGGGGCAGCCCGTTTGCCTGTCAGGATCCACAAGATATCACTTGGAGTGAAGCAGAGAAGCCTGGAGTTTCTTCATCCTGAGCTGTGTTGGGGCAGTGAGAACAGAAGACAAAACAAAATCCCCTCACCTCTGCTCTGCAGTTGGGTGAATGGCGAGGGACAGTGCTGGAAATCTCTTTGATATCAGGAGTGGATTCATCCTGAGATCACCCTTTGTTCTGTTCCCCTGTTGCTGTAGGGCAGGACCGACTCCTGTAGAGCCCACATCACAGCCTCCTGCTCCCTGTGGCAACCTCAGAGAGGAGCAATCAGAGGTTGTGAAAGGGACCTGCCAAATATACTCCTTCCTGAAAGGGTCAGTTTGGGGGTAGTTCTATGAAGAAGAGCATTGATTTTGGTCAGAGAAATGTCCCCTAAATTGTCTTTCTCTTTTCCCTCTTGGACACTGCCCCATACCCAGAGGCAGCACATGTCCAACAGCAGCTCCATCACCCAGTTCCTCCTCCTGGCATTCGCAGACACACGGGAGCTGCAGCTCTTGCACTTCTGGCTCTTCCTGGGCATCTACCTGGCTGCCCTCCTGGGCAACGGCCTCATCATCATCACCATCGCCTGTGACCAGCACCTCCACACCCCCATGTACTTCTTCCTCCTCAACCTCGCCCTCCTCGACCTGGGCTCCATCTCCATCATTGTCCCCAAATCCATGGCCAATTCCCTCTGGAACATCAGGCCCATCTCCTATACAGGGTGTGTCTCGCAACTCTTTCTGTTTGTCTTTTTCATTACAACAGAATTTTGTATTCTCACCATCATGTCCTACGACCGCTACGTTGCCATCGGCAACCCCCTGCACTACGGGACCCTCCTGGGCAGCAGAGCTTGTGTCCACATGGCAGCAGCTGCCTGGGGTGCTGGGTTTCTCTACGCTCTGCTGCACACAGCCAGTACATTTTCCCTGCCCCTCTGCCAGGGCAATGCTGTGGACCAGTTCTTCTGTGAGATCCCCCAGATCCTCAAGCTCTCCTGTTCACACTCCTACCACAGTGAAGTTGGGCTTATTGTAGTAAGTGTCTTAGTAGCATGTGGCTGTTTTGTTTTCGTGGTGGTGTCCTATGTGCAGATCTTCAGGGCCGTGTTGAGGATCCCCTCAGAGCAGGGACGGCACAAAGCCTTTTCCACATGCCTCCCTCACCTGGCTGTGATCTCCCTCTTTATCAGCACTGCAGGATTTGCCTACTTGAAACCTCCCTCCATCTCCTCTCCACCCCTGGACCTGGTGGTGTCAGTTCTGTATTCAGTGGTGCCTCCAGCACTGAACCCCCTCATCTACAGCTTCAGGAATCAGCAGCTCAAGGATGCAGGGTGGAAACTGATAACTGGATGGTTTTCTGAAGCAATGAACTGCTCATCACCTTCTGCATAAGAGTTTATCATGAAAATCATGGCAGGCTCAGACTGGCTTCTCTATTTGTTGTTGGTGTTCCTGGTTTTTCAATAGCAATAATCTTGTAATCCTGTTTTAAGTTCACTGCCACCTTCTCTTTTCTTACTGATTGGCTGTGTAAATGAGTAGCTGTGCTCTCTGTGTGCTTAAATAAAATAAAGGGATATTCAGCACCTTCTGTTTCCTGATATCTTTTGTCCAAGGCCTTTTTGGAGCTGCAGAGACAGTTCCTGCAGACATAGGTGGAGGGGAAAGGAGTCCCAGCACAGCAGCACTGCCAGGCACCAGCACTTGATCTCCCAGAGCTGTTCTCATTCCCCTTCCACACACCCATTGCCCTGCTGTAAAGCCTGAGTGCTCTGAGCTTGGTCACATTGCCTATAGTTTGCATCATGTCATCATTGCTGAAGGTTTGCATCATATTTGGGTGTTTAAAAACATGATTATTGCACTAATTTAAACTAACGGATGTGATCTACATGGACTTCTGTAAAGCCTTTTACGCAGTCCCTCACAACATCCTTCTCTCTTAATTGGAGAGATCTGGATTTGATGGGTGGATGGTTGGTGGATAAGACTTTGGCTGGATGGTCGTATTTAGAGAGTAGCGATAAACGGCTCAATGTCCAGATAGAGATCTGTGATAAATGGTGTCCCTCGGGGGTCCATACTGGGACCAGTGCTGTTCAATATCTTCATCAGTGATATAGAGAGCGAGATTGAGTGCACCCTCAGCACGTTTACTGATGACACCAAGCTGAGTGATGCAGTTGCCACATTGGAAGGACAGGATGTCATCCAGAGGGACCTGGAGAAGCTGGAGAAGTGGGGCTGTGAGAACGTCATGAGGTTCAACAGGGCCAAGGGCAAGGTCCTACAGCTGGGTTGGGGCAATCTGCAGTTTCACTGTGCTTGAGATTGAGATGTGATTGAGAGCAGCCCTGCAGAGAAGGACTTGGGGGTGCTGGTCGATGAGAAGCTCGACATGAAGCAGTGTGCCCAAGCGGCCAAGAAGGCCAGTGGCATCCTGGCTTGGATCAGAAATGGTGTGACAAGCAGGTCCAGGGAGGTTATTCTCCCTCTGGACTCGGCACTGGGGAGACCGCTCCTCGAATCCGGGGGTCAGTTCTGGTCCCTCACCACAAGAAGGATGTTGAGGCTCTGGAGTGAGTCCAGAGAAGAGCAACAAAGCTGGTGAAGGGGCTGGAGAACAAGAGGAGCATCTGAGAGAGCTGGGGGTGTTTAGCCTGGAGAAGAGGAGGCTGAGGGGAGACCTCATTGCTCTCTACAACTACCTGAAAGGAGGTTGTGGAGAGGAGGGAGCTGGGCTCTTCTCGCAGGTCATGTGGGACAGGACAAGAGGGAATGGCCTCAAGCTCCACCAGGGGAGGTTTAGGCTGAACATTAGAAAAAAAATTTTCACAGAAAGAGTCACTGGGCACTGGCAGAGGCTGCCCAGGGAGGGGGTTGAGTCACCTTCCCTGGAGGTGTTTAAGGCACGGGTGGACGAGGCGCTAAGGGGCATGGTTTAATGATTGATAGGAATGGTTGGACTCGATGATCCAGTGGGTCTCTTCCAACCTGGTGATTCTATGCTTCTATGCTTCTATGAGCCGGCAATATGTGCTTATAGCCCAGAGGACCAACTGTGTCCTTGGCTGCATCAAAAGAAGTGTGGCCAGCAGGTCGAGGGAGGTGATTCTTCCCCTCTATACCTCTTTTGTGAAACCTCATCTGGAGTACTGTGTCCACGTCTGGAATCCTCAACAAAAGAAGGATGTGGAACTGTTGGATCGGGTCCAGAGGAGGCTACAAGGATGATCAGAGGGCTGGAGCACCTCCCATACGAAGACAGTATGAGAGTATGGGTTGTCCAGCCTGGAGAAGAGAAGGCTCTGAGGAGACCTTATAGTGACCTTCCAGTACCTGAAGTGGTTACAAGAAATCTGGGGAGGGACCCTTTACAAAGACTTGTAGTGATAGGATGAGGGGCAATGGGTATAAACTGGAGAGGGGCAGATTTAGGCTAGACATAAGGAGGAGTTTCTTCGCCATGAGGGTGGTGAGGCACTGGAACAGGTTACCCAGGGAAGTTGTAGCTGCCCCATCTCTGGAGGTGTTCAAGGCTACGTTGGATGGGGCCTTGGGCACCCTGATGTAGTGGGACAAGTCCCTGCCCATGGCAGGGGGGCGTGGAACTAGTTGAGCTGCAAGGTCCCTTCCAACCCAAACTATTCTATGAGTCTATGATTCTATAAATCTCTGCCTCCCAGGCCAGAGGAGATATGGACAGGGATGCTGAGCAGCTGGTGTCAGGAGCAGCTGATGCCCTGGTGTTACTGTGCTGCTTTGCAGGACACGTTTATCTGAACCAGGGTGAGAACCAGACAGTGGTTCCCCCCAAAACAGCCCTGCTGAAGGTGCTGCAGCGGGCACCTGCCTGTCGGGATGGCAACCCAAGGAGCACCCTTCTCCACTGTAGGTTCCTGAGAAAGAAGTGGATCACAGAATGTCGTGGAAACAGGCTGAATTCCATACGTGCCCATAGGTGAAGGCCACCTGAAGCTCTGCCCTGGGAAGCTCTTTGCCAGCCCCTCCCACCCTGCTCTGCTTCCAGTACTGGCTGCAGAGCTGGTTGGGGCTGAGCTTAGAGCTGGTGTGAGCTCCAGGGAGTGTTTTCTCCTGACAGCACCATGCCTGGTTTATTTTGGATCAGCACGGTCCACGCACTCAGTAACTGTCCAGACTTTGTTCCTGAGTGGAAGGGAGAGATGAGGGCCATGGAGCAATCCTGCATCTGAACTGCATCCACCTCCATTCCAATGGGAAAAAAATAGATTGGAATGTTTCCCAGGAGCTGATCTCTCCTGTTTCTTTACAGATGTGGCTGGAGGTGACGGATCTCGGGCTTCCTGTCTGAGTCCCAGCGCTGATGCGCAGGGAGATCACATGGGCACATGACGGCTTTTGAATTCCTTTGGGAGCTGCCAGCTCAAAGCCCTCACAGGAGCGAGGCCTCTTTCGTGGGTGTGAGAATACCAACCATCATCGCATGTGCCAACCCATTCCATGATCCTCTCTTGTCCTGCTGTTCAGTTCTGACAGGGTGATCACCATGTGAGATGGGATCTTCTCATGGAGGCTTGGGTGCAGATGTGGCTCCTGCTCCCGCTTCTTGGCTGGATCCTGTGCTGGAGCCCTATTGTCCTCCATGGTGTTTGAGGGCTCTGGGTGGTACCTCAGAGCCAGGGCCAGATGGAAGCCAGACACCCAGCTTGAGGTGGGACAGCCGGCTTGAAGGCAGCAACCATGAACTGTGTGGATTCAGACTCAAGTAGTTACTCTCTCTTTCTAGATGTATTTTAGATAATTCGGTTGTGCTTTTCCTCTGGCTTTGAGGGTCTGTGGCCTCTTCGAGGCCACTAGAAAGTGCCCAGGACATGGTGACCAGAGCATGGGGTTCAGTCTACTGCATCCTTCCCATGGGATGAGGTGGCAGGATGGGATGTGCTGTTTCCCAGCTGAATTGGCTGCAGCATCTCCCTGTCCCCTCTAAAGCTTGTGGTTTTCCAAAAATGCACTGAATGTTGCAAGAAGATCCCATGCGATCTCCTGGTCTCTCAGCAGCCTGGGTTTTGATCTTCATGGGAACACAGGGAAGTGTCAAGCTCTTAGATTTTCATCCAGGAAAGACACATCATCCCATCATAGGTGGGATCTCTTCTTAGGGAGAGCATTTCACATAACACACAATTACATTTCTACAGCATGTATTGGGTGTAAAGGAGAAGATTTTATTGTGGTGAAGCATACTTAACCATAAGCACACACTTTTTGCACCTATCTCTTTCCTCTCAGGAATAAAAACTTCTTTAAGTGCCTCTTTAAAGCAGAGATGATCCCTAGATGGAAGCCATTCTGTGACACAATGGAATCTAGAAAATAGAGCAATAAAGTTGAATTTTTAAAACAAGGGAAACTAGATTGCACTTTTACAGAGGAAAAGATTTCATTTACATCTATTCAGCTGTTCAATCTTGAGCACATCTTGCTTTCTTCTTCAGAGAAGCATGCTCCACTTCAACATCTCACTACAATGTATTATCAAATTACCTATCTTTTTCAGTTCAACTGTTTTTCAATTGAAAGTGATTATCTACATTTCCCTTCATTTCGATTCTTCTTTTTCCTGGATGCCTCATTATTCCCCTAATTTGCATATTAAACCAGTCTTCCTTTTAAACTGGGAATTATCTCTGCTTCCCGGAGAGGACAGAATACTGAGCCTGTAATGGACTTCTTATGAACTATACAGGATAAGACCATACCATACAGAACAGGTCTTAAAATATTAATATGCCTATATAGATTACTTCAGGTCAAAAGTAATAAAGGTATTTTAAGTATTAACCACCGAGATGAAACTGAAAACAGCCAATCTGACAGCACAAGCAGGCTCAGATGATGCTGATCACAGTGAAGTATCTTCTGGAAATTAGGGGGGTGAGCAGGCTATTAACCTGCTCATACCTGCCTGGTTTTTCCACTAGGCTACTCTGCTGTCCTGTCCAGCAATGAGCGGAACAAAGCAAAAGCCATAAAGCCAGCCTCAGAGCAGCATTTTCATGCACACCTTTAAGTGTTATAACCTAGAAGTTGGCCCTTCCAGTCTAAGTTGACCTCCCCAGCCTAAAAACAGAATTGGTAGAAATGAAGCATGTACTGCCAGAATTGTTTACCATACACAAGAAGGTACCTGGACTCCTTGTTTCCTCATTGGGCTTGTAAATACTCTGGGTGCCTAACCTTACATCTTCAGGCATACTCAAAGCCAGGAAGATCTAACCAGCCTGTGTGGAAGGCTGAGGCAAGGCAGAGGGAGTCCAGTATCTGCCCTTTGGATGCACAGCGTGTATTTAAAGGACTGAGTCTGTCTGATTCAGCAAGGCTGCAGAAGCCAGACTGGAAGCAGGGCACAGATGATGGACTGCCATTTCCTAAGGGATGGGGAGCTGAGCAGGATGCATTTCAGCTCTGTCCTGGGCCCATGGGCAGGAGCTTTGAGCCTCATGAGGGCTATTAAGGATCTGACCCCCACTTCAGGAGCCATGCCTTCCTTCCCACCTGCATCACACTTCCCTCTCTTCACAGCAGCAGCTGTGAACAAACATGCACCCAGCACAGCCTCCTTCAAGAGACGCCTGCACCCATGGAGCCTCCCCAGCCAGCACTCTGCAGCCATCACCCTGTGCCTGGCTGGGGCAGCCCAGGATGGCGCCGTGGTCAGGCACAAAAACATACAGGCATGTCCCGAAGGGTTACAGAGATTACCTCTGTATAAACGACAAAACACACACACAAGCCAACCTAGAACAAACTAGAGCTGCAGATGAATTTTTTTGGCTTGCCTACCCTACTAGGCTAGACTTGAGTTTATTCTTGAAGATGACCTAATGATCCAGTGGAAGGTGTCCCTGCCCATGGTGGGGGCCTTGGAACTGGATGATCTTTAAGGTCCCTTCCAACTCAAACTATTCCATGATTTCATAAAAAAAATGGACTGTGTATCATAACTGTTTGGAACACAAGTATTAACTTTCTTAAACAGAGAGAGAAAAAAACTTGAAGAAATACTCAGGCATCATCTACCGACTTTCAAACTAGCTACAGTTATAAACTATTCTGGTATAGTTTAATTTAGACCGATTCCTAATTCAGCTTATCAAGAGAGTAAGCTAAATACATTAGCAAGCATATACTAAAATAGATCGTTCTGCCTTTGCAATCAAAGTTACAAATGACAAAAAGAATTTGCTTTGTGAAAGAAGAACAAAGCAGCAAAACACTTCTGGAATTTTTCCAAACTAAGAAGTTCACTTTACTGTCAAATGCATCAAATTCATGAGTTTGAAACCAAGAGCAGAATATTTGAACAGCTTCCTATTTACCTAATATAGGCAAATCCACACATTGCAGCATAAACCCTGCACCTCTCTTATGGCATTTTGTCTCACTCTCACTCCTTTCTATTTATTATGACCTAGTTCACTTATTTAGGAGGCAGTTCACATGTCTTCCTTTTATTTTTTTTGCTATGATCCTCTTTATAGGTCCACTTAGAGACAGTCTATTGTCTAACAATAACTCCTCTCAATATCCCAAAAACCCATGCTCTCCACTGCAAAATATTGTTTACAAAATATTTTTGGCACTCAGAAAGAATTAGAGGGTGTCATTTAAATTTTATTACAGGGAAGCCAGAAGCAGCATTAAAATTTTTAGGTCTAGAAGGGACATCCAACTGCCATCTCAAATTCTAGACATATGCTGCTGGGACATCTAGTTTTGTAAGTGTGTCTTTTGGCAAGGAGAAAATCCTTGGAGTAGACATCAAAAACTTGTTTTCACATCTGGCATTTCCAAGTGGAGAGTCACATTTCTGCTCCTCTCACTTTCTTGCTTATCTTTACCCAATTCCTGTGAGAAACGCTGAAACACCTTTGCCTCCTGACCGCACAAGAGAACACAGGAAAAAAAGCTTTATGTACACAAAGATGGGTCGATCAGAAACTACATCCAAGTATTGAACCATCTAGGAAGATTTTAATATGAAGTACACACCAGCTGGAACTTAGATTTGCCTCCATGCCTTGGAGGGAAGCATCTAGTAAATGCTTAACATCAGCCTCATCTCAGAACAGCTGCATTTCAGCATCTGTGTTACATGCACAGACTTCAAAGCAGCACATTCCATCACGCACACCACTGCACAGTCATCTAGCAAAACATTCTAATTTTAGCACATGGTCTGACATTTTCAATAGTACCAAGCAGAGGCATCTACCCAAGCAATCAGCAGGTACTGGCATCCTCAGGACCTCCCAGCTCAAGTGCAAGGTTTCAGCTGCTGCATTTTCCTTGCGTGTCAGGATTGGGGGACCAGGAGCTACAGCTGAGGATCCAGGTCATGGACCAGCTCTTTGGTGCTACTGTTTAAGTCACTTCTGAATTTCCTCCCTTTGCAAAGTATTCTTCACCCCAATTCAGTTAGCATCCCTCGTGTACAAACGATTATCCGCTTTCCATTTTACTGCTACTTTTACTTACAATGGGATCGGCCTTTACTCTCACCTTTTTCTACTCTCAACTTTTTTTACCCTCAACACAGAAAGGTGTTTTTCTGCAACAAGAATAAAAGCAAATATTAACAATTATATTTTTCTTCAGTAGCTTGAACTTGCTTCTTCCTGGATGTTTAACTTCTCACTTGCATTAAAAACTCCAGTTATTTTCCTCCAAACCAATATTAAAATGTCTGTAGCACTTTTCTCAAGCATGGCAAGAATGAAGTATGCATTTTCCTTATTTCTGTGAAGCTCCTGCAATAGTCACTATTCCAGGTATTCCCTGTAGCATAAAAAAGCTAACTCTAAATGTAGAGTTTGCAGCATTTAACACTTTTACTTATCCCACACCTCAGTCCGCTGTGTTTTTCTCAAATCCTTGGGTCATAACCTCATGTGATTACATAAACTCAAGCTGAATTTCTTTTGCCCTTTTTTTCAAATCTATTTAGAGTTTTGTGATTGCTGAAAAAAATGTCAAAACTCGATTCAGATGTTCCCAAACAACCATTTATATGCATACAGCCTTTCATATCACCTGTTAAATCACCTGAAAACTGAGCACATTTGATAACTGGGGAACCTCAAAAGGAAGAATAACACAGGTTTGACCAGCTTCAAGTCAGTCCTTAAGCAGAGTAACCAGCCCCAACGTTTGATATCCTCTAGCCAAGGAGTGCAGATACACACATGATGACTCCGTGTTTGAGAGGAACTGACAGCTAAGCACCTTGTAAACACTGAACTTCAATGTTTTGGTTTTGCATGCTGAAAACTGGATGTTCTCCAATCACACATGCAGCAGATTAGAAGCTGTTATACAGCTACACACATGCGACTCGGATACTTTTCTTTGCACAGCAATGTGAAAGTTAAAGTGTTTCACCTTCCCCTCCCTCGCCCTCAGGTTTATCGTCTCCTCAGGGCAAAGGAAAACGCATTTTCTCTTTCTTTCAGGAATAATACTAAGATAAAAGAAAACCAAACAGATACAAGGAAGAAAAATGAGTATTCAAATTCTATAATTTGAATTATAATTCAAATATTTATATTTTGAATTGGACTACTATGTACCACAACTCCATTTTACAATGTGTAATTTTATAGAGTTTTTCCTGAGCAAAACCTTTTTTTTTCCTGTGGTTGCTCTCAGATTCATTGCAGCTAATTTTGTTACACATTCTGGTGATTAAAGTTGGAGTCACAAGGTCCTTCTTCAATTTAATTAATGCCCAGTTGACTCAGGGTTTTGTTCAGCACCAGTAATACCAGGTTTTCCAGGAGTTTAATGGTCAAATACAGTTTCCAGAGTAGTCCAGGGACTGCCTATCAAGAACACTCCGTGAGGTGAACTCCTCCTGGTCCTCAATTAAGTCTAATAGCAATTATAAAGCCATAAAAGTAGAATGTCCATTTTTTTTTCTTTTTACCCAGTATTAATAATATTTCAGAGACCGGAAAAATGAGGGGAGTGTAAAAAAAAGCAAAACCCTTGCTTGGATTTCTTGTATCACCTGTTTGGGGATGCAGGTCCCTCAGCCTGTATTTCTTAAAAGTTAGCTATAGCTTAAAGAAAAAAATACAGTTGTCCTAAATAGAATTTTGAAGGAAGAGAAAGAAGGTTGAATGTCTTAACAGCCACTTAGCTTAGGTTTATGTCTCAGCACAGCAAGTGCCTCAAAAAGGTCATACAGGGAGAGAAATAAAACAGCATGACCAAATGTGCTATTTTGTTGCTTGAATAATGGTGGGGTGTCTCATTAATAAAAGAGACTATGTAATTAAGAAGAAGGCTACCAATATTGCTTCTAGGTTAAGTGAGATTGCCACAAAGCATTCTGAAATAGATTGTAAAGCTTTTACTAGGGTGAAGGCAGCTCATATCTCTGCTGAAATGTGAATCTGCATAAAGAAGAGGAAATTGAAGATATCCATTGGCTACGCACTCAGGAAAAAACAAAACCTAACCGAAAAAAATCAGTCCTTTTAAGTCATTTTTTAACCAAGTGCTACATCCACTTGAGCTTATTTTGAAACCTCACGTAAAGCTATTGTGTGGAAAGCATTGATTTTTGTAGCAAGCATAGGGACAACATGAAAACACAATACAAAACATTTGATAAGCTGACCATCCTGACAGGATGGCAGTGCTTCCATCTCCACAACTACAAAAAAAATCTTCCAGAAGCACAGATCATCTTGACACTCTCATGCTAAAGCCAATGCATTTTCTACAATGCACAAAAATAAGCAGGATCTTAAACTGTGTTGCGTGATCAGTGGCATAGTGAGTGATCTGCATATGCAGATATGAAGGACATGACTGCCTCTTGAAGCCTGTTGCCCCACAGAGCAGAGGCATTGAATCCCATGTCATTTTGAGACTAGGTCTCAAAATTCCAGGTCTACTAGCCTGCTCCATTTGCCGGATCAAAATTGAAATGTGTCCAGAAACAATTGTCTACAGTTTAATTCAGATACAATCACCACGTAAAAGAAAATTCAACCACATAGAGTGAAACAAATACATATATACGTATACACACATACAACAATATTTTAAAAGAACTAAGAGGAGCAGAATTAAACTTAGAGCTATGACACAAGGATTAAAGTCCAATCTAGAGCGGCTACAGGGCTTGTTGCAGTAGTGTTCCTTATGAAACACTAGTCTGAGTACAAACACATGGATATTACTGGCCTTGACTATTATCTTTAGTAGCACATTTCAGTAACGGTTTTTAGCAGTGTCCAGAAAATATGGTCAACCTATGTATAATCAAGAGTTAAGTGACAGCCTTCAACACTGTTACACGCTAAATTATTGTCAAGTTTAGCAGCACAGAAGGATGCTACATCGAGTCTCAATCTTTTGATGATATTTGATTGTCTTTTATTGATTATTTTCTTGGTACTAAAATAATTGTAAGGAGAAATAAGAGATATTGATGGAGAAATTAAGCCCTTGAATTGCATACCTTTTCCACCTTTACTATTTTCTCTCTCTCATTTCCCCCCCTTTTTGAAATAGAAGGAAAAGGACTCCTGTTATACTGAATCAGAATGAACCTGGCATTGAAAATCCCCATGTAGCTCATTAGGTCCTGGTACTACAAAACTTTTTTAATCAACTCACTGTAATCATATGTGTCTTCAGTCAACATCCCTGCAATGTTAGGGAAATGCAAACCACAAAGTTTCCTATAGCCATGCATATTTACTATTGACAAAGTTGTCAATAGATACACTGTTTTCAACATTTGGATCTCTGAATCAACCGGCAAAAAGATTTGCTGGAATATGCTAGACAAGAACTGCATAAATTAGATAAGGAGCAGCATTTGTTCCTCTCCTCTCCAGCAAATTATTCTGCATTGAAGTAAAAACTATTTAGTGATGGACTGAAGGACTTGTGAAAAGCTACAGACTTAAACAGGGGGACTTAATTGTGTTTGTCAGGCACCTGATTTGAGATTTTCTTTTCATATTTCTTAGAAATAGAAATTACTAGAAAAACATCTTGCTGCTGCAGCTTTCTTGCCTTGGCAATTATTTGGGATATCACAACTAGCATTATTAGTACAGGAATTGAAAAATATGCATGGAAAAGTCAAAAACAATGTAAGCACAAAGGAACAAAACTATTCCATAAATATTCCAAATATTTCAGTCAAGGAGCTCTAAAAAAAAAAAATAAAAAGAAACCCTACTGCAGCATGCCTTCACCCTTGATGTTATAGAAAACTTATCTTAAATTTGGTTAATTTCATAAGTTACAATACAAGTTAAAAAGATCTTAAATATCAAGTAAAAATGAGACTTGGAGGAGAAAAAGCCCATGTTCTTACTGTGTTTAAATTTCTTACAGCTCATCATATCTTCAGTCATTACGTTTGTAACATTAGGTTGATAAAAAAATAGGAAAAGTCTTAGGCATTTCCTATTGAAAAAAAGAAAAAGAAAAAAACAGATAATGCTTTGATTTAGGTTCTTATCATCTGATAGCCTTAACTTCATTGCTATTTAAGAAGATGCAGGAAATGATTTATTGTTGACTGTCATTTCTGGAGGTGAATAATCTTCTTCCTCAGTATTAAAGTGCCTTTCTGGCAAATCAATCCACCATAGATCATGTCATAAGACTGTCTTCTGATGTTAATAAAGCATTTGGTAATAAGAAGCTTTATGAATGGTACTTAGAGACACAGAAATACCATAATATCCCATTTTAAAAGAGGCAATCTTGCCCGTGATACTGGTTTTTAATAAGTTTCTTAATTCAAAATATACTCTGCTTAAGAGAGCAACAGGTTGTGAAAATGATTTTTCCAGTCAAGAGATCAATTTAGGATGACAACAGTCAGCTGAAGGTGCAGACTATATGACTAATGGACATAATGTAAATTAATTAAGGTATTTCACCTTGAAAAATAGCATTCTGATATATCCTAATGTTCCTGTATAATAAAAAGACTGCCTTTTAGATTAAAAGGAAAAATAGAGAGGAGTTAACGTGGAATAGCATATATAGTTAATCCTATTTTTCAATAAAAATCATTCTTCAAACGTAACAGTTTCTATTCAAAGGAGTTGCACTCACATTCTTAATATAGTAGGGGGAAAACTACAAAACAGCTGAAAATGTGAACGGAAAGTCTTATGTTATTGAAGTGTTATTGATGTATTTTAATCGTTATTGTTGTCGTTTCAGTATTTTTTATCAAAATTACGATCAAAACCAACTAAAACTGAACCTACAAATTCAAAATGCTGGCCCAGGTCCAACATGCATTAAAAAGGTAAATAATATTGATAAATATAAAAATTTACTATGTTATTCTTCTAAATATCTTTGACAGATTTATAGGCAATCTAACTCATAAATGGAATCAGTTTCTAAACAAAGTCAGGGACATTACTTCACTCTGGTAAAGTTTTAACTTAGCATTCTTTTTCCAATACAGACTTTTTCTAAAAGGCCAAAGAAGCACAAGCACTTAAAAGAGAGGTATTATCTTCCCTACATTTATCTTAAAATATCAGTTATTTTATATTGTATTTTATTTATTGTTAAAAAGCCATTAGAAAAAGCAAATTAATCTTTTCTTACAAATGTCTTTGTAAAACTAATTTCTAAGATCAAGTGAAGAACTCTGCATTCGCTATGTAATGAGTATTTATTTGCACCATTATGAAAATATTCTATATTCCTAAAGGTGCACTTCGACTTCAAACAGAACTCCCTCCTCCAGACCTGTGCAGCGCATTATGAAATGATCCAGCAGAGGGACCCTTTCAGTTAAAAATTAAAAATCACCCATTAATCAACCTTTGAATAAAATGCCACAAGGCTATATTTAAGCACATAGCATCAGATAGTGCCTAAATTATTAAGATTACAGCAAGTGTAGCAATATTTCTGATACAACACAGAGGTTTAAGACAGACTAATAAATTTTCACTTTGTGTTCATAGATTTCCAGTAAACAATGTATAAGGTTAGTTTGCTATGTGATATTTCAAGAATACCATTCGACTACCAATTACTTGGCCTGGCTGGTACCACTGTCCACAGGTTGCTAAATCGCACTGTGACAGTACTAGAGGTAGAAGAATTAATAAGACAATCAATACGTTATTACCTGTCAGTAAAATCATACAATCGTAGAATAACCAGGTTGGAAAAGACCCACCGGATCATTGAGTCCAACCATTCCTATCAACCATTAAACCATGCCCCTCAGCACCTCGTCCACCCATGCCTTAAACACCTCCAGGGAAGGTGAATCAACCCTCTCCCTGGGCAGCCTGTTCCAGTGCCCAATGACCCTTTCTGTGGAAATTTTTTCCTAATGTCCAGCCTAAATCTCCCCTGGTGGAGCTTGAGGCCATTCTCCCTTGTCCTGTCCCCTGTCAGTTGAGAGAAGAGCCCAGCTCCCTCCTCTCCACAACCTCCTTTCAGGTAGTTGTAGAGAGCAATGAGGTCTGCCCTCAGCCTCCTCTTCTCCAGGCTAAACACCCCCAGCTCTCTCAGCCAGGTCGAGTCATTTTGTCATAGAAGGCGATCAGGTTAGTTTGGCAAGACCTGCCTTTTGTGAACCCGTGTTGACTGGGCCTGATCCCCCGGTTCTCTTGCATGTGCTTCGTGATAGCACTCAAGATCACCTGCTCCATGACTTTCCCTGGCACTGAGGTCAGACTGACAGGCCTGTAGTTCCCTGGATCCTCCCTGAAACCCTTCTTGTAGATGGGCACAACATCAGCCTCCAGTCCAGTGGGACTTCCCCAGTCTTCCAGGACTGCTGGAAGATGATGGAAAGGGGTCTGGCCGGCACATCCGCCAGCTCCTTCAATACCCTTGGATGAATCCCGTCCGGCCCCATAGACTTGTGGGTGTCTAGTCGGGCTAGCAAGGCTCTGACCACCTCCTCTTGGATCATGGCAGCCTCATTTTGCTCCTCTAGCTCCTGGGTTTGTACACAGATGGAATGACTTTCTTTACAATTAAAGACTGAGGCAAAGAAGGCATTAAGTACCTCAGCCTTTTCCTCGTCCCCTCTCACTGTTGTTCCTTCTGCGTCCAATAGGGACTGTATGGTCTCCCTAGTCCTCCTTCTATTATTTATATATTTATAGAAAGATTTTTAGTTATATTTCACAGACTTTGCCAATCTTATTTCTAGTTGAGCCTTAGCCCTTCAGATTTTTTCTCTACACAATCTCACTTCCCTCCTGTAGTCCACCCAAGAGGCCTGTCCCCTCTTCCAGAGCCCATACATGTTTCTCTTCTTCTTGATAGCACTCAAGATCTCTCTGTTCAACCAATCTGGTTTTCTCCCCTGCCGGCTTTTTTTCCGGAACACGAGGATGGCTTTCTCCTGAGCTGCTAGGATTTCCTTTTTGAAGAGCTCCCAGCCCTCATGGGCTCCCTTGCCCTTGAGTACTGTCTCCCATGAGACTTTGCCAACCAGCCTTCTGAAGGGTTCAAAGTCTGCCCTCTGGAAATTTAATGCTACTGTCCTGCTAACCACCCTCTTCACTTCACCTAGAACAGAAAACCCCATCATCTCATGATCACTTAGTCCTAGGCATCCTCCTACTGCCACATCCCCTGCAAAGCCTTCTCTGTTCGCAAACAGCAGGTCCAGGAGGGCACCCTCCCTTGTTGGTTCATTCACCAACTGTGCAAGGAAGTTGTCTTCCACGTGCACCAGGAACCTCCTAGACTGCTTCCTTTCTGCTCTATTGTACTCCCAGCAGATATCAGGCAGATTGAAGTCTCCCACCAGAATGAGAGGCATTGATCTAGAGATAAACCCCAGCTGTTTATAGAAGAGCTCATCAGCTGCTTCTCCTTGGCTGGGTGGTCTGTAACAGACTCCCATCACAAAATCTACTTTCTGGTGGGCTCCTCTGATTTTAACCCACAGGCACTCAATCTCCTCATCACCACAATCCATCTCAACAGTGTCCAAGTCCTCCCTTACAAAGAGGGCTACCCCACCTCCTCTCCTACCCTTCCTATCCCGCCTGAAGAGTTTGTACCCCACCATAGCTGCACTCCAGTTATATGAGTCGTCCCATGTTTCCGTGATGGCAGCGACATCATAGGCTCCTTGCCCTATGACAGCTTCCAGCTCTTCCTTCTTGTTCCCCATGCTGCGTGCATTGGTGTAAATGCACTTCAGCTGCGCTGCCGAGCCTTCAGCCCTCTTAGAGGGAACAGAGTTCGTTCCCAACTGCCTGGTAACTGGAGTAGCTAACACCAGAGTGCCCGTATCTCCCTTAGCACCCCCAGGTGTGTTCTCCCCCACTTTCTGTGTGGTGAGGTACTGGTGGTCCTCACCAGCACACCCTCTCCCAATGACCATTGCCCCACGTCCAGGCTCACTCCTGTCTAGCCTGGTCTCAACCCCATCCCCCTTCACATCTAGTTTAAAGCTCGATTTATGAGCTTAGCTAGGTTTTTAGCAAGGGCCTTAGCCCCCCTAGGAGACACACGTGCCCATCCTTAGCAACAAAGTCTGGGGGTGCGTGAGCCACCCCATGATCAAAGAAACCAAAGCCCCTCTCCTCGCACCAGGCTCGGAGCCAGGCATTAATCAAATTCTTCTTCCTGACTTCCCGCTCCTCTCTATTTAGCCTTGGGATGGAGCAGAATACTATTTGTGCCCCAGAGCCCTCCATCATTTTCCCAATGGCCCTGAAGTCTTTCTTGATGGCTTTGGTCTTTCTGTTTACTAGATCATCATTACCAGTTTGGACTACTATCAGACTACTATCAGTAGTCTGTCTCGTGGACCAGGGAAGGAAGTTTTCTAGCTACCTCCTTCCCTGATGCCCCCGGTAAGCAGCAGACCTCTCTGTGGAGCGGGTCCGATCTGCTAATGGGTCCCTCCATTCCTTTTAGGAGGTAGTCCCCTACAACAATCACTCTCCTCTTCTTCTTGATGGAGGATGTTTTTATCTTTTTCTGAGGATGGTGCAGCCTAGGGAAGGATTCTAGGCTGTGGGAGCCATCATACCCATCCTCAGGACTGGATTCCACCTGCAGCACCTGGTACTTGTTCGCCAGGGGGATCTGGGGTTTTGGTGTCTGGGTGAGGGGAGCAGGTTTCCTTCGTCTGGCAGGAACTTGCTGCCATTCCCCATCTCTTGTTCCCCCAACCTTGCAGTTTGCAGGTGGACGGTGTTTGGACACACCAGCTCCAGCAGCCGCTGAGTTAGTGAGAGGGCCCTGCTCCACTGGTCTATCTCCCTCTCACACTCCCTGATGGTCCTCAGCCTCTTCACCTCCTCCCTTAACTCCTCCACCATGTGAAGGAGTTCCCCGACTCGGGCGCAGCTTTCACTGTTGGAGCCAGTACCAGAGGCACGAGCCGGTGTGGGAGGGGGCCCTGCCTGCAGCCTGGGGAGCTGCTGCACCCGCTGTGGCTCCGTCTGGGTGGCAGCATCCACCCTGCCTCCTGCAGCACACGGAGCAGCTTTAACCTTCTGCTGGGTGGCCACCATGGTCTTCAGGGTCTTCTGTCTAGTCTCTAGGTCCTCTCTGCGCCCTGCCTTCTCGCCCTGCCCACTCGAACTGCCACGCTCCTCTCAGGGGGACCCTTTAAATCTCCCGCGGTGGCCGCCGGGGCCGCCCCCTCCCGTCAGGCCCCGCGGGACCAGCGTGTGGGGGCTGGCAGGACCCCCGCCAGGGTTTTTCTGGAATTTTCTTGGTTCAGGGAAGCTCCAACTGCCTCAAAATGTCCACCCCACCCCAGAACTCACCGTCCTGCTGCCGGGTGCTGCCAAAGAAGCCGAAATAGGAAGAAGCCAAAATAGGAAACATTGCTGTGACAAGAGCAGAAATTAACATAAAAAAAGCCTCTTCCTTATTCAAAACATTGCCTTCCTTAGAACTAAGCAAGATGCCCTTTGGAATTTGACCCTATGAAAGCAACCTCAAACTGAATAGCACAGAGAAAATGTCTGAATTCAGAAAGCATCCTATAGTGCTGGAATTGAAGCATGTTGATGGCTGAAGTGCATATATTTAGAAAGTACAGTTCTGAACCTAACTCTTCCTAAATGTATCTTTAATTTGAGGGGAAATTTTATCAGGGAGTTTATCTTTTGCAGTAGTGGCCATGGCAGCTGACCCAGTCGTGCTGTTGTAGAAATGACGAATTTTTCACATTACAGGAACTCGATGTTTTATAACTTTCTGCATTTTCTCCTTAGATTCTGTGAACTCCCAGACTATTATTTCTATCTATTCATAAGAGGTAAAACCTTTGTAACCGATGCTTAGTCACGCAACGATATGACAAACCCCTGCGCTTCTGGAACATCTATTCTAAAAACAACTTGCAAGCTATCAAATCCTGCTAACGTAAATTCAGAAAAGATAGCTTTTTGTGCTGTCTCTTTCACAGTGCTTTGCAAAGTTCTAAGATATTTATTACATGCAAAATGCTACTTTATAACATGAGCCATAAGGTAGCTATGATATTACATCAAGACTGAAAAGTATATCAGGTTCTACCCACTACGTGGCTAACAAGGCCGTGTTTCTTTGGTACGTACTAATAAATTCCGATACGGTTATGAGGCACAAAATAGCTGTGGGGAGAAGTATCCACACTATGGCAGCTTGCTGTGATTAGACAAGAAACTGGCATCAGACTTTTTTTTGAACCTACTTGTTAAAGACGATATAAAGACTCATTTTTCTGAATGTAACATAATAATAGCAAGACACAAAAAAGCCATTTCCCTGGACAAAATAAAATACTTTCAGTGTGCCCGTTGTCTAAAAATTCATCTCCTTCCTCATCAGGCTGTCTTGGAGCTTCCTTTCTTTCACTACAGTTCTCACCCATTCCCTTATGGCATCTTAATGACTCAAGTCCTCTCACCAGACATTCTTACACGTTCATGGCCTTGCAAGATGAAGTGATTGCCAAGATGTCAGCATAAAGTGATTTATTTTTTTCAATTTTTCATCATTTTGGATGGACATGTGAAAATTTACCTAGAGGCAAAAAATCATTTGCGGAAATATTTTTTAATTAAATTTGCTTAGATGATGGAGAATTTTATGAATGTACCAGAATAGCAACTGAGGTAACAACAGAAAAGTTTCCAGAGAATTATTTTATGACGGTATTGATAATTTTTAAAGACAAAAATTTTCATTCAGTTTTTCAACAAAATAGACAACTTAAACATTAAAGATAAATTCACAGGTTATCTTGATCTCTAATTTTCACATTCCTAACACTTTTTGGATCCTTGTTTTCCCAAGTACTGCTGGAAAGGAATGAAATCTGATTGTACTTACTGACACATACAGGATTTTTTTCTTCTCACATAAGTAATGTGATGGTCACTACCACACCAAAGACAGATGGCAGATGCTAATTTCTACCCAGCTGACACACGGTGAGTTTTCCATCACCATCTACAGGGAGAACAAGAACTTGTAAGTTAGTTTGAAAGCCTCATTAGATGACTTGAATTTGCTGAGCAGAAAGCATATGGTCAGCAAAACTAGAAAGAAATGAAAAGGTGTGCGATTACTTTTCCTGTCTTCTCAAACCTGCCTCTTTGAATATTTCTACAGAGGTTTCTCACCTCATCTATATATATATATATAAGTAAGTAACTGGAGCTGAGGAACTCAGGACAGTGTGTTGTATATATATCGTTGTCTATATAGCTAATTGTATCAGAATTGCCAACAACATCTCTAATTCTGAAGTTTTATCGCACTTACATAGTAATATTGGCTAAGTTCTTAGCATCTTGAGATTACAGAAACTCCCCTCTAGTCATTTAAAATGCTGTATTTCTGGAGCACACAGTTAAAGAGATAAAGAGGAAAACGAATTCAGAATGATATGTCTAAAAATACTTCTCATTTTTTAAAGGTTTTAAAGGTTATGGTCTGACTGCAGTCCATTGCTGAACACTTCAGGTTTGCAGTAGTGCTCAGCTCTGCTGTGTAGTATGCTACATCTCATCACTAGAAACTGAACTCACAGTACATCAATCTTCTAGAAGATCATATCTAGAACTGTGGTTCCTGTAGCATGGGTATAACAAATTTACTCCCAACTGCACTTAAATATGGAATTTCTTCTTGTACATTATCTCTACCATAAAGCTGTCCCTACTACAAAGCATTTATACCAGTACACTACTTCCTATCACTCATCAGCAGGTGGCCTCCTTTCTCCTGTGTTAAAAGTTCAAGATCTTTGTCCTACAGTAAATATCCTACAGTACTATTCAAACACATCAAGTATTTGAATAACTGGCCTTTAAGAACAAGTCAAGTTTGCTTTAACTAGCAAATTTTAAAAAGTGAGCATAAATAGTTAATACTGGGAAAAAGATTGGAGTAGAGGAAATATGAAATTAGAGTTCGTTTCTTTGAGAAGTCAGTTTTAATTTATTGTTTTCTCACAAACTGAGAATCTAAAATACAGTTCCAATTCCTTTTGGGTAGGTTTTCTAAAACACACTTAGCATATTGTTGTAAGATGGATAAACAGTCTATTCAGCTAGAAAGGCATCAGTGTAGAATCAAGACACAAATTCCTACAAGCCATTCAGTAAAGTTTTTGCAGGGGTGATTTTGGATATTGTATTTCAGGAGAAACATGGACAGTATCTAGAGGACAGCAGGGAGACTGATTCAGGTCTAAGTATGTCATAAGTGAAGAAAACACATGCAAAAAAAAGAAGACTGCAGGAAACTGAATTACTCTTGGCTTAAAAAGAGAAGACATATTTAGGTCTCAAACACTCCCATGAAGAAAAAGGGAATAATCTACAAATGCATAAAGGATGACTGACAAATAATGGGCTTCAATCATAGAATCATAGAACCACCAGGTTGGAAGAGACCCACCGGATCATTGAGTCCAACCATTCCCATCAATCACTAAACCATGCCCCTTAGCACCTCATCCACCCGTGCCTTAAACACCTCCAGGGAAGATGACTCAACCCCCTCCCTGGGCAGCCTCTGCCAGTGCCCAATGACCCTTTCCATGAAAATTTTTTTCCTAATGTCCAGCCTGACCCTCCCCTGGCGGAGCTTGAGACCATTCCCTCTCATCCTGTCCCCTGTCCCTTGGGAGAAGAGGCCAGCTCCCTCCTCTCCACAACTTCCTTTCAGGGAGTTGTAGAGAGCAATGAGGTCTCCCCTCAGCCTCCTCTTCTCCAGGCTAAAAACCCCCAGCTCTCTCAGCCGTTCCTCATAAGGCCTGTTCTCCAGCCCCTTCACCAGCTTCAAACCTCTACAGTGCTCTTTTTTGTAGCCTCAATCTATACTAATGTTAAAGATTTGCAGTATCTGTTCTCTACACTACACTACTTGGAATTCAATGGCAAAAAATGGAGAGAGATAAACTTGCTATAAATTTACAATGCCTGTGCCTGTTCTGACATCATCGTCATTTACAATGCCTGTGTCGCCTGTGCCTATTGTGACATCATAGTCATTTACAATGCCTGTGGCTATTGTGACATCATCGGCATTTACACTGCCTGTTCCTATAGTGACATCATCATCATGTACAATGCCTGTGCCTGTTGTGAAATCACCGTCATTTACAATGCCTGTGACTATTGTGACATCATCGTCAATTACAATGCATGTACCTTTTGTGACATCGTCATTTACAATGCCTGTTCTTATTGTGAAGTCATCGTCATTTACAGTGCCCGTGCCTATTGAGACATCGTCATTTACAATGCCTGTGCCTATTGTGACGTCATTGTCATTTACAATTCCTGTGCTTATTGTGACATCATCATCATTTACAATGCCTGTGTCACCTGTGCCTATTGTGGCATCATAGTCATTTGCAATGCTTGTTCCTATTGTGACGTCATCATCACTTACAATGCTTATTTCGTCTTTCCCTATTGTGACATCATCGCAATTAAGAATATCTGTGTCACCTGTGCCTATTGTGACATCATCGTCAATTACAATGCCTGGACCTATTGTGACATCGTTGTCATTTACAATCCCTGTGCCTATTGTGACATCATGGTCATTTACAGTTCCTGTGCCTACTATGACATCATTGTCATTTACAATGCCTGCGCCTCTTGTGACATCATCGTTATTTACAGTGCCTGTACCTATTGAGACATCATCTTCATTTACAACGCCTGTGCCTATTGTGATGTAATCATCATTTACAATGCCTGTGCCTATTGTGACATCATCATCATTTACAATGCCTGTGCCTATTTTGACATCATCGTCATTTACAATGCCTGTGCCTATTGTGACATCATAGTCATTTACAATGCCTGTTTCGCCTGTGCCAATTATGACGTCATCATCATTTACAATGATTGTGTCTTCTGTGCCTATTGTGACTTCATCGTCTTTTACAATGCCTGTATCGTCTCTGCGTATTGTGACATCATCGTCACTTACAATGCCTGTGCTTATTGTGACGTCATTGTCATTTACAATGCCTTTGTTCGTTTGTGCCTATTGTGACATCATCGTCTTTCACAATGCCTGTGCCTCTTGTGACATCATCATCATTTAAAATGCCTGTGTCGCCTGTGCCTATTGTGACATCATCGTCATTTACAATGCCTGTATCACATATGCCTATTGTGACATCATCGTCATTTACAATGTCTTTGTCTCCTGTGCCTCTTGTGACATCAACATCATTTACAATGCCTGTGCCTATTTTATCATCATCATCATTTACAATTCCTGTGCCTATCGTGACATAATCATCATTTCCAATGCCTATGCTTCATCTGACATCATCGTC
The DNA here is from genome assembly GCF_032191515.1 of Phaenicophaeus curvirostris. Taxonomy (NCBI): domain Eukaryota; kingdom Metazoa; phylum Chordata; class Aves; order Cuculiformes; family Cuculidae; genus Phaenicophaeus; species Phaenicophaeus curvirostris. The sequence continues at coordinate 5,922,480 of NC_091418.1, read as the reverse complement.
ATGTACGTTGCCTGTGCCTATTGTGACATCATCGTAATGTACAATGCCTGTTCCTTTTGTTACATCATCGTCATTTACAATGCCTGTGCCTATTGTGACATCATCGTAAGTTACAATGCCTGTGCCTATTCTGACATCAACGTCATTTACAAAACCTATGTTAATTTTGTGATAATCTTCTATTATAATGCCTGTGCCTGTTATTACGTCATCGTCATTTTCAATGCCTGTGTCACCTGTTAGTTTTGTGACATCATCGTCATTTACAATGCCTGTGTCACATGTGCCTATTGTGAATCATCGTCATTTAAAATGACTGCGCCTTTTGTGACATCATCGTCATATACAATGCCCGTGCCTATTGTGACATCATCGTCAATTACAATGCCTGTTCCCATTGTGAAATCATCGTCATTTACAATGCCTGTGCCTATTTTGACATCATTGTCATTTACAATGCCTGTGTCGTCTGTGCCTATTGTGACATCATCGTCACTTACAATTCCTGTGTAGTCTGTTCCTATTGTGACATCATAGTCATTTACAATGCCTTTGACTATTGTGACGTCATCGTCATTTACAATTCTTTTTTCATCTCTGCCTATTGTGACATCATCGTCATTTACTATGCCCCTGCCTATTGTGACATCATCGTCATTTACAATGCCTGTGCTTCTTGTGACACCATCGTCATTTACATTGCCAGTGTCGTCTGTGCCTATTGTGAAATCATCGTCATTTACAATACCTGTACCCTCTGTGCCTATAGTGACATCATCATCATTTACATTGCCTGTGCCTATTGTGACATCATCGTCAATTACAATGCCTGTATCACATATGCCTATAGTGACATCATCGTCATTTACAATGCCCGTGCCTATTGTGACATTGTCGCCATTTACAACGCCTGTGTCGCCTATTCCTTTTGTGGCATCATTGTCATTTACAATGCCTTTATCTCCTGTGCCTCTTGTGACATCAACGTCATTTGCAATGCCTGTGCCTAATGTGACATCATCGTGATATACAATGCCTGTGTCGCCTGTGCCTATTGTTGCAACATCGTCATTTACAATGCTTCTGCCTATTGTGACGTCATCGTCATTTACAATGCCTGTGCCTATTGTGACATCATCGTAATTTACAGTTCCTGTGCCTATTGTGACATCATCATCTTTTACAATGCCTGTGTCGCCTGTGCCTGTTGTGACATCATCGTCATTTACAATGCCTGTGCCTATTCTGACATCATTGTCAATTACAATGCCTGTTCCTTTTGTGAAATCATCATCATTGACTATGCCTGTGCCTATTATGACGTCATCGACATTTAAAATGCCTGTGTCTTCTGTGCCTATTGTGATGTCATCATCTTTTACAATGCCTGTGTTCGTTTGTGCCTATTTTGACATCATCGTCATTTACAATTCCTGTGTCATCTGTTCCTATTTTGACATCAACGTCAATTACAATGCCTGTGCCTGTTGTGACATCATCGTCATTTATGTCGTCTGTGCCTTTTGTGACATCATCGTCATTTACAATGGCTGTTCTTACTGTGAAGTCATCGTTGTTTACAATGCCTGTGCCTATTCTTACATTGTCGCCATTTTCAATGCCTGTTCCTATTGTGACAACAAAATCATTTACAATTCCTGTACCTATTGTGACATCATCGTCATTTACAATACTTTTTCCTATTGTGACATCAGCGTCTTTTACAATGCCTGTGTCGTCTGTGCCTATTGTGACATCTTCGTCATTTAAAATGCCTGTGCCTATTGTGACGTCATTGTCATTTACAATTCCTCTGTCATCTGTTCCTGTTTTGACATCATCGTCATTTACAATGCCTGTGCCTATAGTGACATCATCGTCATTTAAAATGCCTCTGCCTATTGTGACATCATTTACAATGCCTAAGCCTATTGTGATGTCATCGTCATTTACAATGCCTGTGCCTATCGTGATATCATCATCATTTACAATGCCTGTGACGTCTGTGCCTATAGTGACATCATCATCTTTTACAATGCCTGTTCCTATTGTGACATCAATGTCATTTACAATACCTCTCGTCTCTGCCTATTGTGACATCATCATCATTTATAATGGCTGTGCCTATACTGATATCCTCGTCATTTACAATGCCTGGGCCTGTTGTGACATCATTGTCATTTACCATGCCTTTGACTATTGTGACGTCATCGTCAGTTACAATGTCTGTGCCTATTGTGACATCATCGTCTATTACAATGCCTGTGCCTGTTATTACGTCATCGTCATTTACAATGCCTGTACCTATTGTGACATCATTGTCATTTACAATGCCTGTCATCTATGCCTATTGTTACATCATCATCCTTTACATTGCCTGTGCCTATTGTGACATCATCGTCTCTTACAATGCCTGTGTTGTCTCTGCCTATTGTGACATCATCATCATTTACAATACCAGTGTCGTCTGTGATTATTGTGACATCGTCATTTAAAATACCTTTGTCGTCTCTGCCTATTGTGACATCATCGTCATTTAAAATGCCTGTGTCGTCTGTCCCTATTGTGACATCATCATCATTTACAATGCCTGTGTTCGTTTGTGCCTATAGTGACATCATCATCATTTTCAGTGTCTGTGCCTATTGTGACATCACCGTCATTTACAATGCCTGTGCCATCTGCGCCTATTTTGACATCATCGTCGTTTGCAATGCTTCTGCCTATTGTGACATCATCGTCATTTACAATTCATCTGCCTATTTTGACATCATTGTCATTTACAATGCCTGTGCCTTTTGTGACATCATCGTCATTTACAGTGCCTGTGTTGTCTATGCCTATTGTGACATCGTCATTTACAATGCCTGTGCCTATTTGGACATCATTGTTATTTACAATGCCCGTGCCTATTTTGACATCATTGTCATTTACAATGCCTGTGTCGTCTGTGCCTATTGTGACATCATCGTCACTTACAATTCCTGTGTAGTCTGTTCCTATTGTGATGTCATCGTCATTTACAATTCTTTTTTCGTCTCTGTCTATTGTGACATCATCGTCATTTACTATGCCCGTGCCTATTGTGACATCATCGTCAATTACAATGCCTCTTCCTTTTGTGAAATCATCATCATTGACTATGCCTGTGCCTATTGTGATGTCATCGTCATTTCCAATGCCTGTGTCACCTGTGCCTATTGTGGCATCATCGTGAATTACAATGCCTATGCCTGTTGTGAAATCATTGTCAATTACAATGCCTGTTCCTATTGTGACATCATCGGCATTTACAATTCCTGTGTCGTGTTTTCCTATTGTGAAATCATCGTCATTTACAATACCTGTACCCTCTGTGCCTATAGTGACATCATCATCATTTACATTGCCTGTGCCTATTGTGACATCATCGTCAATTACAATGCCTGTTCCTTTTGTGAAATCATCATCATTGACTATGCCTGTGCCTATTGTGACATCATCATCATTTACAATATCTGTGTCATCTGTACCTATTGTGACATCATCGTCAATTACAATGCCTATGCCTGTTGTGACATCAATGTCATTTACAATGTTTGTGTCATCTGTACCTCTTGTGACACCATCGTCATTTACAAAACCTGTGCCTATTGTGACATCGTCATTTCCAATGCCTATGTCGTCTGTGCCTATTGTGACATCATTTGCAAAACCTGTGTCTATTGTGACATCATCGTCATTTACAATGCCTGTGTCATCTGTGCCTATTGTGACATCATCGTCATTTACAATGCCTGTGTCACATGTGCCTATTGTGACATCATCGTCTTTTACAATGCCTGTGTCATCTGTGCCTATTGTGACATCATCGTCATTTACAATGCCTGTGTCACATGTACCTATTGTGAATCATCGTCCTTTACAATGCCTGTGCCTATTGTGACATCATCGTCATTTACAATGCCCGTGCCTATTGTGACATTGTCGTCATTTACAATGCCTGTGTCGCCTATTCCTTTTGTGGCATCATTGTCATTTACAATGCCTTTATCTCCTGTGCCTCTTGTGACATCAACGTCATTTGCAATGCCTGTGCCTAATGTGACATCATTGTGATATACAATGCCTGTGTCGCCGGTGCCTATTGTTGCATCATCGTAATTTACAATGCCTGTGCCTGTTATGACATCATTGTCATTTACAATGCCTGTATCACATATGCCTATTGTTACATCATCGTCATTTACAATGCTTCTGCCTATTGTGACATCATCGTCATTTACAATGCCTGTCACATGTGCCTATTGTGACATCATCATCTTTTACAGTGCCTGTGCCTATTGTGACATCATCGTCATTTACAATGCCTGTGTCATCTGTGCCTATTACAACTTCATCGTCATTTACAATGACTGTGCCCTCCTTGCCTATAGTCACATCATCGTCTTTTACAATGCCTGTGCCTATTGTGACGTCATCATAATTTACAATTCCTGTGCCTATCGTGACATCATCGTCATTTCCAATGAAATGTCAGTGCTTCGACTGACATCCTCGTCATGTACATTGCCTGTGCCTATTGTGACATCATCATAATGTACAATGCCAGTTCCTCTTGTTACATCATCGTCATTTACAATGCCTGTGCCTATTGTGACATCATCATCATTCACAATGCCTGTGCCTATTCTGACATCAACGTCATTTACAAAACCTGTGCCTGTTTTGTGATCATCGTCTATTACAATGTCTGTGCCTATTATTATGTCATCGTCATTTTCAATGCCTGTGTCGCCTGTTAGTGTTGTGACATCATCGTCATTTACAATGCTTTTTTCGTCTGTGCCTGTTGTGACATCATCATCATTTAAAGTGCCTGTGCCTATTGTGACATCATCATCATTTACAATGCCTGTGCCTATTCTGACATCATCGACATTTAGAATGCCTGTGGCTATTTTGACATCATCGTCAATTACAATGCCTGTGCCTATTATGACGTCATCGACATTTAAAATGCCTGTGCCTTCTGTTCCTATTGTGACATCATCGTCATTTACAATGCCTGTGTTCGTTTGTGCCTATTTTGACATCATCGTCATTTACAATTCCTGTGTCATCTGTTCCTATTTTGACATCATCGTCAATTACAACGCCTGTGCCTATTGTGACATCATCGTTATTTTCAATGCCTCTGCCTATTGTGTCATCATCGTCATTTACGACGTCTATGCCTTTTGTGACATCATCGTCATTTACAATGCCTGTGCCTATTGTGACATCGTCATGTATAATGCCTATGCCTATTGTGACATCATCGTCATTTACAACGCCTGTGCCTGTTGTGACATCATCGTCATTTACAATGCCTGTGTCGCCTATTCCTTTTGTGACATCATCCTCATTTACAATGCCTGTGTCGTCTGTGCTTATTGTGACATCATCGTCATTTACAATGGCTGTTCTTACTGTGAAGTCATCGTTGTTTACAATACCTGTGCTTATTCTTACATTGTCGCCATTTTCAATGCCTGTTCCTACTGTGACATCATCATCATTTACAATTCCTGTACCTATCGTGACATCATTGTCATTTACAATCCTGTGCCTATTGTGACATCATCGTCATTTGCAATACTTTTTCCTATTGTGACATCAGCGTCTTTTACAATGCCTGTGTCGTCTGTGCCTATTGTGACATCTTCGTCATTTAAAATGCCTGTGCCTATTGTGACATCATCGTCATTTACAATTCCTCTGTCATCTGTTCCTGTTTTGACATCATCGTCATTTACAATGCCTGTGCCTATAGTGACATCATCGTCATTTAAAATGCCTCTGCCTATTGTGACATCATCATTTACAATGCCTAAGCCTATTGTGATGTCATTGTCATTTACAATGCCTGTGCCTATTGTGACATCATCGTCATTTACAATGCCCATGCCTATTGTTACATCATTGTCCTTTACAATACATGTGCTTATTCTGACGTCATCGTCTTTTACAAGGCTTTTTTTGTCTATGCCTATTTTGACATCATCGTCCCTTACAATGCTTGTACCTTTGTAATTTACAATACCTGTGCCTATATTGGCATCATCGTCATTTACAATGCCTGTGCCTATTGTGACATCATCGTTATTTACAATGCATGTGCCTATTGTGACATCATCGTCAATTACAATGCCTGTTCCTTTTGTGAAATCATCGTCATTTACAAAGCCAGTTTCGTCTCTGCCTATTGTCACATCCTCGTCATTTACAATGCCTGTGCCTATTGTGACATCATCGTCAATTACAATGCCTGTTCCCATTGTGACATCGTTGTCATTTACAATTCCTGGGCCTATTTTGACATCATCGTCATTTACAATGCCTGTGTCGTCTGTGCCTATTGTGACATCATCATCCTTTACATTGCCTTTGCCTATTGTGACATCATCGTCTTTTACAATGCCTGTGCCTCTTGTGACATCATCGTTATTTACAATGCCTGTTCCTATTGTGGCATCATCGTCATTTGCAATGCCTTTGCCTATTGTGACATCATCATCATTAAAAATGCATGTAACTATTGTAACATCATCATCATTTACAATGCCTTTGTTTTCTGTGCCTATTTTGACATCATCCTCTTTTACAATGCCTGTGCCTTTTGTGACATCATCGTCATTTACAATACCTGTGCCTATTGTGACATCATCGTCATTTACAATGCCTGTGTCATCTGTGGCTGTTGTGACATCATCTTAATATTCTGAACTGCAATGTAATGTGACAGAAAGCTTCATTTTCTACCAAGATTTTAACATTTCTTCAAGGATTTCTCTCAACAGTGAATGTGGGTTCGATCCAGACAAGTCAAAACCCTAAGGCTTACTCAATTTTTTCCTAACAAACATAAAGAATATACTAAAAAATATCCCAAGAGTATGGTCCTCAGAAGGTGAGAATTTAATAACAGCCTATTCTGCTTTAAGACTTAAATATATGTCAATGTTTATATCAAACGGACGAAAGCAGAATTTTCAGATTTCTGAAAAATAAAAATTTGAATGAAATCTAAGAGAATAGAGACATCTATATCCCAGTTTCAAAATGCAATAATTTACAGAATTTGACAGAAACACTAAGAGCATTATGTTTCTCATTTTTGATGCCCAAGCAACAGGAGGTAAGGAATCTACGTGTCTGGAGCGAGTCCAGAGAAGAGCAACGAAGCTGGTGAGGGGGCTGGAGAACAAGAGGAGCGGCTGAGAGAGCTGGGGGTGTTTAGCCTGGAGAAGAGGAGGCTGAGGGGAGAGGAGGTTGTGGAGAGGAGGGAGCTGGGCTCTTCTCCCAAGGGACAGGGGACAGGACGAGAGGGAATGGCCTCAAGCTCCGCCAGGGGAGGTTCAGGCTGGACATTAGGAAAAAACTTTTCAGGGAAAGGGTCATTGGGCACTGGCAGAGGCTGCCCAGGGAGGGGGTTGAGTCACCTTCCCTGAAGGGGTTTAAGGGACGGGTGGACGAGGTGCTGAGGGACATGGTTTAGTGATTGATAGGAATGGTTGGACTGGATGATCCGGTGGGTCTTTTCCAAGCTGGTTATTCTATGATTCTATGATTCTTCATTCTTTTCCAGTGTAATGTGATTATTGTCCCCTGACTTAGAAAACAAAGAGTTGAATAATCTCCACATTTAAGGTAATGAAAAATGAAGGAGGAAGTTTACTAGGTCAGACCACACAGCCAGTGATGCTGATTTCCAGCAATTTGCTGTTGCAAAATTCAGTTCACACGTGAAGCTTTAGAACAAAAGGGGAAAAGAAGGATTCCTCATCTGCCTAGGATTTTGGACGCAATTTTAGGATAAAAAAAATCAATGATATTTTTCAGTAAGATTTTATAGATCATTTCTGTGTCTAATAATCTGAACTTATATCTGACAGCTTGAGCTTGACCAAGAGCGAGCTGCTTTTCTTTTTTGATATATGCTTCCAAGAAAACAGGAATGAAATTCAAGGCTGTGTTTGGCTTTCTCACCTGGCTGTGATAATCCTGAAGACATTCAAGTAAACAGATTAAAAAAGAATACTGTGCGTACCTCTGACTATCACGTTCCTATAAAAATCACTTCAGCTTCTGAAAAACGCCCACACTGCACTTTTCACACTTCCCACAATTACAGCCCTTTAATGGGAAGCAAGCAAAAAGAACTGTTATATTCTCATTGAGAAATTTCATCATGGGTGCTTAAGCTAAAATCTCAGCCCATATAGTTAGTAATTAAAGGATCAAAACTAGTTGGATAAATATGACGTAACTGTAACCTGTTGGAACAGGCTTCTGACCAAACTTGAAATGTGCAATGAAAGTTAAGTGGAATTTTCTTTTCTGAGACAATCCCATTCCAGCTTTTTACAGTTTAAGTATCTCCCTTGTTAGTTACAACATTGCCACTAATTTTTCATTCAGTGTTACAGAGTTAGCTAAAAGACTACATTAAAATTGTATTACAATTAAAAGTAAATTAAATTAAAGTTAAAATTATTTTGCCTCCACAGACCAGCCAGGTAACAATTGCTAGAGTGATTTCTGAAATAATTGAATTTGGAGACTGGCAGTTTCCTGCAATCCTAAGTAATTACACACAGAGGTAGTAGCCAGGCACAACACAAACTTGAAGCTACGTGTTGTTCAGAAAGCAGAAATTATCCTTGGCAAAGGTGTTGTTTAATGTAGATGCTGAAGGAAGTTCAATGGAAAACATTTATCAGAAATTTCCGTCCAGAGAGGAGATACGCTCTTTTAGGGAAAAAATGCAAATATTACTCAGGAGACCAAGGGCAAAGGAAATAAGAAATGGGCTAGAGAGTTCTCTGAAATATTCTGTCACTGAAATGTGAGAAAACATTCTTGCGCAATGGCAATTATTTTATTTTAAAGCCATCCACATCTCAAGATCCTTTTGCAGCATTGTGCCATTATCTGTGAGTTGGCTACTTCCAGTTCAAACATCTTAAAGGTAGGATTAAAAGATTATTTCAGTTCCTATCTTGGCATATCATTTGCATGTTTATTATTTGAGCCTTTGGAGTAACTCATAGGAAAACTGTGAGCTTATCACGGAAAAAATACATCTTAGAAACATTGCAACAGTTGACTTTGAGGCTTTTTACAGCCTGCAGAGAGACATCAGTGAGTGAGGCAAAATCACTTAGGAGTCTCAAAAGGGCAGAGGACACCTCTGCAAAGGGTGTCACCTCCCCGCCTGCCCTGTTCAGACAAGGGGTGGAAAGGTCCTTTTTGTAGCCGATCCAGAGGGGAGGAAATGTACTCCTCCTTTGCAACACTAAACTTGTATGTGAGTAGAGAACAAGATTGTGCTTTGGCTTCTGCATTTTTAACCTCAAAATACTTGACTATACAGTCACCAAATATCAAGAATGCCTGAATTAGAGGTCATAAAGCTGCTAGTGTGAGCAAAGACAAAACATATTCGTATTGACACTGAACTATCAAGTTTTTCATCATAATATTATCAGTCAAATGAACAGAACAGTCAGTCCTTGTACAGGACAACATACAAACAACCCTTCCTTCAGCCGTATCTTTTATTCTCTACTTTGATTAAAAGAAAAAAAATCAAATTCTTTCTCAAAGGTAGAAATTAGTATCAGAAATCATAACCATTGCAATTAGAGTTGTGTTATCATTTTGTCTGAGTTATCTTTGAGTTTTTATTCAACAAAATATTACTGGAATTGTATAAATGCTCTCAGTTTGACAGATGTTTTCCAAGTTTACCTGAAAACACAGCGGGAAAGAAAGGGAAGTTCATTGTATGGAATATTCACACTGTTTAATTCCAGATGTCAATAATATGAAACAAAAGTCTCTACATGCCTCAGTGGAAAAGAGAGGCTCCTCGAGAGGGTGACTTAGGGCAACTAAATTAGGCACGTTGTTCTGAGTTGCACTCAAAAGGCTCGTAAAGCTGGGCAAATGAATATGTCCTAAGATGTCTGGTATCAAGAATATGTAAAAAAAACCTGCAAGGCAGGAAGAAGCAATACATTAGGAAAATAATCAGTGTGATTGCAATCTTGCTCTCAACTGGGTGCTTGTCTTTGTATACCTGCTCTACGGTCTCCATTGTTCAATGTTCGTGTCTTTTCACTCACACTACTTTCTGGTTTAACCTACTGTACCATGTGTTCCTTACCATTTCCTTAATTTATAACACAGATAAATAAATGAATTCATCAAGAAGGATTCAACTAGGTAGCATACTCACATGCTTAAATGCTTACAACATTTCTGACGTAGGCTTTAATTTATTGTGCATGAACACAGGAAGTGGATCTCTATAAAGTGTCTCCTTAGCAAGGAAAAACCAGTTTAAAAGTATCTCATTCACAAAGTGTGATAGCATCAAGAATGCTAGTGACCACAACTGATGCAGAGAAATGTGACAGTAAAATACCGAGAACACAATAGAATTGAAGATTGGGGCACAAATACTGAAGCAAATTCAGTTTAGTTTTGTTGAAAGAGAAAAGGACAAAGAAATTACACAAATTAGTTGGGAGATATGATCACATCATAAAGCATTAAAGATGCTCTCAGTAGCTTTGTTTTTATTTCTGTAACTCCTTACGCTTTACTTTGCAATATTGGCAGGGCTGTGATGAATTCCCTGAGCTGTATTGGCCACTCAGCGCTCCAAGACGCACAAAAGCAGATTTGAGAGCCCTGAAGCCATGAACCTGCCCATTGTGCACACTGTGGGACTGCCTGGAATGACTGACTGGAAAATAAGCACTGGCTTATTTTCCAAGTATTCCTCTGAAAGGAAACATGAGCACACATTAGAGCAGGGCACTGCAGGGTTTCCTCCCGTGCAGAAGCAGGATGCAGCAAAGCACACCTGGAGAACAGTATGGGGAATGCCTCAACAACTGCAGTAAAGCATTGACTCAGCCTGTAGAGCCAACATGTATCATAGCTCTGCCACATCAAGGGATGAAAAGGATGCTTTAGTAATCTTTATACTGCATTTTTAGTTTTTATTAACATGGAGGAAGGAGCTATATACATGAAGAAAACTTGGTTACTTCCAAATTTCACAATATTTATACGTGATTAGACAGTTCTATCTTTTTTTAAACACTGGGTATCTTAAATCTATGTCAGTAGTGATGACAGCTAACTATTCATATGCCTGTGTAAAGTGAGTGACCAAGTTCAGATAAATTTCTCTAGGTGAGTTCATTTGAAATGAGAAATCATTACCTTACAGGTAGTGTCAATAAATGCAACACGAATCTTGCCTAATTCTCTTCTGCAGTAAAGCTGGCCTGCATTGGATTAGGTTTGGAGAGTGACTTTTGGAATATCAAGGGGAGGATGAAGCTTGTAATTCGCCTACTCTCACTATAAATACTGCATTAATGAATGTAAAGTTTAGGTTCAACTGTAAGAACCACCAGACTGGATGTTTATTTTCAAACAGTTCATTATTTCTACTATCAATTATTGGCATATATATTGCACCGCTTACTGAAAACCAGCCATTACATTTTTTGCTTTTTAATCCTACAGTTAGGAAAGAGATTTAGCTATTTCCTTCAGACTGCAACAAGAGCATTTTGCCTTTACTCACACTTTTGCTTTACTGGAAAAAAAATAACAAAAAATACCCCTCAGAAAACACTCTGAGCAAGACAATGCATCATTTTAAGAAGCAATTTCTACAAATACCATATCTAATAAGTCTTCTGTGTTCATATGAGCATACTCTGAGGCAGGAAAACCAAGATCTGAGTGACTACATGTCTAACTCTGGGGAAATCATTTTCCATTTGGAAACCACCTGTTAGCACAATTACAGCCATTCAAGGCAAGGTTCCTTAACACACTGTCTGTTATGATGAGGCATAATTGATTTAAACCTGTATGGGGTCAAACATAATCTCTCTAAATAGGGAAGGTCAAAATAGGCAGTGATGACAAGTTGTGTGAAGTAACGGAGTGCACAGAGGTCCCTTATAGAGAACAAGAAACAGGTTACTCTTGGGGCACAAACCCCATGAGTAATCTCTGTATAAATACACGTGATATATTATAGCTATTATAAAATTCTCAGTTTAATTTTTTTTACAATATGGTGCTATCCTACTGGTACTAAATAAGCAACCTTAGAAGACATTATGCTTTATTTGTCCTATAATGATATATTTAAAATACTCTTATATTCCAAGGAATAACAATATCCAGTAACACCATCCCTTAGAGGAGTTTTGATTTCTTCCTCTCTCCCCCTCTCTCCATCACATATTCAGGGTAGAGAATTTTTAGACAGAATCCCCCCTATATTTAGCCCACAGAAGGGCAATCAGCTCCATCAAAGTCTGTATGTCATATTACATTTACAACTAGATCCAAGCGTATGATGATTGGTATAACACAATCTAGATCAGGCTCACTGAACAAGGTCAATGGAATGGAAGAACTGGCGTCCCTCTCACTTTATCTTAGCAAAGAATACATATGTTCATCTGTTATAGCAGCAGATAGAATCACAGAATCACAGAATCATAGAATAGCCTGGTTGGAAGAGACCCACCGGATCATCGAGTCCAACCATTCCTATCAAACACTAACCCATGTCCCTCAGCACCTCGTCCACCCGTCCCTTAAACCCCTCCAGGTAAGGTGACTCAACCCCCTCCCTGGGCAGCCTCTGACACTGCCCAATGACCCTTTCTGACACTGTCATTTTCCCTGTATGCAAATTCAACGTAGCACCTTCTCTCAAACACTCTGGAGGGCATAGTACAAATAGCTCTGTTCTATAAATAACCTGTAAAAATATGCACCAAAAAAATTCATTATCTTAAGGCAGCAGTCTGCTCCGTCTTGATGAAACTCTAGGAACTCTTAAATATACAACTGACTCTCTGAACTGAGCACTGGGCAAAGTTTACTCTGTAACTCAATTTAAAGACAGCCAGTGCTGATCGATACAAATAAAATAAGCAGACAAAGCATGATTAAAGATCACAGATTTTAAGGGTATTTGTAAACTTTACTGTTAAACAATAACAGCAATAGACATAACATAAGTGGCATTAAAAGTCACTGAGAAAGGGACAAACCCAATTAATGAAGCACTTCAGCAGGTCCTCTTTCCAAAGGCAGCCCTAGACTGTCTCAGTGTATTTCATAGATTACATGTGTAACAATGTAGAGTCACAGAATAATTCAGGTTAGAAGGGTCCTCTGGAGGTTTTAGTCCACCTAGCTCAACTTCCCTGTCAGAGCAGGGTCAGCTATGAAATAATTTTATTCAATTTTCATTCTAGCTATAAGATAGAGAAAAATGTATGAATCATAGAATCATAGAATCATAGAATCACCAGGTTGGAAGAGACCCACCGGATCATCGAGTCCAACCATTCCTATCAAACACTAAACCATGTCCCTCAGCACCTCATCCACCCGTCCCTTAAACCCCTCCAGGGAAGGTGACTCAACCCCCTCCCTGGGCAGCCTCTGACACTGCCCAATGACCCTTTCTGTGAAGAATTTTTTCCTAATGTCCAGCCTAAATCTCCCCTGGTGGAGCTTGAGGCCATTCCCTCTCGTCCTGTCCCCTGTCCCTTGGGAGAAGAGCCCAGCTCCCTCCTCTCCACAACCTCCTTTCAGGGAGCTGGAGAGAGCAATGAGGTCTCCCCTCAGCCTCTTCTTCTCCAGGCTGAACACCCCCAGCTCTCTCAGCCGCTCCTCGTAATCCTTGTTCTCCAGCCCCTTCACCAGCTTTGTTGCTCTTCTCTGGACTTGCTCCAGAGCCTCAACATCCTTCTTGTAGTGAGGAGCCAGAACTGAACACAGGATTCAAGGAGCAGTGTCACTAGTGCCGAGTCTAGAGGGAGAAGAACCTCCCTGGACCTGCTCGTCACGCCGTTTCTGATTGAAGCCAAGATGCCATTGGCCTTCTTGGCCGCCTGGGCCACTGCTGGCTCATATTCAGTCTCTGTCAACCAACCCCCCCAGGTCCTTCTCCTCCAGGCAGTTTCCAGCCAGACTTCTCCTAGTCTGGAGCTGCTCAGGGTTGTTGTGCCCCAAGTGCAGGACCCGGCATTTGGCCTCGTTAAACCTCCTGTCAATGGTCTCTGCCCATGGATCCAGCCTGTTCAGATCCCTTTGGAGCCTCCCGACCCTCCAGCAGATCCAGCTTCCACCCAGCTTAGTGTCATCCACAAACTTGCTCAGGGTGCACTCGATGCTGTCATCCAGGTCATTGATAAAGACACTGAACAGGGCTGGACCCAGCACTAACCTCTGGGGACACCACTTGTCACTGGCCTCCAGCTGGGGTAACTCCATTTCCCACCACTCTCTGGGCCCTCCATCCAACCAGTTTTCAGCCCAGGAGAGTGTGCGCCAGGAGAGTTTTTGCTTTGACAGGCATAACAATTGTAAAAGAGAACCAATAATCCACGTGATCTGCAATCTTGCAGAGGAGAGAAATGTGAGAGCCCACAGTTCAGACTGAGGCATGGAGACATACAGACCTTTGTGACTCACCTCATACACACGTCACAGAGTCTGATTAATCAACATTGTAGTAAATAGCCAGACAAGATCATGTTTTAGCTGTGGGCTGAAAAGATTGATCAAAGGTTCCACTACAGTGAAGTGTTCTCCCTGTTCTTTGAACTAGCTCAGGTCATATGTTTGATAGTGCAAAAAGGCTCATGATTCCCACAGGCAACCAGTGAGAGAACAACAGGATTTGGTGTGGCTATACTGTCCGCTATGGTTAGATACAAAGGAATGTCAACCCCTCCCACCCCCAGAAAAATCCAAAGAGAAAAGCAAACTGCAATGCAAAATAATATTATAGCTTTTAGTTAAAGATACTAAAGTATCTTAAGTTTTTATTAAAAAATTCTATTAAAAAATCAGATAGTAAAATAAAATATTATAATCCAATACTCTCTTTCAATTCCAAATTTGCCTTTTTTTCCCCTTTGCCTGCTGGCCATGCTGTCAACATTTCTCTGGTTCATTCTGATGTATCAGTATCCTCAGAATTACAAAATAAATGTACTGTATCAAAAAGCCTGAAACATGGAAAACTGCGTAGCAGCTTGTATTCCACTATGTGAAAAGGGAAAAGAACATGTGACACCCCTATCAGCTTGCAAGAGCTGATGAAACACACATTAAGTTTCTAGAGATACCAGAGGCATATTGAAGATACTCATGTAATACAGCAGGCAGATCGTATGGTATCATTCATAGAACAGGAAGCTGGTGATAGTCAACGTTAATGATTAAAGCATGTAAGATAACTCGAAGTAGATATCTAATCTATGATGGGTAAAGAAATTTTGAACTTGTGAGGCTCTCATTGAAGCAATTCAAAATATGATTAGATCCTGGTTTAATTTCTGTTCTTGGAAGGCATAATGAAAAAGTATCTTTGAAAAGAATGAGAAATTTGTTCATGTGCAGCTTTTGGATGTTGTCTTAATCCTCATCTGTAAGTCACCTAAACACTTTTTCATTTTAGGTACAGAACTACTCAGTGGCATTTCAGGTTAAACAAATTCATAGAATCATAGAATCACCAGGTTGGAAAAGACATTCAAATGTTTTGTGAGGTAAAAATCCTGATGATGCATCTGTTTCTTTTCCCTTAACCATTTAGGTAAACTAGGTCCTTTTCCTCAGCATTCCACTGTTTTTCATTCAGACTTTACAAAACTCCTTTCAACCTCAGGGGCTCAAAACCTTGTCATTCCAGACCACTCAGGACATCGCTTCCCTCAACATGCTTGGCTGCAACATCTTCCAATTCATTGTCTTTCTCCGCTTACCTGGCACATTCTCTGTATCAGTTTAGCAAAATCTCTCCTTTCTAGTCGCTCTTCAGCAGGAACAAGCAGCTTGCAGACAGTAGAGGAAGAGTAGAGAGCTGGGACAGAAAGCTAACATTTTTTTGCACGCTTCATAGTTGTACAAATTTATGATGACAGTAAACCGTTTGGCGTGATTGAAGCAAATGGAGGTGGTGTGAGTGATGGACAATGAGCATCTAAGAGACAATGTTAGGCAGAAGAAGTACTGTAAAGTTAAGCAAAGGTAGAAAATGTGTAAAAGGTAATTCTACATAAGCCTAGAAAATGTCCAGAGGTTTTTTTTTTAAATATGGTTTTCAGTATTTTCCCAGAAATTCTGTTTTTACTTAGTCATTCTGGGTTATTATTATGAGTTATTCTAAATTTTTCATGTATGGTTGGATATTAATCTTGTATGGAGTACAGTCTTTCACTAGATGTTAAGTAAGAATTTGAATAGATCACTTTTTTCCTAAGTACAGATCCATAGCAAAACCTCGGTTAAAGAAAGAAAAATCTGCATGGTTTTAGAGCAACTCCGTGGCAGAGTCTGTGAGAATATGAGGATGGTCATCAGGGGAGAGACCAAAGGTTTCATTTCACAATGACAAAAAAGCAGATATCAGGAAAGTATGCAACAGCAGAGAAAGCACACAGCTGAATGTCCCCAGAGCTAGATATGGGTTTGTTTGTTTGTTTGTTTGTTTGTTTTGTATATAGTAATTCTGCTAGTTTCCTCTCTGCAAACCTATCCAATCCTTCTTTAAGCCTGTGTTAACTTATAGCATCCCTAGCACCCTCTGGTGGGAGTGCTACTAATTCCTTCTCAAACATAAAACCTGCTCACCTTAGTTCTGAATCAGAGCAGGACATAATATTAAAGAAGAAGCTGAATCATTAATTCACTCATTAGCATAATGTTTTCTTCTCCATTTCTTTTCATGTAATTCCTAATTACGTAGAAATTTATATAATTATTAATATGTTATAGATTTTATCTTTGGGGGCTGAGGGGGGCAATTGTTACATTTTCATGTGATTTTAATCATAATCCAGGATCTTGCTTCTGGGTAGTAACACACTACTCAGAGCCCATCATTTCACCAGCTTGATCGTAGCAGCTTCCCTGCGGTGCTTGTGCTGAACCATCTGAAATTTTGAAGTGACGCTTTAATAGCCATTCTGATGTTACAGTACACAAGCCTAGACTGAAAGTTCTACAAGTCTTCTTTGCAGTGAAGGCGCTCTAAAAGAAGACATTCAGAAGCAGCAGCATTCCATGCTAGCGTCTTCCCTGTGGGAGTTATTCAATTTTCCTAAAGCGCCTTAATAGGTGGAGTTAAGTCACAATTCAGTACCTACACTAAAACGTTCTGTTAGTCGTGCTTTGCCTTCACTTCTCTGGAAGTGCTTTCAGTCTAGGCTTGTGAACTGTAACATCACCAAGGCTATTAAGGCGTCACTTCAAAATTTTAGAGCATTAAGAACAAGTACCACAGGGAAGCTGCTACGATCAAATGCTGGCTCTTGTTCGAGAATTCTCTGGAAGCATTTCCACTGCAAGCTGCAAAGCACGACTAACAGAACTTTTTCGTATAGTGCAGTTAATTCTGACGTAACTGTGCCTATTAAGACGCATTAGGAAAACTGAGTAACTCGCGCAGGGAAGATGCTAGCATGGAATGCTGGTGCTTCTGAATGTCTTCTCTAACTTTAAACCTAATGCTAACCCTTACCCTAACCCTAACCCTAACCCTAACCCTAACCCTAACCCAAACCCTAACCCTAACCCTAACCCTAACCCTAACTCTAATTTCAAACCTAACCCTAACTCTAAATTTAAACCTAACTCTAACCATAACCCTAAATCTACCTCTAACTCAAACTCTAACTCTAATCCTAACCATATCCCTAACACTAACCCTAAACCTAAAACAAACCGTAAGCTAACTCTAACCCTAGCCCTAACCCTAACGCTAACCCTAGACCTAACCCTATCTCTAACTCTATCTCTAATCCATACCTTAACCCTAACCCTCTCCCTAACCCTAATGCTAACCCAAACCCTAACTGTAACCCTAACTGTAACTCTAACTATAACTCTAACCCTAACCATAACCCTAACCCTAACCCTAACCCTAACCCTAACCCTAAACGTAACACAAACCCTAAGATAACTTTAACTCTTACTCTAGACCTAGCCCTAACGCTAACCCTAAACCTAATCCTAATCCTAACACTAACTCTAATCCTAAACCTAATCCTAACTCTATCTCTAACCCTTACCTTAGCCCTAACCCTCTCCCTAACCCTAACCAAATCCCCAACCCTAACCCTAGCCCTAACCCTTACTCTAACACTAACTGTAACTCTAACCCGAACCCTAACCCTGATAAGTCTAACTCTAACTCTAACCCTAACCCTAACTCTAACCCTAACCCTAACCCTAACTCTAACCCTTACCCTAACCCAAACCCTAACTCTAACCCTAACCCTTACTCTAACTCTAAATCTAACTCTAACTCAAAACCTAACCCTAACCCTAACTCTAACTCCAACTCTAACTCTAACCCTAAGCCTAACTCTAACTCTAACTCTAAGCCTAACTCTAACTCTAACTCTAACCTCTAATCCTAACCCTAACCCTAACTCTAACCCTAAACCTAAACCTAATCCTAACTCCTATCCTATCCCTAACACTAACCCTAACTCTAACTCTAACCGTTACCCTAACCATAACCCAAACCCTAACCCTAAGCATAAGCATAACCATAACCCTAACTCTAACATTTAATCTAACCCCTAACCATAACCCAAACCCCAAACCTAAACCTAATCACTTACACTGAACCAAATCCTAAGCCCTAACACCTAATCCTAAACCTAACTCCTAACCTTAATCATAAGTCTAAGCTAACCCTAACCCCTAATCCCTAACTGTAACCCTAACACCTTACCCCACACCTAACCCTAACCCCAGAGCACCTCTAGGGAACTCCATGGTACCTCAAGAGCCCCACAGGACTCCTTTAGGACCCCCAGCATACCTAAAGGACTCCTTGGACCACTCTAGAGCCCCCCAGAACCACTTTAGGTCACTGAGGACCCTTCTAAAGCCCCGCCAGGACCCGTCTAGATCCTCTCCATGATCTCTCTAGGGTTCCCCAGGACCCCACTTGATCCCCAGAGCCCCTCTCTAGCCCCCCAGGAGTCCACTAGATCCCAACAGGACCACTCTATGGACTTCCAGGACCACTCTAGGACCATGCAGGACCACTCTACAACTCCCAGAACCCCACTAGCAACACCCAAGATCCCTCTAGAACCCCCAAGGTGCATCTATGATCCCCAGGACCCATTTAGACACCCCCAGGACCCCTCTAGGGCCTGAATAACCCCTTTAGGGTACTCCAGGGCTTTTCTAGGTATAGCCAGGGCCACTCTAGGACTCCAAAGACCCCTCTAGGACCTCCAGGACCCCACTTGAGCCCACAACGACCCCTCTAGGTACCCTCAGGCCCCTTTAGGGAAACCCAGGAACCTTCTAGGGACTCCTGGATCCCTCTTGAACCCCCAGGACCCTGCTAGGACCACCAGGACCCTAGTAGAGCCCCATAGGATCCATCTGCGGACCCCCCATAACCCCTTTAGGGACCTTCCAGAACCCCTATGACCACTCTAGGACACCCAGGACCCCTCTAGGGACACACAGGACCCCTCTAGAGCCCTCCCAGGGCCCCTCTAGGATGCCCTAGACCCCTATAGAAGACCCCTGGCTTCTACAGGTATGTCAACCAAAAGAGGAAGGTCAAAGAAAGTGTATCCCCACTGACGGTTGGAAATGGTGATCAAGTATCAGCAGACGAGGAGAAAGCTGAGGTATTTAACAACTTTTTTGCCTCAGACTTCACTGATAACTGTTCTCCTCACCCCTCCTGGGTTATGGGACAACAAGGTGGTGACCCGGGGGATAAACCCCCTCCCACTGTAGAGGAGGATCAGGTTCGTGACCACCTGAAGAACCTGAACATTGATAAGTCTGTGGAACCTGGTGAGATGCATCTCAGAGTCCTGAAGGAATTGGCAGATGTGGTTACCAAGCCACTCCCCATGATATTTGAAAAGTCATGGCAGTCAGGAGAAGCCCTTGGTGACTGGAAGAAGGGTAATGTTGTGCCCATTTTTAAAAAGGGCAGAAAAGACGACCCTGGGAACAACCTGCCTGCCAGCCTCACCTCTGTGGCTGGGAAGATCATGGAGCAGATCCTCCTAGAAGCTTTGCTAAAGCAGATGGAGGACATGGAGGTGATTGACGGCAGCCAGCACGGCTCCACCAGGGACAAATCCTGTATGACCCGCTTAGTGGCTTTCTATGATGGGGTAATGGCAACAATGGACACAGGTAAATCAATGGATGTGATCTATCTAGACTTCTGCAAAGCCTTTGACACAGTCTCCCACAACACCCTTCTCACTAAATTGGAGAGATATGGATTTGATGTGCAGACAGCGTGGTGGATAAGAAACTGGTTGGATGGTAGTATTCAGAGAGTAGAGGTCAATGGCTCGAAGTCCAGATGGAGATCCGTGATTAGTGGTGTCCTTCACTGGTCTGTACTGGGACCAGTGCTATTTAATACCTTCATCAATGATATCGACAGTGAGACCGAGTGCACCCTCAGCAAATTTGCAGATGACACCAAGATGAGTGATGCAGTTGCCACTCTAGAAGGACGGGATGTCATCCAGAGGGACCTGGACAGGCTGGAGAAGTGGGGCTGGGAGAACCTCGTGAGGTTCAACAAGGCCAAGGGCAAAGTCCTGCACCTGAGTTGGGGCAATCCCCGATTTCAGTATATGATGGGGGATGATGTGATTGAGAGCAGCCCTGAGGAGAAGGACTTGGGGGCTGGTTGGCAAGAAGCTCGACATGAGCCAGCAACGTGCACTCGCAGCCCAGAAACCAACCGTGTCCTGGGCTGCATCCAAAGCAGCGTGACCAGCAGGGAGGGAGGGGATTCTTCCCCTCTATTCCTTTCTTGTGAGACCTCATCTGGAGTGCTGTGTCCAGTTCTGGAATCCTCAACGTAAGAAGGAGATGGAGCTGTTGGAACGGGTCCAGAGGAGACTACAAGGATGATCAAAGGGCTGGAGCAGCTTCCATATGAGGACAGGCTGAGAGAGCTGGGGTTGTTCAGCCTGGAGAAGAGAACGCTCCAAGGAGACCTCATAGCGACCTTCCAGTACCTGAAAGGAGCCTACAAAAAAGCTGGGGAGGGACTGTTCACAAAGGCTTCTGGTGACACGATAGAGAGGAACGGGTATAAAGTGGAGAGGGGCAGATTTACATTAGGCAATAGGAAGAATTTCTTCACCAGTAGTGAGACACTGGAACTAAGGGAGGTTGTGAATGACCCATCCCTGGAGGTTTTTAAGGCCAGGTTGGATGGGGCCTTGGGTAACCTGATCTAGTGGGATGTTGCTGCCCACAGCAGGGGGGGGTTGGAACTAGGTGATCTTTAAGGTCCCTTCCAACCCTAAATATTCTATGATTCTATAGATCTCCTCAGGACCCCTCTAGAGGCCTCCAGGACCCCTCTAGGATCCCCAGGACACATTTAGGGGCACCAGGACACCTCTAGGCCCCCTAGGCCCTTGTAGAGCCCCCCCCAAGACCCCTTAAGAACCCCCACAACCCCTTCAGGAACCCCCAGAACCCCTCTGGAATCCCCCAGCACCCCTCTAGGACCCTTGGACCCATTTAGAGACCCCCAGGAACATTCTAGGACCCCCAGAATCCCTCTAAGGCCCCAATAACCCCTTTAGAGACACACAGGACTGCTTTAGAGATGCCATAACTGCTCTAAGACCCCCAGGATTCCTTTAGAAACCCCCAAGACCACTCTACAGACCACCCAAACACCTCTACTGCCACCAAGACCCCTCTAGGAACCTCCAGCACCTTTTTAGTGACTCCTTAGACCCCACTAGGGACACCCAGAACCCCTCTAGAGCTCCCCAGGACACCTCTAGGACCCCAAGGACACTTTAAGGCCCCTCCATGACTCTTCTAGGGATCCCCAGTACCCCTCTAGGTCTCCCAGGACCCCTCTAGAGCCCCCCAAGGACCGCTGTAGGGACCATCAGGACACCTCTAGGGCTCCCAGGACGCCTTTGGGGACACCCAGGACCCACCTAGGGACCCCCTCAACATGTCTAGAAGCCCTAAGACCCCTCTAGGACCCCCAGGACCTCTCTAGTGACTTCCAGGGTACCTCTAGAGCCCTACAGGAATTCCTCACAAGCTCCAAAACAACTTTAAGGACCCTTAGCACTCCTTACGGACTCCCTGGACCACTCTAGAGTCCCCCAGGACCACTTTAGGACCCTGAGGATCCCACTAGAGCTCCCAGGACCACACTAGGGACACCCAGGACCCTTCTAGGAACCCCTGGACCCCTCTTGAACCCCCAGGATGCCTTCTAGGGACACCCAGGACCCTTCTAGGGACCCCTAGGACCCCTCTAGAACCCCCAGGACAGATTTAAGGATCCCCGCCACACATCTACGACCTCCTAGATCCATCTAGAGCCCCCCAGAACCACTTTAGGGACTTCCAGAACCTGTCTTTAGCCCCCCCAGGACCTCCATGACCCCCAGGATCCCTCTGTGGACCCCCAGGACCCCTGTAGGGACACATGGGACACCCTAGACCTCTGTAGATCCCCTCAGGACCCTTCTAGAGCCCCACAGGACCCCACTAGGCACTGCCAGGACCACTCTTGGACCACCAGGAGCCCTTTAGGGATCCCCATGACGCCTTAAGGACTATCCAGACTCTAGAGACTTCCAAGACTCTACTAGAAGCCCCCAGGACCCCTTTGAGGACCTCCCAGGACCCCTGTAGAGCTTCCCGGAACCCTTCTAGGACACCCAGGACCCCTTTAGGTACCCCCAAGACCCCTCAAGAGCTCCCCAGGCTCCCTCAAGGACACCTAGGATGCTCAGGAGCCCCCCAGAACCAATCTAGGGACCCCTGAGCCATTTTAGAGACCCCTAGAACCCTTCTAGGGACCACCAGGACCTCTCTTGGAACACCAGGGCCTCTTTATGGACTCCCAGGACCCCTCTAGAGCCCCCCAGGAACCCCTTTAGAAATCCCCAGGTCTCCTCTAGAGACCACCAGAACCTCTCTGTTACCACCTGGACCTTTCTAGGAACCCCCAGGACCCATTTAGAAACCCCCTAGACCTCTCTAGGGACCTACAGGACCCTTCTAGGGACCCCCAGGACCCCCCCAAGGATCACCAAGACCCCTCTAGAGACCCATTTAGGGATCCACAGAATCCCTCTAGAGCCTTCTAGGACCCCTCTTGGCTAGCCAGGACCCCTTTAGGGACCCCTAGGACCCCTCTACTGACCCTCAAGACCCCTTTAGGAAGTCCCAGGACCCCCTTAGGACCCCTCAAGAGCCCCCCAGGACACATCAAGGTACTCTCAGGAACTCTTCTGGATCCCCCCCAGAACTCCTCTAGGACCCCTAGGACTCCTCCTATGCACCTCCAGGACCCCTTTAGGAATGACCAGGACCCCTCTTGGTACCCCCAGGACCCTTCTAGGACCACCCAGGACCCCTTTAGGAACCCCCAGGATCGATCTAGGACCACCAAGATCCTTCTAGGGATGCCCAGAACCCCTCTAGGACACCCAGTTCTCCTCTGGGGATCCCCAGAACCCCTCTAGGCTCTCCAGGACCTCTTTAGAACACCTATAACCCCTTTAGGGATCCCCAGAGCCCCTCTTGGGACCCCCAGGACCCATTTGTGGACTCCCAGGGATACCAAAAAATGCTGGCACATAAAACTCTAAGAATCATTGTGGTATTTTAGAAAGCAAGCATCCTTTATCAGGCCCAGGCAACAAGTGGGAATGATCTCCACCAATAGTTTGTCACGAGACAAAGGCTGGTACAGAAGATATTTCCCACTTTCATGTAGATGGATAAATTCTCACAGAAATCTTACGGGTCTTCCATCACTTTCCAAGATCTAATTTTAATGTTATGAAACTTTGCAATAGTCCAAACTCTTGCTAATTTGGAGCTGGCTCCAGCTTCCTGCTTGACCTTTTGTTTCAGATGAGTAAGGATTCCAAACAGAGGGGATTACAGAAGAAGAGACATCAGTTCAACACAAATTGTTCCACATATTGTATCACCACCACCTTTGGGCACACCAGTCCCACTTTACCACAAGATCCCAGCCCCACCCAGGTCCCCACCAACCCTGGGGACACCAGTCCCACCCCATCATGAGAAAAACACAGAGGAGGAGGGAGAAATTAAACAAAAAAAAAAAAGAAAAAAAGGGGGAAATAAAGAAAAGAGAAGAAAAAAACATGTGGAATCTTCTTCCTTTTATTTCCACGCCTGTTTTCTTTAATTACTTTAACGAACCAACACTAATTAAAAGCCCCAGAGCAAGCTGAGCCCGGGCCAGAACTCATCACACCTCACAGCATCCACCAAGCTCCCTTCCAAACCTTTCCATCCCAGTTCAAGGCAGCACCTTCATACTGGTCCCAGTTTGTGTCCTGAGCATCCCTGCTCCCTGCAGCTGGAAAGGTGAGAGGGGCTCAGGTATCAGCAATCAGTGGTTCTCGTTAATTACCTTCCTCTCAACGCTGGCCACGAAAAGAGGGCGATGATTGAGGCAGTGAGAATAAGCGCAGTGGCACAGCAGGATGGGGAGGAAACTCCTTTTTACCCTTTTTTTACCCCATTTTGCCCCATATGGCCATGCTGACCCCCTCTCCCCTCCCCAGCCCCTTGCCCAGCCCCACACAACCATGTCCAGCCCCACAGGACGATGTCCAGACCCATGGGACTATGTCTAGCCCCACACAACCACTTCCTGACCTGTAGGACCATGCTCAGTCCCACAGGACCATATTCAGCCCCATAGGACCATGTCCCAGCCCCATCGGACCATGCTGACCCCCAGCCCCATAAGGCTCTTCACCCCACAAGACCACACTCAGCCCCACATCAGCTGCCCCGTGCTGTGGGGCGTGCAGCGGGGTTGTCAGCAGGCTGTGACGCTGGAGCCTGGGAATGAGTCCAGTTGGATGCTGGGGCCATACTGGCGGGAGTCCAGTGGCTCGGCATGCACAGCCGCGTGGCCCCGGCCCCATTCACATGACCTCTCCCACCCCGAGCATCGTCCCAGCGTGGGGATGGGGACATGGCTGGGACACGACCAGGAATGGGGGCAGGAGAGCGGCCACACTGGGAAAGGGCAGCTGGGAAGCTCAGCTGGCTCTGGGATGGAGGGAGGAGAGGGCCCTGCAGTGGGGAAGGGAGGTGGGGTGGGGTAGGTCACTGTGCTGGCGTGGGTCACCATATGCTGGTGTGGGTCACTGTGTGTTGGTGTGGGTCATTGCATACTGGTGTGGGTCACCGCATACCAGCACAAGCCATGCTGGACCAGTATGGGTTACAAACCCCCAATGTGGGTCACAAGACCCTGGTGTGGGTCACAACCCCTTGGTGTGGGTCACAACCCCTTGGTGTGGGTCCCACCCCACACCCCCCCTTGCTCCCCACAGTGTGTCCCAAGGCACAACCCTATACGGGACCCTCCCTCCGCTGACCCCTCCCGTCTCCAGTGCTGGGCTCTGTCCCCGCATCTCCTTGGGTTGAATGACCCCGGGCTCAGTGCTGCAGCTCCCAAGATTCTTTTTGGGGGGGTTATTTGGGGTAGTTTTGTTTAATTATTGTTATTCCTCCTTTCCTGGGTGCAGCCAGAAATACCGGACCCCTCCAGACACTCTGTTCCCTGACTGCCGCGGACATTCCTCCAGTCACGGACCATGGCTCCTGTCCCCAGTGGTCCCCAGGGATGCGGGAAATGGAAAAAAAAAGTGACAAAAAATTACTTTCTTCTTATTACAAAATACTATTTATTGGTAAAAAGCCTCATGGGGAGGAAGAGAGGCTGGGATGCTAATGGGTTTGGGGACAATGTGGTGGCATCCCCTCCCTGGTTCCCAAAGAAGGGAGCCATCATCTCTTTGAGGGCTTCAACCCTCACCAAACCCATGGGAGGTGACCACAGGAGGAGGAGGAAGAGAAGGAGGAGGAGGAAGGGGGTGTGCGGAGCCCCTCACCATGGCGTCGGGGCATGGTGACGGCGGCAGAGGAGGCGTCGGAAAGCCTTGCGGAAGTCCTGGTTGAAGATGGTGTAGATGACAGGGTTGAGGGAGCTGTTGCAGTACCCGATCCAGAAGAAGAACTGGAAGACGCTGTCGGGGACCTTGCAGCGCTGAGGACAGACCGCGCCCAGGCTGTAGAGAAAGAAGAAGGGGAACCAGCAGAGGACGAAGGCCCCGATAACCACGGCCAAGATGAAGGTGAAACGTTTCTCCCGGTTGACCTGAGTCTTCCTCCTCCAAGGGTTCAATGCCGGCGGCCGATGAGCCAACACCACCCGCCCCGTCCCAATGGCCACGGTGTCCCTGGGGCATCCGCTGGGCTGTGGGGATGGTGCTGCCCCAGCGCTGGGCGACACTGGGGGCTCCTCCGGGCTCAGCAGCGAGGTCCTGTCTGCCGGCAGGGAGGTCCCTGGGGGATCCCTGCTGGCTGCGGTGGGAGTGGTGTTTGGTGGCGTCGATCCCTGTGGTTTGGTGGTGGAGGGATGGGAGCGGTGGCGGCGTTTGGCGATCAGGTAGATGCGCAGGTAGACGAGGATCATGATGAGGCACGGGGCAAAGAAAGAGCCGATGCTGGAGGAGAGGACATACCAAGCCTCCTCGTTGAGCTTGCACTGCGGTCGTTCCTCCGCCGTTGTCGTCTTCTCCCCCTTGTAGACCAAAGGTGGGAGGGAGATGGCAGCAGCGATGGTCCAGACTATGAAGATGCTGCACTTGATGCGCCGCGGCGTCCGCTTGGCGCTGTACTCGATGGCACGGCTGATGGACCAATAGCGGTCCAGGCTGATGGCACAGAGGTGAACGATGGAGGAGGTGCAGAAGAGCACATCCAACGCCAGGTAAATCTCACACCACGTCTTCTCGAAGTACCAGTAGCCCAGGAGCTCGTTGGCCAAGGAGAAGGGGATGATGAGGGTGGCCACCAAAATATCGGCGGCCGCCAAGGACACCAAGAAGAGATTCTGGGGTGCCTGCAGTGAGCGGCTGCTCAGCACGGCCATGATCACCAGGGCGTTACCAGTGATAGTGAAGAGCACCAGGAAGGTGATGGCAGTGGCGATGGCGGCGGTGGCTTGCACTGAGTACCCATGCTCGGGGCCTTCCATGGTCCGGCTGCCAGTGCTCAGCGCTGCCCCAGGGTGTGGGAGGACAAGGGGCTGGGGTGCTGGGGGACACTGGTGGCCCTCACCATGCTGCCCGCGGTCCCACTGCAACCGGTACACAGGGGCTGTGCTGCCTGCACCCTGAGTCCCCTGCCTACATCCCGATTCCCCTGCCTGCACCCCAATTCCCCTGCCCACACCCCCATTCCCCTGCCCACACCCCCATTCCCCTGCCTGCACTCGTCACTCCACTGCTTGCACCCCGATTTCCCTGCCCACATCCTTGCACGTACCCCTGAATCCCCTGAATCCCCTGCCCGCACTCCTGCCTTCCCTCCTGCCTTTCCCTGCCTGCCCCCCTCAATCCTCTGCCCGCACCCCTCATTCCACCGCTTGCACCCCGATTTCCCTGCCCACATCCTTGAGTCCACATCCCGCACCAAGCGCGCACCTCGATTCCCCTGCCCGCGCCCCTGGGTCCCCTGTTGCTTTTCCCTGCCTGCACCCCTAAATCCCCTGCCCTCACCCCTGACTACACTGCTCGCACCCCAATTTCCCACCCCACATCCCTGATTCCCCTGCCTGCACCTCTCAACCCTCTGCCCGCACCCCTAAATCCCCCACCCGCACCTCCGATTCCACTGCTTGCACCCAATTTCTCCTCCTCAAATCCCCGATCCTCCTCCCCGCACCCCTCAATCCACTGCCCGCACCCCAATTTCTCCTCCTCGAATCCCCGATTCCTCTCCCCGCACCCCTCAATCCACTGCCCGCATCCCCGATTCCAGTGCTCTCCCTCCACTTTCCCCTCCCCGCATCCCTCAACCCACCGCTCGCACCCCTCAATCCCCCGCCCGCACCCCCGATTCCCCTGCCCGCACCCCAGTTTTCCCTCCCCGCTCCTCTCCATCCCCTCCCCGGTTCCTCCGCCCTCCCTCTACCTGGAGTCCCGGTCCCGGTCCCCGCCGGTCCCGGTGCCGCTGCGCTCTGCGCTGCCCGGCGCCGCCCCCTCGGGTTTTTGGGGGGTGGGGGCTGAGCCACCGCCCCCGGGGCGGAACCGGGTGGCTGCGCGGGGGGATCGCGGCCGATGGCCCCTGGCACCTGCATCCCTCCCACCCTGGGACCTGCATCCCCCTCAGATTCTCGCATCCCATCCCTACTACCTTCTCCGGTACCCGCATCCCTCACTGCTACCTGCATCCCACCCTTCCTGGTACCCACGTCCTCCCTCAGCGCCCATCTCCCTTCTCCAGCTCCTCCGTCCCT
Source organism: Phaenicophaeus curvirostris (assembly GCF_032191515.1). Taxonomy (NCBI): domain Eukaryota; kingdom Metazoa; phylum Chordata; class Aves; order Cuculiformes; family Cuculidae; genus Phaenicophaeus; species Phaenicophaeus curvirostris. The sequence continues at coordinate 5,894,024 of NC_091418.1, read as the reverse complement.
TCTCCGATACCCACATCCCTCTCTCCCTAGGACCTGCATCCCACTCAGGCTGCTCCATCCCTTCCCTGGCACCCACACACCCTCTCCAGTACCCACAACGTTTCTCCCTCAGCACCTCCATCCACCCCTCCCTCAGCACCCACCTCCCTTGTCCAGCACCTCCATCCCTTCTCCATCACCCCTTATCCCTCCCTCCTGGGACTCCCTTCCCCTTTCCCACCCCTAATACCCCCCTCCCTGGTACCCGTGTTCTCCCCAGCACCCACACCCCTTTTCCAGCACCCATTTCACTCCTTCCTTGGAACTCCCTTCCTTCCCCTCTCTCCCCTCACCCCCTCCCTGGCCCTCTAGGAGGTGACAAAGGGGGGATCAGCCCAGCTGGGAGCTCCCTCTCCCCGTGCCAGAGCCGAGGCCCCACTCCCCTCAACCCCCCAAGGTGTTTTTCTTGCCCTCCCACTCTCCTCCTCCCCCCAAGGTGTTTTTCTTGCCCTCCCACACTCCTCCTCCCACACCTCCCAAGGGTTTATGCAAAAATTCAGCACAAAGACAGAAAAAAACTGGCACCAGGTGCTTTTTTTTCTCATTTATTGTTTGGTTTTTTTTCCCCACCAGGGGAAGCATTTTCCAGCTCCATTGCCATGAAGGCGATCGCCTTTTTGGAGAGAAGGGGACACCAAGCAGCCATAGGGGCCCTTGGGAACCGCTCTGCACTATCGTCGCTCCAGCTTCTCCTGTTCAGACACCTTTTATCTCCCACTCTGGGAATTCTTCCCCTTTTGCGGGATGGAGGCCTTTGGAGCATCCCAAGCCCCTGCTGGTGTCAGGCACGGAGCAGCCGTTACTGCTCCCAGGCATCACCTGCAGCCGGTGCCTCACTTGGATTCCATAACGGGGAAAAGACAGAGAGGGCTGGGAAAGGAGAGACTGTGGTGGGGAACAGCCCCTCTGCCTCTAGGAACTTGCAAGCCAAAATCCCATCTGCCCTGGAACAAGGTTTTCCTCAAACCAAGCAGACACAGAGGCTGGGAGGGGTTTTTCTTACCCTTCTTTGTGCTCTTCAGCTGCAAGGCAGAATCTGACCCTGGTTCTTCTTCTCCATAGCAGCTTTTCTGCTGCTGAGCCCCAGATTGGGTTCCCAGGCAGACCCCGCTCGGCCCTTTCTCTGTGCTGACCCTTGGATCCGACCATCAACACAAAACCAAATCTAGAGGTTCTAAACCCTCCTGACTGCTGCCTGAACCACGACGGCATCCAGGACCCCTGACCCCATGCTCTATCTCCACTCAGAGCAGCACTAAACTCTCCTGCTGGGGGTAAAGATGGATTTGAGACAGACACAATGCATTATCCCAGCCAGAAGTTGGTGACTCATAAACCCCACAGCTCTGCCACCTTTTCCACCTCTGCTCCAGGAGATTTCTTCCTGCAGAGGGTCAAATCCTGCAGCTCGGTCCTGGAGTGTCGAGTGATGTCAGCACTGCACCAGGACACTCACAGTGTGAGGGGGGAAGGAACAGGCTGCCCTTTTGGGGAATTCGGGAAAAAAATCACCTTAGAGGGAGCAAAAATCCACCCTGGGTTGTGTTCCAGGCTCCCAACTGGTCTCAGCATGGACCCAGACCCTTCTGAGGGCAGGAGTGACCTCCCACCACTCCACATCCACCACCTTGATCCACACGGCCCTTCCCGAGTCGGCATCCAGGCACCCCCAGAGAGCAGAGCATCAAGCAGAGCTCCCTGTGGCTCAGATCAGCCGGGCTTCTCCTTCCAGCTCAACTCTTGGATCGCAGATGCCCGTGAATGCGATTTCCTCACCGGCCTGGCTGCTGCTGCCGGATGCCAAGGGAAGGGACAGCTGTTGAAGACCACCGGCCACGGGGCTTTGGCTCACATAGGCCTCCAGGGATTTCAGGAGCTGCTTTGGTTTCTTTTTGGTGGAGAACTCCAGCTCTGGGAAGGTTGAATGGAAAAGCATGAGGACAGAGTGAGGTCCAGAGGGTGTTGCGGCTGCAGCATGCTCTAGGGCGAGATTTCGACCCACGTGTGGTGTTCATGGTGTTCCCTCGTGAACCAGGACAATGATGTGAGTCTGAAAAGCTCCTCGCCCAAAGCAAGCTCGCACCAGACTGAGCTCCCTGGAGATCCCTCCAGGAGGAGAAGCCCAGAAACAGCAGACTGAAGTGGAGCCTGGCACGACAGCTGGGACTCGTTGGAAGCGGGAGCCATTAGCACGGTGCAGCCACGTCAGGCTCCTCTGGAGTAAATAACTCCGCCGGCTCATTTAGCGCTAGCAAAAAGCTCAGCAGCTCCACTTACATCCATGCTGCCAACACCGCTTATGCAACCATGCTGTGGGATATAAGCCAGCCTGGAGCTGGGAACATCCCCATCCATCACCCACCAGGACACTGTGGGTGCTCCCATGGGTGCAGTCCAAGGGAAAACACCCCCTGGAGCACTCGGATCATGGAAACATGGAATGGTTTGGGTTGGAAGGGACCTCAAAGCCCACCCAGTCCCACCCCTGCCATGGGCACGGACGCCTCCCTCTGGATCCAGTTGCTCCAAGCCCCATCCAACCTGGCCTTGAGCCCCTCCAGGGATGGGGCAGCCACCACTGCTCTGGGCAACCTGGGCCAGGGCCTCCCCACCTTCATTGTGAAGAATTTCTCCCTAACGTCCAATCTAAATCTTCCCCCTTCCAAATTAAAGCCAATTCCCCTTGTCCTGTCCCTGCCCTCCCTGATCAAGAGCCCCTCCCCAGATTTCCTGCAGTCCCTTTCCATACTGGAAGCTGCTCTAAGGTCTCCCCAGAGCTTTCTCTTCTTCAGACTGAACAACCCCAACTCTCAGGCTGTTCTCATACAGGAGGTGCTCCAGCCCTTGGATCATTCCCATGGCCTCCTTTGGACTCGCTCCAACAGCTCCATGTCCTCCCTGTGCTGAGGACTCCAGAACTGGACACAGGGCTCCAGGTTTGGTCTCAGCAGAGCAGAGGGGCAGAATCCCCTCCCTGGCCCTGCTGGTCCCTCTGCTCTCGATGCAGCCCAGGACACGGTTGGTTTCTGGGCTGGGAGCCCACATTGCAGCTCATATTGAGCTTCTCCTCCCCCAGTACCCCAGGTCCTTCTCCTCCGGGCTGCTCCTAACCCATTCCCTGCCCAGGCTGGATTTGTGCTGGGATTGCCCCAACCCAGGTGTAAGACTTTGCCCTTGGCTTGGCTGAACCTCAGGTATTGAAAATCCTCATGTAAAGGTTAAAAGGTTGGACCCTGCTGGGGTTTGAATCCCTTGGGATTGGGCTCCGTAGGCCATGAAGGCGCTGAAAGTGTTGGGTTTGTCCTCTGGACCTGTTATTTTCCTTGGATGGGGAAGGGGGAGAAATGCATCCTTAAGGAGGAAGGTGGATGGGGAAGGAGGGAAAACGCACCCTGAAGGACGAAGCCGGAGTCGGCAATGGTCTTGTGCTGCCTTTTCCAGAGGCGATACAGCTGGAGGAAGGTCGCCACGTAGAGGTCGTTCAGCAGAGTGATGACCTGCTGCCTGCGGTTGCACTCCCTGGAATGGGCGGAGAGGAGCTGAGCCAAGGGAGGTGCCATCCCAGCAGCCAAGGGAGCCACTGGGAAGGGACTCTGCTCAACGTGAACCAGCATCTAACACTGTTTGAGACCTCCAAACCCACTTCAGCCCAGCTACGGAGCTGTCAGCTGCTCTGGACCTCACCTGGAGAGACATTCCTCCCTCAGGGCCTGGATGACGAGGCGGGTGATGTTCACAGACATGAGGCAGAAGGGGAAACTCTGCAAGAGAATGAGCATTACCTGGCTCACATGGTACCTTGATGACAATTCCAGCCCTTTCATGCCGCATCCGTGCAGCCCCAAACCCATGGGATGGCAGAGATCCATGGAGCAGGGTAATACTGCTACAGATACAGGCTTAGATGGATGCCGTGGTCAAGCCAAGCTTATATCCAGGCTTAAACCCAACCACACCTGAGACCGAACTGCCAAGTTTCAGGAGACAGCCTCCACTCACTCCCATTTTCACACCCTTGCTGCTCTCTGTCCACTTCTCCAGCCCTTTTAGCCTGCACATGTTCAGCTCTAAGCCAGGATCCCGGGAGCAATGTTCTGCTCTCCACCAGGATGCTAAATTATCATTCCTAGAACACAGCCAACACCTGGAATTTGGCTCCAGGCTCTGTGTGAAGCCTGGAAGGGATCACCTTCTTCCCCTGACCAGCGCGAGGGGCAATAAACAGAAAAATGGAGGAAGCACGTGCCTGGGTTTCGTGCTGGGATAACTTGAAAATTTCCAGAGCCAGAGGCAGCGTCCGGGCATCCATGACGAAGTAGAGCAACTGCATCAAGCCCAGCATTCCTGTCCCTCGCAGGTCGGTCCCGGGATCCACACCTGGAAGGGCGTAAGAGCCCACTGAAGCAAGATACGGCACTGAGTTGCACTACGGCCACCACCCCGTTTCCGTGGGCTGTTTGTACCCTGTTTCAAGGGCAGAGAAAACCCAGGAATCACATCCTCAGGGAAAACTCTAAGGGAATTCCCCTAACTGGAGCCCAATGGGTGCCACAGTCTCTTTCATGTGGGCACTAAGAAGTCCTTGCTCTCCCACCTACCACAGAATCATGGAATCATTGAGGCTGGAAAAGCCCTCTAAGCTCATCCAGTCCTACCATCAGCCCAGCCCCACCATCCTGCAAAACCATGTCCTGAAGTGCCACATTCACAGGTTTTTTGAACCCCTCCAGGGATGAAGACCTCGTCACTGCCCTGGGCAGCCCAATCCAGTGCTTCGCCACTCAGCCAGTAAAGACTTTTTTCCCCAATATCCAATGTAAACCTCCCCTGGGGCAACTTGAGGCCATCTCATCTCATCTCATCTCATCACTTGGAAGCAGAGCCCAGCAACCACTTCACTACAACCTCCTTTCAGAAGCTGCAGAGCGTGATGAGGTCTCCCCTCAGCCTCCTCTTCTCCAGGCTGAACAGCCCCAGGTTCCTCAGCCACTCCCAGAACCCCTGGGCTCCAGCCCCTTCCCCAGCTCCGTTTCCTTCTCCAGACGCGCCCCAGCACCTCAATGTCCTTCTTGGAGTGAGGGGCCCAAAACTGAACCCAGGATTTCAGATGTGGCCTCACCGTGGACCCAGCCTGTCTAGATCCCTCTTCAGAGCCTATCAAGCAAATCCACACTCCCACCCAATCTGGTGTCACCTCCAAACTGACAGATGGAGCACTTGACCCCCTCATCCAGAACATGGATAAAGGTATAAAACAGGACTGGCCCCAACGCCGAGCCCCAGGGACACCACTTGGGATTGGCTGCCAACAGGATTCACCTCCGTTCACCATAGCTCTCTGAGCTTGGCCATCCAGGAAGTTCCTGTCTAAGTTATGGGCTACCAGTTTCTCTAGGAGAACACTGTGGGATATGCTGTCAAAGGCTTTACTGAAATCAAGCTGGATAACTTCTACTGCCTTTCCCTTATTCCACAGCCTCCCCAGGAACCAGAATCTCTGAGCTCTGCCCACCCCAGGGCTGGTTAATCAGCGCTTACACCCAGACGTGCACCAGGACAGAGCAGCAGGAGCTGCTCTGCTCCAAACGAGCGTTCTACGGATGCATTAAAACCTGGTCAATTTAACACACGAGTCAACCAGTCTGGAACTCCAGCGAGGCCACTGGTGATGGCGTTAATCGCACTGTTTTCCTGACCATGGCTTTAGTGACAGAGCCCTGACCTACTCTGCAGTAATGAACAGGGTGACGGCTCATTAGCCACAGAGATCGCTGGCTAACAAAGACCATTAATGGTCCAGGTAAAGCAATATCAACAACAGTGGGAGTGGGGACTGGGGTTTTCCAGATCTTGTGTGGTAGTGGAAGTTGGCTATGGCCACAACAGGTTGGCTATGGAACCAGGACACAGCATCAGGACAGCTTTGCAGAGTATCTATACCCATGATCAGTTGAAGAAGGGTCTGGAGGGCAAATCTTGCGAGGAGTGGCTGGGTGAACTGGAATAGGATGAGAGGGAATGGCCTCAGGCTGTGCCAGGGGAGGATTAGGCTGGATTTTGGGAAAAACTCCTCCCCTGAAACGGCCAGAAGCATTAGACCAGGCTGCCCAGGGAAGTGGTAGAGTCCCCATCCCTGCAGGAGTTTAAAAGCCATATGGAGATGTGGTATTTAGGGATGGATTTGGCAGTGCTCGGTTTATGGGTAGGCTCAATGACCTTAAAAATCTTTTCCAACCTAAACAATCCCAAGAAACAGCAACAGGGAAAGCAATTGCATGAAGGGAGAGGGAATGAGCAGTAAACCCTCCTCGCTGCCTCTGGATCCCATCTCCAGAGGAGGGAATGGGACCAGTGCAACCTCTCTCGGCAAAGCCTTGCCCCAGAGCTCTCCCCCTCTGCCCTACCTTGGAAGCCGAGCTCTTCCCAGTGCGCTCCATACCGCGGGCAGCCCAGCTGGGTGCAGGTCAGCTTCCTGTAAATGGTCTGCAGGATTCTCATGTGCACTTGCTCATTATCATCCAAACCACCTGGAGGAGAGAAAACGCCTGTCAGCACCTGAAAAAACATTCCCAGGCACCTATAAACACCCCTCAGCACCTAAAAATGGCTTCCCAACGCCCCTTGGTGCCTATAAGCCAGCCCCATTGCACCTAAGAATGGAACCCCAGCACCTAAAAATGCCCCTTGGTTCCTAAAAATGGCCCCTCAGCACCAAAAAAACAACCCTTGGCACGCAGAAATGGTTCTTCACCACATAAAACCAGACTCTTGGTGCCTAAAAACCCATCCCCTCGGCACCCAAATGCAACACCCCAGAACCTAAAAAACACCCCACAGCGCTCCAAAAATGCTCCCCCTGTACCTAAAACCCTGGCATCCAAAAAATGCCCCTTAGTGCCTAAAAATGGCCCCAGCACTTAAAAAACCCCAAACCCTGGTGCCCAAAAACGGTTCCTCAGAACCTAAAAACAGACACTTGACTCCTAAAAAATGCTCCACAGTGCCTAAAAATGGCCCCAGCACTTAAAAAATGGCCCTTGGTGCCTAAAAACAGCCCCCGGAACCTAAAAAAATGCCCATAGTGCCTAAAACCAGCCCCTGGCACCTCAAATCAGCTGAGGGAACCCCAACCAAACACAAAGCATGGGCGAGGCATTTCCATGCGTTCAGCACGCGCAATTCACTGTGAGACAGGTGGACAACACCGTGGGACAGCCAGGAACAACACCCAGCACGCTGAGTTAGCAGGAGGATTTACCTCTGGTTTGATTTGGTCATGGAATGAGGAGCAGGAAAGGCTGCGGTGCTGTGGCAAGGTGTGCACGTAGAATGGCTACTGTGGCAGGATAGAAATGGATCAGAAAATCCATCACTGCCTCCTAAAAGTGAGGAGATGAGCAGCAGGGAGCAAAAGAGATGGAGAACTTCGGGACAAGGAGCTGCCAGGGATGAGCGAGCAGGGCCCCTGCCCTTTTCCAAGCCCCCTTGCAGTGTTTTCCAAGGAAAGCCAGAGGGGAAACTCACATTGTGCCATGGCCAGCGCCAGGTCCCGCTCTCCCTGCAGCTGTGCGTGGAGCCGGGGAGGGCCGAAGAAGTAGTGAAGCAGAGCAGCCAAGCCTTGCCTGCGCACCGTCACCTGCACCTTCTTCTGCAGAGGAGAAAACACAGAGAAATGCTCCAGGTTGAGCCCTCAAGGAATCAGGCAGGAGGAAAACCCATGGGGAAGCCAGGAGGGATGAGATTACAGGAAGAGTCAAGAAAGAGAGGAAGGAGAGGAGCTTCTTCGGCCACATTACCCACTCCTACTTACTAAAACTACCCCCGAGAGAGGGTGAGAACGCAGGGCCCTGCCCGTACCCTGCACTCGGAGAGGTCGGCTGTCTGGAAGTACTGCAACGCTTCATTGAAGGAGATCGGGGCTGCGGCACTGGCCAATGTTGCCCCCAGCCCTGCGAGGAAGCAGAGAATGGGGTTAACCCCCACTTCCCTCCCCCCAGCTTCCCAGTGCTGCAATGAGCTCCTGCCTCAAGCCAGAGCAACTGTCCCAGTGCAGGGAACTCATTCCTAGTTCGTGGTACCAAAACAAGATCCCACCTCACCCCAGAGCAACTGTTGCAGCACTGGGTGCTCACTCCCAGCCTCCCAGTGCTGCAACGAGCTCTTGCCTCATCCCAGAGAAGACATTCCAGGGACCCAGGCCCCTTCCCTGGCTCCCTATCCCACTCCTGAACTACCCCTCTTACCACAGCACCCCTGGCGTCAGCTGTACCTGACTGGATCTCTTCCACAGCCTCCCATTCCTCCTGGGCTCGCCGCAGCTCCTCGCTGAGCTCTGCCAAAGGAAAGGTACAAGGCGGTGGGGATCAGCTAGGAGATCCAGAATGGGCTCCCTTCCCCCAGCCCTGCTCAGGACATCCCAGAGCAGGATTTCCCTTTCCCTATGGAAAAACCCCGTCTGGAGTCCCCTGAAGAGCTGCAAGGTTTCTCCTTAGCAGGAGCAGGACACAGCAACGCGAAGGCTTTGCCAAGCCAGAGCTGCGTGGATTTGCCTGTGAGCCCAGTGCTGGGTTCCTTGGGCTCCATTCCAGTTTTCTAGGTGTTTTTCCCACTGGGAAGTGATGAGCTCAATGGGAAGAGTCAGAGAAAAAGCTTACCAGCACCCACAGGCTGCTCCACGCTCTGCACAAGCGCCTGCAGGAGGCCATTCTGTCCCAAAGTCGAGATCTGAGCAGGGGTAGAGAGACACAACCATTGCCCACCAGAACAGACCCAAAAAAACAACTGCTCCCCAGGGAGGCAGCTCCAAAATCCTGAGATTTTCCCTCAGGGAACCAACCCCATCCTCCACTCGTGTGCCTGGCAGCTAAGCCAGCAACATCGGTTTTTTGGGGTTTTTTTTTGGTGACATCCAGCAGCAGGACAGTGAGTACTGCAGTGGGGTGACCACTTGTGGCAGTGGGGCGCTTGCTGGAGCTGGAGAAAGCCCAGGAAAACCCAGGAGGGAGTGGGGCAGGCAGCTCCTGGCAACCGGGAGTAGCTGTTCCCCCACGGTGCCTGACGGAGCGGGGCAGCCCCGGCGGATACCGTGGGAGATTTAAACGGCCCCTAGATAGTACCGTGAACAGGAGCGTGGCACCAGGTGCGGGTGTGTTAGAAAAACAGGGCAGTTTGAGCAGCAGTTTAAGCGGGCAGGGCGAGCAGGGAGGGTGAAGAGTGGGGCTGGAGGCCGGCCAGAAGGGACTGAGGACCATGGTGGACACCCAGCATAAAATTAAGGCTGCTCCAGGTGTTGCACCATCCAGGATTGATGCAGCCACCCAGACAAAGCGTCAGCGGGTACAGGCAGCCATCCAGACACTGGGCTGCAGGGAATGCCCCCCTCCCACATGGACTCACACCACCGGTACTGACTTCACTTGTGGAAGCTGTGCTTGGGTGGGGGAACTCCTCCACTTGGCGTCAGAGCTAAGGGAGGAAGCAATTAGACTGAGGACCATTAGGGAGTGTGAGAAGGAGACAGACCACTAGAGCAACACCCTATGCTCCCTCTCACAAACTAAGCAGGCAGCCAGAGCGAGCACAGTTGAGAATTCCTCATCCACTAAATATAAGATTGAGGAGAAAAAAGACAGGGAATGGCAGCAAGTTCCTGCCCAGCAGATAAAGTGTGCTGTCCCCATTCAGATGTCAAACTCCCAGGTTCCCTTCCAGAAGAGATACGAAGCGCCGCAAGTGGAATCAAATTCCAAAGAGGAGGAGGATGGCTCCTGCAGCCTAGAAACATCCCCTAGGCTGCGACATCCTCAAATGACCATCAAAACAACCTCTGAGAAAAAGAAGAGTGATTGTCTTGGGGGATCCAGACGATATCCAGAAGAGGAAGTTGAGGGCAATTAAGAGGGACTTCAGGGCTCGGGGGCACAAGTAGTGTTTACCTCCACCATTCCATCAACAAGGAACAAAGAGGGAGAGAGCAAGAAAAAAACAGTCAATTAATACCTGGCTCCAAACCTGGTGTGAGGAGCAAAACTTTAGGTTCTTTGATCATGGACTTGCCTATACACCTCCAGGCTTCCTTACCAGGGATGGGACACGCTTGTCTCCTAGGGGTACAAAATTCCTGACCAAAAATCTAGCAGGGCTCATTAACAAAGCTTTAAATCAGTTGTGAAGGGAGAGGGGGATGAAGCCAGGCTAGACAGGAGTGAGCCTGAGAGATTGTGCACTGGCAAGGACCTCCAGTGTATCAGCCCAGAGCGAGCGGGGGCAAGTATTCCTCGTGATGGAAAAGATGTAATTGGCACTGATGGGTTATATAATCCAAGGACCAGCCATTTGGGAATGAACACTATTCCCTTTATGAGAGCTGAGGCATTAACAGCCCAACTGAAACGCATCTACACCAGTGCACGCAGCATGGGCAATAAGAAGGAGGAGTTGGAAGCTATTATAGGGCAAGGAAACAATGACATAGTTGCCATCACAGAAACATGGTGGGACGACTCGTACAACTGAAGTGCTGCTATGGAGGGGTATAAACTCTCCAGGCAGGACAGGAAAGGTAGGAGAGGTGGTGGGGTAACCCTCTATGTTCAAGAGTACTTTGATACCCTCGAGCTCGATTATGGTGATGACAGGATTGAGTGTCTGTGGGTAAAAAACAGGAGAAGCCCACAAGAAGGCAGATGTTTTGATGGGACCTAGCCAAGAAGAAGTAGCTGACGAGCTCTTCTACAAACAACTGGGAGAAGTCTCAAGATCGCTAGCCCTTGCCCTTGCAGGAGACTTTCATCTACCAGATATCTGCTGGAAGTACAATACAGCAGAGAGGAAGCAGTCTAGGAGGTTCCTGGAGTGTGTGGAAGACAACTTCCTCACACAACTGGTGAGCGAACCAACAAGGCAAGGCACCCTCCTGGGCCTGCTGTTTGTGAACAGAGAAGGCCTTGCAGGGGAGGTGATGGTTGGATGATGACTAGGGCAAGGCAATCATGAGATGATAGGTTTTTCAATTCTAGGCAAGGTGAGGAAGGAGGTTAGCAGAATGGCCACCTTAAACTTCCAGGGGGCTGACGTCAGACTGTTCAGAAGGCTGGTTGATAGTCCCATGGGACACAGTCCTTAAGGGCAAGGGAGCCCATGAGGGCTGGGTGCTCTTCAAAAAGGAAATCCTGGCACCGCAGGAGCAAGCCATTCCCATGTGCCAGAAAACGAGCCGTAGGGGAAAAAAAACCAGCTTGGTTGAGCAGGGACATATGGGTGTACATCAAAAAGAAGAGGAATGTCTATGAACTTTGGAAGAAGGGACAAGCGTCTTGGGTGGACTGCAGCGAGGAAGTGAGATCATGCAGAGGAAAAATCAGGAGTGCTGAAGCCCAACTAGAGCTTAGACTGGCCAATTTGGTGAATGATAATAAAATACTTCTATAAATACATCAATAGAAAAAGGAGGACCAGGGATAATATTCAGTCTTTATAGGATGCAAAGGGAACAACTGTGATAAAGAATGGGGACAAGGCTGAGGTACTTAATGCCTCCTTTCCCTCAGTCTTTAATTGTAAAGAAAGTTGTTCCGTCTATGTACAAATCCAGGAGCTAGAGGAGCAAAATGAGGCTGCCATGATCCAAGAGGAGGTGGTCAGAGCCTTGCTAGCCCGACTAGACACCCACAAGTCTATGGGGCCGGATGGGATTCATCCAAGGGTATTGAAGGAGCTGGCGGATGTGCCGGCCAGACCGCTTTCCATCATCTTCCAGCAGTCCTGGAAGACTGGGGAAGTCCCACTGGACTGGAGGCTGATGTTGTGCCCATCTACAAGAAGGGTCGCAGGGAGGATCCAGGGAACTCCAGGCCTCTCAGTCCGACCTCAGTGCCAGGGAAAGTCATGGAGCAGGTGATCTTGAGTGCTATCATGAAGCACATGCAAGAGAACCGGGGGATCAGGCCCAGTCAACACGGGTTCACAAAAGGCAGGTCTTGCCAAACTAACCTGATCGCCTTCTATGACAAAGTGACTCGGCTGCTGGATGAGGGAAAGGCTGTGGATGTATCTTCCTGGACTTGAGTAAAGCCTTTGTCATGGTTTCTCACAGCATTCTGCTTGAGAAACTGTCACCTCTGGCCTGGACAGGCGCACACTCTCCGGGGTGGAAAACTGGTTGGATGGCCGGGCCCAGAGAGTGGTGGGAAATGGAGTTAACTCCAGCTGGAGGCCAGTGACAAGTGGTGTCCCCAGGGGTTAGTGCTGGGTCCAGCCCTGTTCAATGTCTTTATCAATGACCTGGATGAAGGCATCGAGTGCACCCTGAGCAAGTTTGTGGATGACACTAAGCTGGGTGGAAGCTGGACCTGCTGGAGGGTCAGGAGGCTCCAAAGGGATCTGAACAGGCTGGATCCATGGGCAGAGACCATTGACAGGAGGTTTAACAAGGCCAAATGCCGGGTCCTGCCCTTGGGGCACAACAACCCTGAGCAGCTACAGACTAGGAGTAGTCTGGCTGGAAACTGCCTGGAGGAGAAGGACCTGGGGGGGTTGGTTGACAGAGACTGAATATGAGCCAGCAGTGGCCCAGGGGGCCAAGAAGGCCAATGGCATCTTGGCTTCAATCAGAAACGGTGTGACCAGCAGGTCCAGGGAGGTTCTTCTCCCTCTAGACTCGGCACTAGTGACACTGCTCCTTGAATCCTGTGTTCAGTTCTGGCTCCTCACTACAAGAAGGATGTTGAGGCTCTGGAGCGAGACCAGAGAAGAGCAACGAAGCTGGGGAAGGGGCTGGAGAACAAGGATTACGAGGAGCGGCTGAGAGAGCTGGGGGTGTTCAGCCTGGAGAAGAGGAGGCTGAGGGGAGGCCTCATTGCTCTCTACAACTCCCTGAAAGGAGGTTGTGGAGAGGAGGGAGCTGGGCTCTTCTCCCAAGGGACAGGGGACAGGACAAGAGGGAATGGCCTCAAGCTCCACCAGGGGAGGTTCAGGCTGGACATCAGGAAAAAATTTCTTACGGAAAGGGTCACTGTGCACTGGCAGAGGCTGCCCAGGGAGGGGGTTGAGTCACCTTCCCTGAAGGAGTTTAAAGGACGGGTCGATGAGGTGCTCAGGGACACGGTTTAGTGGCAGATAGGAATGACTTGACTTGATGATCCAAGAGGTCTTTTCCAACCTGGTGATTCTATGATTCCAGTCAGCTGGAAGGGTGGGAAAGAGCTCAGAGCTATTTGGACATGGTTTCAAAGAATCACCAGGTTGGAAAACACCCAGTGGATCATCGAGTCCAACCATTCCCATCAATCACTAAACCATGTCCCTCAGCACCTCATCCACCTAACCTTTAAAGGCCTCCAGGGAAGGTGACTCAACCCCCTCCCTGGGCAGCCTCTGCCAGTGCCCAGTGACCCTTTCCCTTAAAACTTTTTTCCTAATGTCCATCCTGAACCTCCCCTGGTGGAGTTTGAGGCCATTCCCTCTCGTCCTGTCCCCTGTCACCTGGGAGAAGAGCCCAGCTCCCTCCTCTCCGCAACCTCCTTTCAGGGAGTTGGAGAGAGCAATGAGGTCTCCCCTCAGCCTCCTCTTCTCCAGGCTAAACACCCCCAGCTCTCTCAGACGCTCCTCGCAATCCTTGTTCTCCAGCCCCCTCACCAGCTTCGTTGCTCTTCTCTGGACTCGCTCCGGAGCCTCAACATCCTTCTTGTGGTGAGGGGCCCAGGTTTGTGTCCCATTACCAGCTCAGGTGATGGACAGATCACTTTTTGTACCCCAAGAGGTCTATTTTTTACGGACACAAATGGAGAAACTAAGCGGTATTAGGGGATTGGGGTGTCTGACACTGAGGGGTGTGAGCCCAGGGGCACAGCAAGGGGCAGAGATCAGGCCTGACACGCACAGGGAGCAACTTGCCAGGTAGGGGGAATCGCTGCTGCTCCTCCAGCTGCTCCGAGCCCCTGGTGCCTTTGCTCATGCCCTGTGGGGAAGAAGGTGGAAGGCATAGCAGAGCCTTAGGTGGCTGAGTTGGGACACCCTGCTGTGCGACACCCACTCCAGCCCCTCAGGGACCTCCCCAGCGCCTCAGGAACCTCTCAGGGATCTTCCAGCCCTTCTGCCCCTCAGGGACACCTCCTGCTCCTCAAGGAGCCACAGCTCTTACCCTCCTTCCCCTCTTGGACCCCCCCAGCTCCTCAGAGCCTACTCTACCCCTCAGAGACCCCCAAGACTTTCCACTCCTGTCCCTTCCCTCCCTCTCCCCTCAGTCCCTCGGGGCCCCCTCAGAACCCCTCTGGCCCATCAGAACCTCCCCAGAACACCCCAGCCGTCAGGGACCTCTCAGAGATTGCCTGCACCTGCCCCTCTGGAACCCCCTCCTGCCTCTCAAAGGACCCCCAGCCCTTCCCCACCTTCACCTCTGGGAGCTTCCAGCCCCTCAGAGGCCCTCCTGCCCCTCAGAGATCCCTACAGGGACCTCCCAACACTTCCCTGCCCTGCACCTCAGAGCCCCTCAAGGACTCCCCCAGAGTCCCCCTCCTGCCTCTTAGGGACACCTCAGAGCTCCCTCAGGCCCTCAGGGACCATACAAAGACCTCCCAGCACTTTCCTCCTCCTCCTCAGGGGCACCTTGGAGCCTCCCCTGCCCCTCAAGGACTCCTCAGGGACCTCCCTCTAGCCCCTCATGTGCCCCCCAGCCCCTTGGGGACCCGTCAGAAACTCCTCGGAGATCTTGCAACTCTTCCCCTCTGCCCCTCAGAGCCCCCACTGACACTCAGGGACCCCTGCGTGCCCCTCAGAGCTCCCCTCGCCCCTTAGGGACCTCTCAGAACCCCTTCCCCCTTAGAGACCTCCCCCGTGCCTCAGGGACCCCTAAGAATCACACTATCCCACCCCCACCCCAGTCCCTCAGAGCTCCCCTGTGCCCCTCAGAACCCCTCTAGCACCTCAGGGACCCTCCAGAGCCTTCCTGAGCCCCTCATGCACCCCCACATCCCTTCAGAGCCCCCCCAGCCCCTCAGGACCCACCCTGTGCCCCTCAGAGCTCCGCACCCCCCTCAGAGCCCCTCCTGCCCCTCAGCAACCCCCAAGCCCTTCCCTTCCTGCCCCCCCTCAGCCCCTCAAGGCCTCCTCTGAGCCCCCTGCCCCTCAGAACCCCTCCAGCCCCTCAGGGACCCTCCAGAGCCCCCCTGTGCTCCTCATGCCCCGATCCAATCCCTCAAAGCACCCACCCCCACGCCTCTGAGAATCCCTCCGGCCCCTCAGATGCCCCGCGGGCCCCTCATGGATCCCCAGGCCTTTCCCCTCTGTCTCCGCGCCCACCGGAGCCGCTAGGCCCCGCCGGCCCCGCCGCTCCGTGCACTACGCATGCGCGGCCGCGGGGCGCACCGGGAGCTGTAGTCCTGGCACCGCCGCCCGGGACTACAACACCCAGCATGCACCGCGCGCCGCGGCCCCGCGTGCTCCCATCGGACTACAACACCCAGCATGCACCGTAAGGAGGGGCGGGGGCGGGCGGACGGCGGCGCGCGAGGGTCACGCCGCGCGAAAGGCGGCCGGCGGGGAGCGATGGGGCTGTGCGCGCTGCTCTTCCTCGCCGCCCTCCTCGTCCTCCTCTCCCTCCTCATCGCCCGGGCCCTGCGCGGCGCCGCAGGAGGACCCAGCCCCTTCGCCGCCGACGCCCGGCGCCCCCCCGCTCCTCTGGTCACCGACAAGGCTGTGCGCAGGACCGTGCTCAAGACAGGTGCGTGCGGGCAGCGGCGGGGGAGAGCGGAGGGCATCCCCGGGCACGGCGTCACCTCCCGGGGCAGCATCGATCGCCTCCCAGGGTGGCATGTCCACCCGGCACAGTGTCGCCTCCCAGCACGGCAGCCCCCTCCCCGGAGCAGCATCTGCCCCCAGCAGGGCATCAGCCCCCGCACAGCATCAGCCCCTGGACCCGCATCACCCCCTGGACCCGCATCAGCCCCTGGACCCGCATCACCCCTGGGGTGGGAACATCAGCCCCTGGACCCGCATCACCCCCTGGACCCGCATCACCCCCTGGACCCGCATCAGCCCCTGGACCCGCATCAGCCCTGGGGTGGGAACATCAGCCCCTGGACCCACATCAGCCCCTGGACCCGCATCAGCCCCTGGACCCACATCACCCCCTGGGGTGGGAACATCAGCCCCTGGACCCACATCAGCCCCTGGACCCGGATCAGCCCCTGGACCCACGTCACCCCCTGGACCCACGTCACCCCTGGGTGGGAACATCACCCCCTGGACCCACATCAACCCCTGGACCCACGTCACCCCCTGGGCAGGAACATCCCCCGGGTACGGCATCACCCCCGGCGGTGACATTGCCCCCCAAGCACGCTGTCACACCCTAGGGCACCATGACCCCCTCTGAGTGGCATCACCTCCCAAGTGGCACCACTCTCCCTGGCGTGGCACCACGTCCCCAGCGCAGCTTTACCCCCTGGAGCAGCCTGGCCCCCCCGCCACGGTGGCATCAGCCCCCAAGGTGGCATCTCCCGCTGGGGTGGCATTGTCCCCCGAGCATGGCATCACCCCCTAGGGCACCGTGACCCCCCCAGGGTGTCATCACCCCCAAGGCAGCATCCCCCCCCAGCACAGCATCGTCCCTTGTGGTGTCCTTGCCCCCCATCTCCCTCCCAGCACAGCATCTCCCCATGGATTGGGACCCCCCCCACCGCCCTTGAGGTTTTGGGGTCTCCTCTGGGTACCACACACCCCATCCCACCATTAATGACACCCCCTCTTTTTCCCCCTCTGCAGTTTTCTCCGCAGATCAAGTCCCTGCGGCGCTTGATGCTGTCGTGGTGGGCAGTGGCGTGGGGGGGCTGGCGGCAGCGGCGCTGCTGGCGAAGGCAGGCAAGCGGGTGCTGGTGTTGGAGCAGCATGGGAAGCTGGGGGGCTGCTGCCACACCTTCAGCGAGAGGGGCTTCGAGTTTGACACAGGTAACGGCAACGAGGAGGGGGCGAACGCACCCTTGGATCAGTGCGGGGGGCGCTCAGCATCAGGGAGAGGGGATGCCAGTGGGGGGAACAGCAGTGGGAGTGGGAGCCGTGGGGGTAACGGTGTCTTCACCCACAATCCAGCAGCCAGTTGTCCCCCTGTCCCCACTGCTTGCCTCCATATCCTCCACAAGGGAGGGGATTCTGCCCCTCTGCTCTGCTGAGACCAAACCTGGAGCCCTGTGTCCAGTTCTGGAGTCCTCAGCACAGGGAGGACATGGAGCTGTTGGAGTGAATCCAGAGGAGGCCACGGAGATGATCCCAGTGCTGGAGCACCTCTGCTATGAAGCCAAACTGAGAAAGTTGGGGTTGTTCAGCCTGGAGAAGAGAAGGCTCTGGGGAGACGGTCAGAGCAGCTTCCAGTATGGAAAGGGGCTGCAGGAAAGCTGGGGAGGGGCTCTTGGATCAGGGAGTGCAGGGATGGGGTGAGGGGGAAAAGTTTTTCAGCTGCAACAGGGGAGATTGAGATGAGATCTTAGAAAGAAATGTTCTCCTGTGAGAGTGGGGAGGCTCTGGTGCAGGTTGCCCAGAGCAGTGGTGGCTGCCCCATCCCTGGGGGTGTCCAAAGCCAGGTTGGATGGGGCTTGGAGCAACTAGATCCAGTGGGAAGTGTCTGTGCCCATGGCAGGGGCTGAGAACTGGATGGACTTTGAGGTCCCTTCCAACCCAAACTATTCTATGATTCTATCATCTGGGCTTGGGAAGGAGTGGGGAGCAGGAAAGGGAACTCTACTTGGCAGTAGAGGTCCCTTCCAACTCAAACCGTTCTATGGTTCCATGATTCTAACTTGCCATCAACCGGAATCCACAGATCCCATCCCGGAGGGGTTCAAGGCCGGTTTAGATGGTGCTTGGATCACCCTGATCCAGTGGGAGTTGTCCCTGCTCATCGAACTGGATGGGCTTTGAGGTCCCTTCCAACCCAACCCATTCTGTGATTCCATAACTGTATGAGTTCCCCATGCAGGGGATGTCACCTCAGGACACATCTCCTGCCAGATCGACAAAGTCCAGCTCTGAATATCCCTGGAGCTGCGCAGCATTAATTATTTACAGCGACATGGAAAGGGAAAACAACAAAGTCTAACAAAATCCCCAAAACCTGCTTAAAACACAGTGGTAAGGGCTTGGTTTTCCCTTCAACCTAAAGCAGCATGAAGGCATCTACCAGCTTTTCCCTTTCCCCTCCCTACAGAGCTGCTGGGGTTGGGCTGAGGGAAATAAAACGAAAGTTCTGTAGCCCCAAGTGTGTTAAAAAAAGGGCTAAACCCCCTCTGAAAGAGCCCCAAATCCTCCATTTTCCAGGTATCCACTACGTGGGGCAGATGCAGGAGGGCTCCAGCATCCGCTTCCTGATGGATCAGCTGACAGAGGGGCAGTTGGAATGGGCTCGGCTGCCGGCTGCCTGTGACGTGGTGGTTCTCGGGGAGCCCGGCCGCGGCAGGACATACCACATCTGTTCTGGAGAACGGGAATATTTCCAAAGCCTGAAGGAGCAGTTTCCCAAGGAGGGAGCCGCCATCAATGAGTTTGAGCGCCTGGTAAAGGTAGAGGAGCTCCATCTTCTCCATGGAAAAGGGAGAGGGTGGGATTTTGAGTCAAAAATTCCCCCCTGCCCCAACACCCAGAGGCTGGAGAAGGGCAGAGAACAGCAACATGGCACAACCCAACCCCCAAACCACCAAAAATTGCCCTTTTCTGCCTCAAAACCTAGTGTCACACCCTGAGATTTCACCCCACAGATGCATTGAGACCCCTGTGAGCCCCAAACCTACCCCTTTGGCACCATGGAGTGATGCTCCAGGTCCTCACAGCCAGTGGAGCAATTGCACTCATTAAGAAAACGGTGCTAAATTAGCATTAATTAATGCATTTATGGATTAATTCATTAACTGATGCTTTGAAACCATCCCCTCTACCTCAGGGGAGGGGGTTTTGGGTGCTCCCCTTGCCCTGGGATGCCGTGCTTAAGGGATCCTATTGCCTTTCTGCGAGCTGAGTAGTAAATTTAAGGGGAAACAGAGGCCTTGGAGCATCTTTGGAGCCCACCCTGGGGCAGTCACCGCAGAGCTGGTGGCACATGTTCCCCGTCTCCTCCTGCAGAGTGTCAGCAGAGGAACCATGCTGCTAGGTGTCCTGAAAATGATCCCACGGGCACTGGCCGTGCTGCTGTGTCGCTCGGGGCTGCTCATGTGGCTCAGCCCCTTCTGCCGGTTGGCGTCGCGCAGCTTGAAGGACGTGGTGGATGGGCTCACCACCAACCCCGAGCTCAGGGCTGTCTTCAGCTACATCTTCCCCGCCTATGGTAGGTAGCCAGGCGGCTCTGGGGTGCACGGAGGTGAAGTCAAGCCTGCGGTGAGGGATGCTCTGCGCATGGATGCTCTGCACCAGTGTCCTCATCCGCAAGCCAGCAGCTGGTTGTCCCCATGTCCTCATTGCTTGCCTTTATCTACTTTCCTCCGTGTTCTCCACAAGGGAGGGAATTCTGCCCCTCTGCTCTGCTGTGGTGAGACCCACACCTAGAGCCCCGGATCCAGCTCTGGAGTCCTCAGCACAAGGAGGAGCGAGTCCAGAGGAGGACTGGAGCGAGTCCAGAGGAGGCCATGGGGATGATCGGAGGGCTGGAGCACCTCCCATACGAGGACAGGCTGAGAGAGTTGGGGCTGTTCAGCCTGGAGAAGAGAAGGCTCCGAGGAGAACTTAGAGCAGCTTCCAGTACGGAAAGGGGCTCCAGGAAAGCTGGGGAGGAGCTCTTGATCAGAGAGTGCAGGGGTAGGACAAGGGGAATGGCTTTGAGCTGCAGTAGGGAAGATTGAGATGAGATCTTAGGGAGAAGTGTTTTTCCTTGAGGGTGGGGAGGTCCTGGCCCAGGTTGCCCAGAGCAGGGGTGGCTGCCCCATCCCTGGAGGGGTTCAAGGCCAGGTTGGATGGGGCTTGGAGCCCCTGATCCAGTGGGAGGTGTCCCTGCCCATGGCAGGGGGTGGGACTGGATGGCATTTGAGGAACTTTCCAAGCCAAACCTCTCTATGGTTCTATGATTCTTCAGCTACACGGTGTGGAAACGTTGCTCCTCTTATGCAAGAGAACCTCTGCCCGCTCTTAACCTTATGCTGGCCTTGCCGTAACCCTTTTGCTCTGACCTTTGCCTTTTCCCTTCCTCCCCTCCACCCTGGAGGTTTGCTCATGGTCCCCGAGACTCAGCTGTCTCAGCCAGAGCAGTGGAAGAACCACAGGGCCACCCATGTCTGATATCCTCCCTGCTCCTCTGGGTACTGCTGACCCATCACTTCTCACCCACATCTCTCCTTTCTTATGGTATCGTGTCCAGCTGATAACAGGGCACTCCTTGTCCTAAAAATGTTAGGAAAAGCCTCAAAACCATGATTTGGCACAAACTCATAGAATCACAGAACATCCTGAGCTGGATCCACAAGGGTCTTTGAGTCCAACTCCTGTCCCTGCACAGGACACCCCAGCATTCACCCCATGGGACTGAGGGCATTGGCCAGACGCTTCTGGAATATTGTCCGGCTTGGTGTTGTGACTGCTTCCCTGGGGAGCTGTGCCAGTGCTCCACCACCCTCTGGGGCAAGAACCTTTTCTTCATGTCCAGCCCAACCCCTGGCCCGTCTTCCTGCCATTCCTGCAACCCACATTGCACTGCTCCTTTTTCCCAGGCGTGGTCCCCTCCAAGGCCAGCTTCTCCATGCACAGCATCCTGATCAACCACTTCCTTCACGGTGCTTGGTACCCCAAAGGTGGAGCTGGAGAAATCGCCTTCCACACCATTGCTGTTATCCGGAAAGCTGGAGGCAATGTGTTCGGAAGGGCACCGGTGCAGAGGATCCTGCTGGACTCCAAGGGCAGAGCCTGCGGTGAGTGTTGGGTTGGGTGGAAGAGGCACGGTTGGGTGAGAAGGGGCACACGCAGCTTCTCCCTGTGCTTTAAACCAGAGCTCTTCCTTCCCTCCTGGCCTTTCCCTTCCAGGCGTGAGCGTCAAGAAAGGTGAAGATGTGGTGAACATCTTTGCTCCCATTATCATTTCGGATGCTGGGATCTTCAACACCTACGAAAGGCTCCTGCCAGCAGAGACGCGAGCGTTGCCGGGTAAAACACAGCAGCATGGGGATTCGGGGGGGTTATGGCATTGATCCCCTCCAAGCCATGTCCCATCAAGAGCGGTTGTGTTGAAATTAGTTCTTAGACATCAGCAAAACCCCATGGTTTGTGTTTCACGGCAGTCAGAATGCTGTCCTGGCCACACATTTCTCTGCAGGGTTTCCAATTCAACCAAAATTAGTTTGCCGAAAGCAGCCGTACTTTTGGCAAATCCCTGGTTCACCAATTGATTTGCCTAAAAACCACAGTGCAGGGTCACAAAACTTGTGAGAGTTGGCAAGGTGTCCATTCAAAGTTGGGTTTAGCACTGCTACAAATCTCCTCGCTGCTTTAGAAGAGACTCGGTTGGGTGAAAGTCATGTCTACGTGGAACTCCCACAAGTGTTGTCCCCGGGGCTCAGTGCTGGGTCCAGCCCTGTTCAATGTCTTTATCCATGACCCGGATGAAGGCATCAAGCGCACCCTGAGCAAGTTTGCGGGTGACACTAAGCTGGGTGGAAGTGTTGATCTGCTGGAGGGCAGGGAGGCTCCAAAGGGATCTGAACAGGCTGGACCGCTGGGCTGAGACCATTGACAGGAGGTTTAACAAGGCCAAATGGCGGGTCCTGCTCTTGGGGCACAACAACCCTGAGCAGCTCCAGACTAGGAGAAGTCTGGCTGCAAAGCTGCCTGGAGGAGAAGGACCTGGGGGTGTTGGTTGAACAGGAGCCAGCAGGGGCCCAGGGGGCCAAGAAGGCCAAGGGCATCTTGGCTTGGATCAGACACGGCGTCGCCAGCAGGGCCAGGGAGGTTCTTCTCCCTCTGGACACAGCACCGGTGAGACCGCTCCTCGAATCCTGGGGTCAGTTCTGGCCCCTCACCACAAGAAGGATGTTGAGGCTCTGGAGCGAGTCCAGAGAAGAGCTACGAAGCTGGTGAGGGGCTGGAGAAGAAGGATTATGAAGAGCGGCTGAGAGAGCTGGGGGTGTTTAGCCTGGAGAAGAGGAGGCTGAGGGGAGACCTCATTGCTCTCTACAACTCCCTGAGAGGAGGTTGTGGAGAGGAGGGAGCTGGGCTCTTCTCCCAAGGGACAGGGGACAGGACAAGAGGGAATGGCCTCAAGCTCCACCAGGGGAGGTTCAGGCTGGACATCAGGAAAAAATTTCTTATGGAAAGGGTCACTGTGCACTGGCAGAGGCTGCCCAGGGAGGGGGTTGAGTCACCTTCCCTGGAGGGGTTTAAGGGACGGGTGGACGAGGTGCTGAGGGACATGGGTTAGTGATTGATGGGAATGGTTGGACTCGATGACCTGGTGGGTCTTTTCCAACCTAGTGATTCTGTGAAAGTGGCGTGACTGAGTGAGAAGGGGCACGGTTGGGTGGAAGGGGGATGGTTGCTTGTGAACAAGGCACAGTTGAGTAGAAGGGAGCATGGTCAGGTGGGAAGGGACATGGTTAAGTGAGAACTTTCTGGGCAATGATAAGAATTCTGGTCTACAAACATTCCATGACTGCAAACCAGGAGCACATGCGAATCCAAGAAAGTCATTAAAGCCAAGGGTACCCTAAAGCGTCCCCTGTAGGAAATTTCAATTCCCCTCCTGTTTGCAGGAGGTTCCATTGCACCCCTTGAACTGGGAGACATTTCAAGATAAATCAGTTTTACAACCAACATAAATGCGAGTGGGGCTTCTTGTAGGAGAAACTCCTTCTCCGTAGCCAAGGAGCCCAGAAAATACGCATTTTCCCCTTCTTCCCTCCCCACTGCAGAGATCCAGGCTCAGCTCCGCATGGCGACCCACGGGGAAGGGGGTTTCACCGTCTTCGTAGGGCTTAACGGCTCAAGGGAAGAGCTGGGACTGGAGCCCATCAACTACTTCATGTACCCAGGAACTGACCTGGATGAAATGTAGGTTTGGCTCCACATTAAATGTGCTTCATTAAGCTTAAGGAGCTGAATTCCTGGGTGGTGACTCAGAGAATGCTCTTGGCGGGTCCTTGCTGCTTGAGCATTTGGTCCTAACAAGTATTCAGGGAATGGTTCTCACCTACCTTAATGTCTCTGCAGGGTGAATCGCTACCTGGCTTCTTCCAGAGAAGAAGCTGCCAAGAATATCCCGCTCCTCTTTGTCACCTGCCCCTCAGCCAAGGACCCCACCTGGGAAATGAGGCACCCAGGTAAAGGTTGAAGCTCAACCACACGGTGACTTGTAAGGTCTTGTTGGGTTTTAGTTCATTTGATGACTTCAGCCAAGGAGTTCCTCCTAAAATAGCCATGGTCAAAGCTGCTGAGCGGGTTGCTTATGGGAAGTGGTCTTCAGGATAATGGGATGAAGGATATGGGACAATGAAGACCTAGGAATGTCTCAAGTGTTTGCACGGGGAGGGTTGGGTTTGTAGCAGCAAAGTGGTGACATGAAGGCGGGCAGAGAGACAACAGCCCCAACCTCATCCTGCTGCAGGTAAATCCACGCTGGCTGTCGTGTTCTTTGCCAAATATGAGTGGTTTGAGGAGTGGAAGGAGAAGCAGGTTAAGAAGCGGGGAGATGATTATGAAGAGCTGAAGAAGACCTTTGTGGACACAGTCATGCAGACTGTCTTCAAGCTCTACCCTCGCATCGAGGACAGGGTGAGGAAACTTGGGGTTCATTGGTCCTCCAGCTCCTCTCCTGGGTCATGTCTACCCAGCCCTGCAAACACAGGAGCTGGGTCTACTGGACACAAGGTCCACCTGGGCAGCACAGAACCAACCCATTGCCACCACCTCCCAAACATGCATGGTGCAGGAGGGGGCATGGTGGTCCTCCAGAACCATTCTGGGACCAAACTTGGCCAGAACCACCACCCAAGGGTCTGCAAGCAAACCTGTCCCAGCTCCTACCCCAAGAAAACAGCTTTCTGGAGCACAAGACGCCCTATGCCATCACACCTATCTCCTGCAGACCACTTTGTCCCCTTGTTTCTCCCCAGATTGAGTACATCTCGGGAGGAACACCCCTCACCAACCAATACTACATCGCCAGCCCCAAGGGGGAGATTTATGGCATGGACCACGGCATCACCCGCCTGCAAGCTGAAGCCATTGCCACCGTGAGGGCACAGACGGCTGTCCCCAACCTCTACCTGACAGGTACCTTGGCCACCAGCCAGTGACCATCTCCTCAGATGGGAGGGACATGGGATATGGGGGGAATCCTTCAGTCCTGTCTTGGAATAAGGAGGGGACAAGCTGCTGGTGTGCCATGGGGTGCTGGAAGAGTCACTGGAGCACATCAAAGTGGAACTACGTGGTCCCAACAGGATGAGGAACGGGTTGTGCCTCATCCAGCTCTGGGACGTGGCCTCCCTGCCCAGTGCTGATTTATTTTGTTTGGGCTGATGACCTTAGAGCTCTCTTCCAACCTCAATGATTCCATGATTTTAGCTGGTCAGGATGAGGCCCTTTCCCTGCTGGGGGAAGGAAGGGGTCATGCAGGGAGGGCTTTTGCGAGTTCAAACCCAAGGGGAGGCGTGGTGGCAGGTGGATGGTGGTTGGGGATGGTGATGTCCATAACAGCGTTTGATGGTCACTTGGGGAGGGAGAACATGGGCTGCTCCCAGGGGACCACAGCTGCTGCCATCACCACCTCATGCTCTCTTCCAGGGCAGGATTTGTGCTTGGGGGGCTTTGTGGGAGCCCTGCAAGGAGCCCTCCTCTGCGCTAGTGCTGTCCTCAAGCGCAACCTCTACATCGACATGGCACAGCTCAAAAAGCGCACAGAGGCCACCAACTCCAAGAAGAGGGACTGAAGCCAGCTGTCCCACCAGCCAGAACCTCCCTTGTCCCCTTCTCCCCCCTGGCCACCCCCAGTGGGGTGTGCTGTACATTGCTTGTAGCTTATCCTTCCCCCAGCAAAGCCATTTGGAAGACACCATTCCCATTTCATAGAATCATAGAATAACCAGGTTGGAAGAGACCCACCGGATCATCGAGTCCAACCATTCCTATCAAACACTAAACCGTGTCCCTCAGTGCCTCGTCCACCCGTGCCTTAAACCCCTCCAGGGAAGGTGACTCAACTCCCTCCCTGGGCAGCCTGTTCCAGTGCTCAATGACCCTTTCTGTGAAAATTTTTTTTCCTTATGTCCAGCCTGAACCTCCCCTGGTGGAGCTTGAGGAGCTTTCCACCCAGCTTGGCTTGGCCCTTGCCCACCTAGAGCTCACCTCCTTCCACCACAGTGTCCACCTCTAGTGAGGAAAAGCCAGCGCTGATTTCTGGCCACGTCTTTGGAGGGCAAACCTCCCAGCGTAGGGAAGAGAGGCTCCATGTGAAGCTGCAGCCAGAAGTCAAAGCAACCCCAAAAAACAGGCTGGACCAGAAGACAAAAAACAACAGCCTTTACCAGCAACACCCATGGTTGCTTGAGCCCCACTGGTGTCTGACAGCTGTGTGGACCATCAGAAGAACATCAGCCTTCACCTGCATGCCCCAGGCCCTCTGGGCAAGCCCCCAGGAGATGTTTTCCCCCTTTCAGCAGGTGGCTTTGGTGCTCAGTTGGTCTCATAAAGCTTCACTGGGCTCATAAAGCTCCAGGTGGCACCTCCAGGGGTTGTGACGGAGGCAGCACCTCCCTGAGATGGGGCTGAGCACGGGCTTGTCCAGGCGGTATCAGGCAGATTTGGTAGAGCCCCACCAGCCGCTGGATGGACTCCAGCTTCATTTAATCAAGGAGAAACCACACCAACCTAAGCCCCATCACCATGGGCACCCAGGAGAGGCTCATGGACATGGTCTTTTAGGGTGGTGGAATAAGCAGGTCCTTCTCACATGCCAAGGCCAGCGTGAAGGGATTTAAGCCAAATTTAAAGCTATTTAAGGTACTTTCTCACTGTTCAGTGCTTCCAAAGTCATGCCTTGTTGCGGTGGAGGAGTAGAGCCGCATGCTCCACGCTGATACAGCCCCTCAATGCTGCTGATACCACAGTGCAGCTCTACCCCCAGAGGCATGCGATGGTGCAGCCCCCATTCCTGTAGCAATAAAGAAATCTTAGGCTTTGTGTCTGCTGGGAGAAGCTTGGGACCATGATCAAAGCCCTCTCCAAACAGGAAGGGAATCACATGAAATCAAAAATAAATCACATCATCATTGCCTTGTGATTTGTGCCTTGTGATGTGGGATCAGCAGGGCTGCGGTGAGGCGGATGAGAAGGCAGCTGTTTGGGTTGAAAGGGACCTCCAAGCCCATCCAGTCCCACCCCCTGCCACGGGCAGGGACACCTCCCTCTGGATCCAGTTGCTCCAAGCTCCATCCGTCCTGGCCTTGAACCCCTCCAGGGATGGGGCAGCCACCACTTCTCTAGGCAGCCTCTGCAAAATCCTCAAAATGAAGAATTTCTCCCTAAGATCTCATCTCAATCTCCCCTCTTTCAGCTGAAAACCATTCCCTGTCATCCTGTGCGTGCACTCCCTGATCAAGAGCTCCTCCCCAGCTTTCTTGCAGCCCCTTTCAGTGCTAGAAGCTGCTCTAAGGTCTCCCTGGAGCCTTCTGTTCTCCAGGCTGAACAACCCCAGCCCTCTTTCAGCCTGTCTTTGTAGAGGAGGTGCCAAACCAACACTGATCTGGGGTGAGAAAGGCAGGAAGGGATTACCCAATTGTTCCTGGTGCTTCCTGCAATGCAGACACCTCCATCCCCCAACCTTCCACCATCCCAGGAGAAAAAAATTCACTTTTCTTTCCTTCCTCTACCATCTCCATAAGCTCCAGGCTTGAATGGCACCAACTCAGCCCTCTCACAGCTGTTCCCAGGGCAAGCCATGCCCCTCTCCTACCCCCGTGAGTCATGCCCAGGTGCCACTGTGCTCCTCGGCAGGTGACAGGACATTGCTCCTGCCTTGCCCTTGGGAATCAGCTGTGCTGGTGCTGAGCCAGCGAAGCAGGATACGCTCACCTGAGCTTCCCAAAGGAGCTCCTTGGGGCTCACTGCCAGACAAGCTGAGCTCCGTGTCAGCACGGTGGGGGTTTGGAGACCATCTCCCTATCCAAGGAGATATCCCAGCATGTCCCAGCTGAGCCAAAACCGGGCTCTTGTCATCGTCAACACCCATTTTCACAGCAGTGATTGTGATGTGGCATTTGGGACCCGGAGAGGAGCCAAGCGAGAAGTGGAGAAGCTTTCCAACGTGCTTTCACGGCTCAATTACACGGTGAAGCTGGCGCACAACAAGACAGCCAAGGAGATAGAAGACCTCTACTGGCAAGGTACACACCCCTAAACCCTGCTCCTCACCCCTTCCCAAGCCCAGATGTTAGAATCATAGAATAGTTTGGGTTGAAAGGGACCTCCAAGCCCATCCAGTTCCACCCCCTGCCATGGGCAGGGACACCTCCGTTTGGATCCAGTCGCTCCAAGCTCCATCCATCCTGGCCTTGAACCTCTCACAGCAAAACATTTCTTCCTAAGATCTCATCTCAGTCTCCCCTTTTTCAGCTGAAAACCATTCTCCTTGTCCTGTCCATGCACTCCCTGATCCAGAGCCCAGCTATCCAGAGCCCAGCTTTCCTGGAGTCCCTTTCCGTATTGGGAGCTTCTCTAAGGTCTCCCCTTAGCCTTCTCTTCTCCAGGCTGAACAACCCCAACTTTCTCAGCCTGTCCTCGTACAGGAGATTCTCCAGCCCATTTCCCACCCTTGGCACCAGCCCAGGTCATTGCTGAACAGCATCGTTTTGGCTGTGTCCTTACAGAGTGCCGCCACGAGCACGGCAAGTACTTTGTGAGCATCATCTCCAGCCACGGAGAGGAGGGAGTCATATTCGGTTGCGACACGGAGCCGGTTCAGCTGAGCCGCCTTTTCCAGATTCTATCCTCAGGGAAGTGCCCAGTGCTCAGGAAAATCCCCAAAATCTTCTTCATCCAGGTAATGCAGGCATTGGGTGAGAACCTGACCCCTTTATTCCTAAGCTGGTGCAGCATCAGATGGGCACAAGCACGAGGTTTAACACTGCTACTGGTGTGAGTGGGTTTCATGGTGGTTTTCCTACATCCGTGTGAGAGTTCCAGCCTTCCATCGCTCCCCAGCTCCCCACCACAACCCAATCCCTCTCTTTTCATGCTTTCATTGTTGCTGAGGTTTCTTTGCTAGTTGCAAACGCTCCTCTCCCAGGTTGTCACCACCCACACACACACACGTGTCTCTTCATGAGGAAACAGCTCCAATCTCTTCCACGTGTCCCAGCCAGGAGCATTTCTCCTGGAGCTTCGCACCCTTGGGACTATAAGCTGAAAACAAAGTGTTTGCCATGAAACGTGACATTACCGGGATGAAATATTCCTCCCCGACACCACCAGGATGTAGATGAAGCCATCAAAGCTGCCTTCTAATCTGATCTCCGTGGCACTTGGGCACAGCAAACCGCTATGGTAGGGCTGGGAGAACCATACAATCCTGGAATGGGTTGGGAGGAACCTCAAAGCCCATCCAGTTCCACCCCTGCCATGGGCAGGGACACCTCCCACTGGATCAGGGGCTCCAAGCCCCATCCAACCTGGCCTTGAACACCTCCAGGGATGGGGCAGCCACCACTGCTCTGGGCAACCTGGGCCAGGGCCTCCCCACCCTCACAGCGAAACATTTCTTCCCAAGATCTCATCTCAATCTCCCCTCTTCCAGCCCAAAACCATTCCCCTTGTCCTATCCCTGCACGCCCTGATCCGAAGCCTTTCCCAGCTTTCCTGGAGCCCCTTTCCGTACTGGAAGTTGCTCTAAGGTCTCCCTGGAGCCTTCTCTTCTCTAGGTTGAACAACTCCAACTCAATTGTGAACGGATGATGGAGTAGGGAAGGCAATGAAGCCCCCAGTTAGTTCCTAATGGAAGCGTAAACGTGCCCTTGCAGAGAAGGAGCCCTGGAATTGTGCTTTAACGCAGATTGACGGGGAGGATTCAGTCACTAAACAAACAAATAACCCCACGGCTGGATGGGCAGCGGCAGACAGTGGGAGCTCTGCAAAGGTTATGCAAATAGATGTAAATCTTTCACCTCAAAGCCAGCATAAATTACTCATGGCGTTCATTTCCTGCTGGGAAAGGGCTCGGCTGCTGGTCAGGGAGTGGAGACATCTGGGGACGTCCCCTGTGTGAGACAACAACCCGGTGACTGGGCTGAGTACCTCAATCAGTGGGCAAAGTTCACAGTAACAGACACAGTTATCCATTGAGCAAACATTGCAGGGCTGAGAGCGTTCCGAGCCCGACCTGCTGCCCCTCGGCATCAACACAGCACCTGGTGGCCTCTGCCCACCTCTCCAGACTGTCCAGTGAGGGAGGACTGGAGAACAGAAGGCTCCAGGGAGACCTTAGAGCAGCTTCCAGTACAGAAAGGGGCTTCAGGAAAGCCAGAGAGGGGCTCTTGATCAGGGAGTGCACGCACAGAATGACAGGGAATGGTTTTCAGCTGAAAGAGGGGAGATTGAGATGAGATCTTAGGGAGAAATTCTTCATTTTGAGGATTTTGCAGAGGTTGCCTAGGGAAGTGGTGGCTGCCCTGTTCCTGGAGGTGTTCAAGGCCAGGATGGATGGATGGAGCTTGGAGCGACTGGATCCAGAGGGAGGTGTCCCTGCCCATGGCAGGGGGTGGGACTGGATGAGCTTGGAGGTCCCTTTCCAACCCAAACCACTCCATGATTCTAAGAAACACCAAACTATCAGGTAGGACAAAGGACCATGCACAAACTGGGCTGCCAAAGGGCTGTGTTCCAAGGGGGAATCTCTGCCACGGCTTTCCCAGTGGACTTCTGTGTTTCCAGGTGGATTTCTCAGTTCCCACATGCAGTACCGCATCTACTGGCAAGGGGAATGGTAAATATGAAGTGAAGGAGCATCAGCCTTGTGAGAAATGCATAGGGAAGACAGGAGAGAGCCCCATCTCCAGGGTCATTGTGAAGAGAGGCTTGACAAAGCTGAGCTGCAATGGATGAGAGGGGAAGAGAATGCTTGATGGATGAGATCGAAAGGGGATAAAGATGGGAGAGAAACCACGGGGTCTGTAGCACTCGAGAAATGTAAGCTGGGAGGGGCTCTGCACCGTGGGATGGGTTTTATACTTGGCTTCAGTGGGAGCCCCCAACGAGCCCAGGAGCTTTGGGCTCGCTCTGGAGACAGATGGGAGAGAGCAGAGGGAAGTTCATGACAGCTGTTCCACCCACAGGCCTGCCGGGGAAAAGAACTGGACAAGGGAGTGGTTCTGGAGTGTGACAGTGGGGAGCCCGAGCCGGAGTGTGAGCCTGAATGCCTCTTGGACTTCGTCTCCATCCCCCCACAAACCGTTGTGACATTTGCCTGCAGCCCAGGTAAGGGACAGCTCCGAGCACACTGTGTTAGAATCATAGAATAACCAGGTTGGAAGAGACCCACCGGATCATCGAGTCCAACCATTCCTATCAAACACTAAACCATTCTCCTTAGCACCTCATCCACCCGTGCCTTAAACACCTCCAGGGAAGGTGACTCAACCACCTCCCTGGGCAGCCTGTTCCAGTGCCCAATGACCCTTTCTGTGAAGAATTTTTTCCTAATGTCCAGCCTAAACCTCCCCTGGTGGAGCTTGAGGCCATTCCCTCTTGTCCTGTCCCCTGTCACTTGGGAGAAGAGCCCAGCTCCCTCCTCTCCACAACCTCCTTTCAGGGAGTTGCAGAGAGCAATGAGGTCTCCCCTCAGCCTCCTCTTCTCCAGGCTAAACACCCCCAGCTCTCTCAGACGCTCCTCATAAGGCCTGTTCTCCAGCCCCTTCACCAGCTTCGTTGCTCTTCTCTGGACTCGCTCCAGAGCCTCAACATCCTTCTTGTGGTGAGGGGCCCAGAACTGAACACAGTATTCCACACTGTTCTCCTTCCTTTGTGCTCCTCAGGCTATGTCGCCTTCCTCAACCCCTCTGGATCCATGTTCCTCCAGGCCCTGCTGAAGGTGCTGGAGGGAGAGGAACGTCACCTGGACCTCATCCGCCTCCTCACCCGCATTAATGGCAAGGTGGCCTTTCACTGCCAGGCCAGGGGCGCCTATGAGGGGTGCAAACAGATGCCCTGCTTCGTCACCAACCTGCAGCAGGAGGTCTTCCCCTTCTCAGCACCCATCACGGAGGAAGCAGACAGTGTTTGACAGCTGCTAGCTCTGCCAGAAAGCCCAGGGGGTTGAAGAACAGCATGAATCCCCTGTCATGCATGGACTAAAAAGGACCGTTTCCAAGCAAACCAACAGGAAACCCCTCTGGAATGGGGATCAACTCAACTTTGGGTGCTCCAGGAGCAGGTTGGAACAAACCAAGTGCAGCCAGGGCAGATCTTTCCCCTGTACTACCACGGGACCTTCCACAGAGCAGAAACATCCAACTGAAGCACACAACAAGGCAGCAACACCCAAATGCCCTATTGCAGCATCCCCACTCCATGGCTGCTACAGCTCCAGAGGGGAATCATAGAATCATCAAGGGTGGAAAAGTCCTCCAAACTCATCCAGTCCAACCATCAGGCCAACCCCAAAAACCTGCAAAACCAGTGCCACAACAACACGCTCTTTGAATCCCTCCAGGGATGGAGACTCCACCACTTGGAGAAGGAGGATGCCACCTTTCTCCTCCCCCTGATCTCCTCCCACGAAGAGCTCCAACCTCGCAAACACAATCTCACCAATTTTGGTTTCCTTTTAATCCAAACGAACCTGCACAGGGCAGGGACTTTCACCTTACAGAGGCAAAGCTGATGTGTTTACCTGGCTGGTGCCCAACCCCAAATGAAAACACTGCTGCAAAGATCACCACACATTCAAGCTGTTTGCTCACCAGGTACCTTAAAAATGCAAGGCTTTAAAAAGGAAATCAATAAAATACACAGTGGTTGGCAGGACTTACATGTTGGTGGTTCAAGTTGGGACCTGGTGTTGAAGTCAGGGAAAGGATTTGGGAGCATTTGCTCAAGATTGTTCTGAGTTCATGATGGGCAACTGGGTCTTTGTGAGCTTCCGTTTTATGAAGAAGGGGGAAGTCCCAGCTGGGATGTGAGTGGAGGGGATGGATGGGCTGGGACAGCTCGTGGACCTGATGTATTTGGTCAAGGTCCTCTCCTGTCGTCCTTTTGGCGCCAAGAATAAGCAAAGTCAATAAAAAAGCTGGAATGGCTCCTATGCAAACACAGGGACATCCCTGATCAGGGACTGGTCCTCATATGGGCATGCTGGCAGCCAGCATCGCCTGTTGGGAATACTGAGGCATGGAATGCAAGCACTCTCGCCCAGCTCAGGGAACCTCTCAGACCCCTGGAGATCAGTCTATCACCCATGGAGGAATATTGGCGTGTTGTGCGTGACTATTCTCACCAGTCTCAAAAGGGAAGCTTTCAGGCTGGCCTCTCTCTCAACCCCTTTATCTATTTTTACACCTCAATTTATGTATAAATCTTTGCAGTTTGATTATTCATACTCCTTCTGCACTTAAATACTGATCTACCTTTGCATGCATACACATATGTATTTGTTTAAGTATTTATCACACCTTATGAGGTTCACCAAGGGCAAAGTCCCACATCTGGGTTGGGGCAATCCCAACACGAATCCAGACTGGGCAGGGAATGGGTTGGAAGCAGCCTGGAGGAGAAGGACTTGGGGTGCTGGGGGGCGAGAAGCTCAATGGGAGGTACAATGTGAGCTCCGAGCCCAGAAACCAACCATGTCATGGGCTGCATCCAGAGCAGAGGGACCGGCAGGGCCCAGGAGGGGATTCTGCCCCTCTGCTCCGCTCTGCCAAGACCAAACCTGGAGCCCTGTGTCCAGTTCTGGAGTCCTCAGCACAGGAAGGACATGGAGCTGTTAGAGCGAGTCCAGAGGAGGCCATGGGGATGATCCAAGGGCTGGAGCACCTCCCATATGAGGACAGGATGAGGGAGTTGGGGTTGTTCAGTCTGCAGAAGGGAAGGCTCTGGGGAGCAGCTTCCTGTACGGAAAGGGCTCCAGAAAAGCTGGGAAAAGGCCTGTGGATAAGGGATTGCAAGGACAGGATGAGGGGGAACAGTTTTGAGCTGCAAGAGGGGAGATTGAGATGATACCTTAGAAAGAAATGTTCTCCTGTGAAGGTGGGGAGGCCCTGGCCCAGGTTGCCCAGAGCAGGGGTGGCTGCCCCATCCCTGGAGGGGTTCAAGGCCAGGTTGGATGGGGCTTGGAGCAACCAGATCCAGAGGGAGGTGTCCCTGCCCATGGCAGGGGGTGGAACTGGATGGGCTTTGAGGTCCCTTCCAACCCAAACATTCTATGATCTATGATCTACCTTAAATTATCAATAAACTCTTAATTGCTGCTTAATCGTAACTGTAAAATGTTTCCATCTGCAAGGAACTGGTGATCCAGAAGGAAGGAGGGGGTGAAGGGCGAGGGCCTCCCTGATGCAGGCAGTTTCACCTCACGCTCACGCATTCATCTCCTGCATCAGACCTGCACCACCTCCACCCTGAGGGCCTCTCAGATTAACTCTGGCCATATCCATATCATTCAGCGTAATCCCCAGCAATTCCGCTCTGATAAGCACAGCCCAACCCAGTTGGCAGATAATTTAGCACATTTCCCACACTCCTGGCTTGTGACTCATGATGCAGCAATCCCAAACGATCCATGCCCGGCATTCGCGGTGTCCTGGCACTCGCAATGGGACACACTACTACCTCTCTCTCTGAGACACCAACAGGGCTGTTCCTTACCCACTGCATTTGCTCTGCCTGCAGGAATAAAATCACTTTGAGACCTCTTCTGTGCTCTCAAATCATAGAATCCTGGAATGGGTTGGGTTGGAAGGGACCTTAAAGCCTACCCAGTTCCAATCCCCCTGCCATGGGCACGGACACCTCCCACTGGATCGGGGGATCCAAACCCCATCTAACTTGGCCTTGAACACCTCCAGGGATGGGGCAGCCACCACTGCTCTGGGCCATGGCCTCCCCACCTTCATCGTGAAGAAATTCCTCCTTAAACCCAATCTAATCTGCCCCTCTCCAGTTTATACCCATCGCCTCTCATCCTATCACCACAAGCCCTTGTAAACAGCCCCTCCCCAGCTTTCTTGTAGCCCCTTTCACTACTGGAAGCTGCTCTAAGGTCTCCTTGGAGCCTTCTCTTCTCCAGGCTGAACAACCCCAACTCCTCCAGCCTGTCCTCCTAGCAGAGGTGCTCTGGCCCTCCGATCATCTCTATGGCCTCCTCTGGACCCATTACAACAGTTCCATCTCCTTCTTATGTTGAGGATTCCAGAACTGGACACAGTGCTCCAGATGAGGTTCCACAAGAGAGGAACAGAGGGGCAGAATCCCCTCCCTCGCCCTGCTGGCCACGCTGCTTCTGATGCAGCCCAGGACACGGTTGGTTTCTGGGCTGTAAGTGCACATTGCTGGTTCATGTCGAGCTTCTCCCAAATCCTTCTCTTCATGGCTGCTCTCAGTCACATCATCCCCCATCCTGTATTGAAATAGGGGATTGCCCCAACCCAGGTGTAGGACCTTGCACTTACCCTTCATGGAATCATGGAGTGGCTTGGGTTGGAAGGGACCTAAAACCCAATCGAGTTCCAACCCTTCTGCCATGGGCAGGGAAATCGGGGTGGAAGCAGGCAGGGGGGTCACGTTCACAGTTACAACCTTGTGACTCCGGTTCCTTTGGGAACTCACATAGCAAAGCAGCGCTCAGACCTCCTCGCTGCAAGATCTGGACACACGCTCAATCCCATAACCCCATGTGCAGATGAAGGAGAAATTTTCATTTTAACCCCTTATTTCTGCCCTTTTTTTTCCTCCCTTGAGCTCTCAGCAACCTCATACATAGGAGAGGAAGTGGCCCTTCCTTTTTCCTAGCCCAACGTCGGCTCTCGCTGCCGGGCGGCTGGTGTCCGGCCAAGCTGGAGGAGTGTGCCAGAGGGCGCATTTTCTCCTTTTAGGGAAAAAGTAGAGGAAAGGACAAAGTTTCTGTCATTTACTGCAGGAAGCAGCAGTAGCTGCTACAGAAGTGCCCTCGCCATCTGCTGTTGGTGAGGGCACCTTCTCTAACCCTTAGAATCACAAGATCATTGTTATCATTAAGGTTGTAAAAGCCCTCTACGCTCATCCAGTTCACATACATTGTTAAGGCTGGAAAAGTCCTCTAAACTGATCCAGTCCAACCGTCAGCTTAACACCACCATGCCCGCTAAACCATGTCCTCAAGTGCCACATCCACACCACGGTGCAGCAGCACCCACACAGGGGAATAGAAGTGGCACCTCTGGGTTCTAATTTTTCCGCTCAGAGAGAGGCTGTGCCAGAATTTAGGCTGCGTCCTCCTTAGAGCCTCCCTGTGGGTGAAAGCAGAAATACAAGACAGATCCACAACCAGCAGCAGCTTAAACTCTGATCCTTACCCGGAATAACCCCACTCGCTGCCAAGACGGATCAAGAGGAACAGGCTCACCGACATGGGGTGACAGTGAAGCAGACTGGAAAGGTCTCAAATCCGCTCTTGGCTAGACCCTGTCTCAGCTCCTTCTGCCTGCAGGGTTGGCTGCTCATGAGAGGAGACCATTTGCATGCACAAATTGAGCACACTGAACTTTGAGCTTACATGTAGTTCAGAGCAGGGGTTTTTTTTTGCACAAAGAGGAAAAATATGCAGCACTGTTACCAGGTTTCAAAGAGGACCATGAAAATGCACACACAAAAAAAAAAAAAAGGCGGAAATGCCTTTTTCTTAAATCAATTTATTGATTTCAACACACAGAACAAGAAAAATAGAAAAACTTCGATCCTTCAAAGCAAACCGCATCTCACTGTGGGGGAAAACAAATCGATTCAAACTGGCAAGACAGTGGCTGGAAAGTGGGAACATTTGGCAAAACCCCTACAGACCGCTTGAAATCCGGGTTGTGTCCAAAGGGGCATTACCCACACCTCAACCCCACCGGAATGCGTTCTGTGAATTTAAATCCCAGAAACCCGAAGAATCGGGAATAATTCCTGAGATTTTGGGCAAGCTGGACAATTTGAGTGGCCGTGTCAGAACCAGGCTACCCTCAGGAGCTGCTGGGTGAGAGAAGCTCCCTGATTTAGCCCAGTGGCAGCTCTGCTTTAATCTGAATAATCCAGATAACCCAAATAATCCAATTTCTGAATTTCCAAAACCCAAATAATTCCAAATTCCAATAATAATTCCAATTTCTCTTTCACCAGAGGCATGCTGGAAACTGTGCAAAACAACAGCTCCCATTGAGATGTAATGCATAACCTCATTAACCTGACGAACAAACTCATGCTCAGCCCAATCTGACGCCCAAGGTATTTCAAGGACAATGTTCGTGCTCTTCCAAGACCTCGCTTGCTTCCAGGTGCTGCCAGTATCCAACTGCTGGAAGCGGAGCGTGATTTCCAACATAACCTGGAATGATAAGAGGACTGAAAGGCATCTGAAGAAGCTTGCAGTATCAAAAAGCAAGCAAATGGTGAAAAAAGTCCTTTATAAACTACTTTTCAACCCAAAAAAACTAGGATAAAGCAACAGAACAGTGCACATGCACTAAGAACTCAGGACTGGGTGGCTTGGGAGCTCAAGGTGTTGTTTCCTGTGTTGGAATGTGGTTGTCACTGCACTGTCATCAGCCAAGTCACCACCTCCCACCCTGTCCATAAACCAGCTGCATGACAGAGAGCCTCAGGGTCATCCTGCAGGAGCCCTGGATCAAGGAAGCCTGGCTACAGGGGCTCCCACCCTTTCCCCCATGGGTTACATTCCCAGCCTTGTTTTCCCTTCCCTTCCCTCCACTTCACACTCCCCTTTCCCAAAACAGCTCTGCAAGTACTTTTAGCATGGGAAGAGTTTACTCTGTAACCCTTGGAAGCTATTTAAAGCCCAGATGGACTTTGTTCCCCTCTTTGTGCTTGCTAACAGCCAACAAAAAGGGGGAGAAAAAGAAGATTCATCTCTTAGGAGAGAGTCAAGCCCCTTTTCTCCTCTTCCATGGGGAATAAGCCACTAAGAATAACAAAATATTGCTGTAGCTTTTATGTCTGGAGAAGAAAACATCTCTGCCCTGGTCAAACATGACTGTCTTTAGCAACCACAGGACAGGTTACCAGTTGCTCATGACCTTGGGAAGGCTGGAAAAAGGCCGGCCTCATCCCAGCATTCGTTTTCGCAAAGTCCACCCAACTGGGATTCCTCCCGTGCATTCAGTTGGGAAGCACTCTGAGAGGGAGACTCCAGCACGAGCTTTGGTTGCAGGTGGGGACCCGTCCGAAGGGCTCACAATGCCAGTTTTCTTCTGTCCATAATGGAATAATTAAAAGCAGGAGAAGACAGGCACTTTGTGCCCCAACCAGACACCTCTGGCATAGAACTACAAAACCAACCACTACCGCACAGTTTTAACTCAAGGATCAACACAATTTGCAGCCTTAAACACAACCCCTAGGTCCCAGGTCCTGGTGTGAGCACTCTGCAGTAATTTCCAAGCAAGCAGCTCCATGACAAGCAGCTGGCAACACATACATTCAGCCGCAAAGAACTCCTCAAAACCAGGGGAGCTGTGGAAGAGTGGGAAGCAGTTGTGCTGGTTGTGCGGTGAGCCTTTTCGCACATCAGTCACTGATAAGACATCTTGCAGTGAGTCACACACAGAGAAGCTGGTGCCCGCGCTGTGGGCTCCAATGGTTTTCCAAGGCTTGTGCAACCCCAGGGATGAGGAGCCGCCACGCCGCTCAACTGCTTCCTGAAGCCAAGGGCTACATCACAGTGAGCTCCATGACTAGTGGAAGCTCACTCTGGGCACCAGGGCCCACATTTTTCAGGAAGATCACAAATTTCACCCATCCCATCATCACCTCATCATCATCAATGCTTCAGGATCACTGTATGCTTTGCATCTCCACCCAATTCCATTCCATAAGGGGCAGGGAAGAGATCTTCCAAGGCACAGTCTGCTACAGCCACACAGCAGCAATTTGGCATGGAGCTTTACTCTGCCCTTCACAGCTTCAACCACAACGGTTGCCTTCAGTGCAAACATCAGAATGCCAGGGACTGGGAGGGAAAACACCTGTGTGGAGCAGGGAAAGCAAGGGAAAAGGAGCAGGGGAGGCAAGTGAGGAAGGGAAAGCTATAACCCAAGTGCGAAGGAAAGCCACAATGTTCCCAAAGATGTGCTGGAAGTCAGAACCAGGATGTTAAACTCTAACATAGCACAGAGAGAAAAGAATCAAACTGGGGTCCTTGGCAGATCAGTTCCAAATGGTCATGCTCCTAATTGAGCATCCAAACATCAGGGACAAGAGAAGAGGAGGAGGAGGAGGTTGGTGTCTCAAGCAAGATTGTGCTGGATACAAAGGCAGCTCCGTGACTCTGCACGGGAAGAGTGAGGCGGCTCATTTCACAGGCGGATATATAAGTTTCTCCCCTCAGGAAGAGATGTCAGTACAGTAGATGGCAAATTCCATTTCATTTGGACACCAAAGTGCTGGAGATTGGCTTTTCCTGGGTCACAGGCGACAGCTGGGCACCCAAATGGCAAACAAATCACTCTTCAGGCAGCGGAAAAAGGGGAAACATTTTGCAGAAGCGAGAAGCTCAACGTTACTGAGGTGCAGGTGCAAAACAAAAAGCATTTCCCCTTCCTCCTGCTGCTTGAAACCCGAACACAGCAGCACAGCTGCAACCCAGTCAGGGGGTGGCCTGGTGTTCATGCATGTTCATCGCCAGCCAGCATTATCCCATTGAATATCCAAGGAAGAATCTAGATCTGGAAAGGGAAAAAGAAAGGTTTAAACAACCTGAAAGCTCAGCATTGCTTTTCTACTTGCAGAGCCTCAGGGTCTGAGCCAGCTGAGCATCTCTAAGGAGCTTTCAACTGAGCTCTTTCCTGCTGCCTGCCTGCTCTGCTGTGCCTCAGGGAAAAGTCTGGGAATTCCTGGCAAGGGAAAGGCATTCCTGGAATATTGGCAAGGCTAGACAGGGAGGCATGAGTGGACAAATCATCTCGGTGGCACTTGGATGGCTTCCTAAGCAAGGCACAGCTGCCATTCGGGAAGGGAGAGAACTGAGCTCCCGCTGCCAACAGTGCCTGGGGCCTTGGCAGAGAGGAAACAATCAGAGCACCTTTGGTTTTACAGGCAAAGTCCCTGCCAGCACTGGAAACTGCTGTCGCCATGGTCCCTAGAACACTGACACTTTCAGCTTTTTATTCGCTTCCCTTGTCTCCTCCTCTTCCAAGCGCAGAAAATAATCACAGGCACTTCTGACTTCACAGACAACAGGTGAAAAACATTTCCCGAGGAAGAAGGAAGGGAATTCTCCCCAGACCCCACCCTTCTCCCACTACAAAGTTCTTTGAGCCATTTAGGTCACTGGCAAATTATTCCTCAGCTCAGGATTCCCACACTTCTGCCCTGTGTGAGCTCTGCCACCATTTCCCAGAGTTATCACTTCTGTTTTTCTACAAACCCCTGCTTTTAGGCTAATTTTTTGCTAATGAAATCCGCTTTCCAGCACCAGCCAAGCAAGGGCATCGCAGCCATTTCGAACGTGAAACACATCACGTTTGCACAACATGCCAGGCACTGCAGCACCTTCTCCCAGCCCAACACAGCACCCATTCCAGGTGGATTTTACCTTTTGATCCAGTCTCTGGTAATCGCCAAATTTGGGCCGTCGACCACTTTTCGATCTCCTTCCTTCCAGAACAAAAGCGATGATCTGTGGCAAGAGACATGGGAACGAGGTGAGCGGGGCAGCAGTGCTCAGAGAAGCTTTGTCCCACCCAGGCGCTTTCTAATAGCCACAGCCCAGCTTCACTCACTGCTTTCTGTGACAACTTTTCACTTGAAAAAGCACTTGAAACAAATAAATGCCAATATTTCAGCCTGGCTCAGATGATAACAAGGCATGCCTGACATGTGGAACATACTGTTTTCTTTTTCCTACCTCAAAAAGAGTTTTTCAGGAGGGAAACGAAGCTGAGAAAACTTACTTGCAGCCAGAAAAAAACAGGTTAACCTCACAGATCTCCTCCTTATCATCTCTCTCAGGTGATAAATAATCCCTAGAGCCAAAGCCCATGGAGATCCAAACTCTTCCCTAGTGACAACACCCCTTCTGCTTCTAACACCTCCCAAAGCTGTTAACTGTGGTGCCAACATGAGCCAAACCCATGCCCTGCAGTGAGAAATGAAACTCAAGGCAAGGAGAAAGGTCTTCAACCCAAGCTGCTGTGGTAACCGGCGAGA
This sequence comes from Phaenicophaeus curvirostris, assembly GCF_032191515.1. Classification (NCBI taxonomy): domain Eukaryota; kingdom Metazoa; phylum Chordata; class Aves; order Cuculiformes; family Cuculidae; genus Phaenicophaeus; species Phaenicophaeus curvirostris. The sequence continues at coordinate 5,853,641 of NC_091418.1, read as the reverse complement.
GGGAAGGAAGATCTGAAACCACAGGGGAGACACTAAGCTGGATGGAAGCGTGGATCTGCTGGAGGGTCGGGAGGCTCCAAAGGGATCTGAACAGGCTGGACCCATGGGCTGAGACCAATGGCATGAGGTTTAACAGGGCCAAATGGCGGGTCCTGCACTTGGGGCACAACAACCCTGAGCAGCTCCAGACTAGGAGAAGTCTGGCTGCAAAGCTGCCTGGAGGAGAAGGACCTGGGGATGTTGGTTGAACAGGAGCCAGCAGGGGCCCAGGTGGCCAAGAAGGCCAATGGCATCTTGGCTTGGATCAGAAACGGCGTGGCCAGCAGGGCCAGGAAGGTTCTTCTCCCTCTGGACACAGCACTGGTGAGACCGCTCCTCGAATCCTGGGGTCAGTTCTGGCCCCTCACCACAAGAAGGATGTTGAGGCTCTGGAGCGAGTCCAGAGAAGAGCAACGAAGCTGGGGAGGGGGCTGGAGAACAAGGATTACGAGGAGCGTCTGAGAGAGCTGGGGGTGTTTAGCCTGGAGAAGAGAAGGCTGAGGGGAGACCTCATTGCTCTCTGCAACTCCCTGAAAGGAGGTTGTGGAGAGGAGGGAGCTGGGCTCTTCTCCCAAGGGACAGGGGACAGGACGAGAGGGAATGGCCTCAAGCACCACCAGGGGAGGGTCAGGCTGGACATCAGGAAAAATTTTTTTATGGAAAGGGTCACTGTGCACTGGCAGAGGCTGCCCAGGGAGGGGGTTGATTCACCTTCCCTGGAGGTGTTTAAAGGACGGGTGGATGAGGTGCTGAGGGACATGGGTTAGTGATTGATGGGAATGGTTGGACTCGATGATCCGCTGGGTCTTTTCCAACATAGTGACTCTGTGATTCTGTGATTTGGAAAGCAAGGATAAGGAACACAGCCACTCACCTTCCGCTTGTTGTGGTAGGCAACGTACAAGGCAGCGACGACAATAGCTGTGGTCACCAGGTAGGCGAAGAAGTGGCTGCTCTCTGAGCGGTCCCTGGGCAGAGAAGGAATGCTCTTCTCTCTCTCATTAAAGGAGGAGGCATCACTGCTGCTTTTGGCTTCATCCTGTTCCTCTTTGGGGCTTTCTTCATCCTCTGAAAAGCCATCACCCTCATCAGTGGCAGAAGTTGCTTGTGGCAAAACATTCTTCTCTTTCGATGAGGTCATTTGATTGCCCTGGTTGGTGGCCTGGTTCTCCATGTTATTGCCCTGGTTTGTGTTGTCGTTCCCAGTGTTGCTTTCCTGCTTCTTGCTGCTGTCCCCACTGTTGCTTTCCTGGTTCTGGTCCCCGTTCCTAGTGTTGCTTTCCTGACTATTGCCCGGGTTTGCAGTGTTCTTGCCCTCATCATTGCCCTGGTCCTGGTTGTTGGTCTTGCTGCTGCCGTTGTTATCATCCTGGCCCTGGTTGTTGTTCTTGCCGCTGCCGTTGTTATCACCCTGGCCCTGATTGCTGTTGCTGGCACCTCCGCTGTTGCCCTGGCCCTGCTCATTGTTCTTGCCGCCATCTCCATTATTGCCCTGGTTTGTGTTGTCGCTCCCATGGTCATTGCTATTCTGGTTGTTCTCCTCCTTCTCCTTGTCACCACCACCCTGGCTCTGCTCGCCAGTGCCCACGTTCTGGTCCTTGTTCTCAGTGTCATTCTTGTCATTGCTGTCCTTAGTGTCCTTGTTCCCTTCGCTGCTGCCATTCTGGATGTTGTCCTTCTCACTGCCACTCTGCTTGCTAGGGTCTGTGTTCTCGTTGCCACCGTGCTGGCTAGTGGCGCCAGTGCCCAAGCTATTGGTGCTGCTGCTCTGACTGTCGACCTGGTTATCAGCACCGTTGCCATGTTCAGTGGTCTGCTGACCTGTGCCGCTGGCCTGGCCATTGCCGCCCTGGCCGTTGGTGTGCTGCTCCCCTTGGGTGCTGGAGCCAGATGCATTGATTTCCTTCTGATTCTTCTCCTTCTCTTCCTTTTCTTTCTGATCCTCATTCCTCCCCATCACCGTTGTGTCACTAGTGCCCGGTTTGGGGTCGGTCTCCGAGTCAGTGAGCTGCTTGTCCTCAACCCTGGATGTCTCCGTGTGCTCCTTCTCCGGGCTTTCCAGCGTGTTGCCGGGCTGCATGGACATCCCTTGGCCTGCTGAAGCTTTGCTGGGCTTCGGCTGCTCCGGGACCTGCTCCTCAGCTGCAAGCAAACACAGGGAGTTCTCACTCCTCCAGGTTCAAAAGCAGAAGATGGGGACACACACACAGGGGAACAAACCCAGCTCAGGGACCGCCCCCAAGAAGCTCCCACCGCACACAGGAGTGGCCCCATGGCAGAAGAGCCACCATCAGATGCACCCCAGCCCAGAAGAATGCATTGCCCTGGCCTCGTGGCCACCCCTGACACCCCACAACCCCACTACCTCCCCAGTACCCCTGTTATCCCTCTCCCTCTCCCCCCCAGCATTCCAGTCCTAAGCATCGCTGCCCCCCAGTGCTTTCATCCCACTCCCCCTCCTGTCCTGACCCCACGCCCCATTGCTCCTCAGCACCCTGCCGCTCCCCAGCACCACCACTCCATGCCCCACTCCCCTTCATGTCCCAATCCTGTGTCCTATTGCCCCCCAGCATCCCTGCCCCGTGTCACACTCCCCCTCACACCCCAACCCCTCTACCCACCCCAGCATCCTCACCCCACTCCCCATCACACCCCAACCCCACTGCCCACAATGACTCCCCAACACCACCTGCCCCAGCACCTCCCAAATCCACCCTATTGCCCCTGCCCTGCTCCCCCCCACACCCTGACCCCTTGCCCCACTGCCCCCCAAACACCCCTGCCCTGCAGCCCCCACTCCCCCACACACCTCGACCTCCCTGCCCACACCAGCGCCCCCACCTTGCTGCCCCTGCTCCTCCCCACACCTCACTGCCCCCCACGCCTCCACCCCAATCCCCTTCACACCCCAACCCCACTGCCCCTCCCAGCACCCCATACGCACCCCCAACACCCCCCCACCGGCCCTGCTGCCCTCTCTTCCCCGCACACCACACCCCTCTGCCCCCAAGTGCCCCCGCCCAGCTCCTCCTCACTCCCTAACCCCTCTCCCCACCGCCCCCAGCGCCACCACCCCATGCCCCACTCTCCCTCACGCCTTGATCCCATTGCCTCCTCAGCACCCCCGCCCCCTCCCCCTCACAGCCCGACCCCCCTCCCCCTCACAGCCCGACCCCCCTCCCCCTCACAGCCCGACCCCTCTCCCCTTCACACCCCCGCCCCTCTCACCCTCACGCCCCAACCTCGCGCCCCCACAGCCCCCCACAGCCCCTCACCGCGGACGGTGCCCAGGGCGTAAAGAGCCACGAGCAGCAGGAGCGGCGACATGGCGACCCCGGAGAGAGAGAGGAGAGAGAGCAGCGACAACCCCAAGCCGCCAACCTCCGGCACCGCCAGCAACTGAACAATCCACTTCCGGCCGGCGCCGGCGGCGACTTCCGGCGGGAAATCTCGCGAGATCGGGACGCGCGAGAGAGAACCCAGGGTCCCATGAGGAGCCTGGGGGTCCCATGGCTGCTGTTGGGGGTCTGGGGGTCCCATGAGGAGCCTGGGGGTCCCATGGCTTCTGTTGGGGGTCTGGGGGTCCCATGAGGAGCCTGGGGGTCCCATGGCTGCTGTTGGGGGTCTGGGGGTCCCATGAGGAGCCTGGGGGTCCCATAGGTGTTGTTGGGGTTCTGGGGGTCCCATGAGGAGTCTGGGGGTCCCATGGCTGCTGTTGGGGTTCTGGGGGTCCCATGAGGAGCCTGGGGGTCCCATGGGTGCTGTTGGGGGTCTGAGGGTCCCATTGGGTGCCATTGGGGAGGGGCTGGGGCCTCCTGGGACACCTTCAGAAACCCCATGTGCCCGGAACCTTTCTGCGCGGTGCGCGTTTCCGGTCACGCTTGAGTGAGTGCCGGTACCGGAAGCCGTGCCGCGGGGTGACCGGAAGCTGCGCCGGTCGGTGGCGGAGGCGCCATGGAGGCCGCGCTGACCGATCTGTACGACCCGGCGCTGCTGGGTATCCTGCAGCACGTAGGGAACGTGGAGCAGTTCCTGCGCGTTCTCTTCGGTTTCCTCTACCGCAAAACTGACTTCTACCGCCTGCTGCTCCACCCCGGGGATCGCCTCGGCTTCCCGCCCGGCGCCGCGCGCGCCATGGCCCTGCAGGTACCGGGACCTAACGGTGGGATGCGGGAGAACGGGGGTCCCAGTAGGCGGTACGTGACGGACATTGAGCCAGCAGTGGCCCAGGTGGCCAAGAAGGCCACTGGCATCTTGGCTTGGATCAGAAACGCGTGACCAGCAGGTCCAGGGTGGTTCTTCTCCCTCTGGACTCGGCCCTGGTGAGACTGCTCCTCGAATCCTGGGTTTAGTTCTGGCCCCTCACCACAAGAAGCATGTTGAGGCTCTGGAGCGAGTCCAGAGAAGAGCAACGAAGCTGGTGAGGGGGTTGGAGAACAAGGATTGCGAGGAGCGTCTGAGAGAGCTGGGGGTGTTTAGCCTGGAGAAGAGGAGGCTGAGGGGAGACCTCATTGCTCTCTGCAACTCCCTGAAAGGAGGTTGTGGAGAGGAGGCAGCTGGGCTCTTCTTCCAAGGGACAGGACGAGAGGGAATGGCCTCAAGCTCCACCAGGGGAGGTTCAGGCTGGACATCAGTAAAAGTATTTCACGAAAAGGGTCACTGTGCACTGGCAGAGGCTGCCCAGGGAGGTGATTGATTCGTCTTCCCTGGAGATGTTTAAAGGGCAGGTGGATGAGGTGCTGTGGTTTAGTGATTGATAGGAATAATCTGATGGATCCTTTCCAACCTGATGATTCTATGGTACTGGATCTTGATGAGGGTAGCGAGGTCCTAACAGTGGTGAGAGTTGGGGCCCCACAGGGCGGTACTGGACACCAGAGACAGGACTGTCTTCATAACGGTAGGGAGAGTGGGGATTCCACTGGGCGGTACCAGACCTCGGTGAGGGGAGCAGGTTCCTAATTGCAGGGCAAGCAGGGGCCCCATCGAGTGATACTGGACCCCAGCGAGAAAAGCTGGTCCCTAGCAATGGGGAGGGAGGGGATTCCACTCTGTGGTACCGGATCCTGATGAGGGGAGCACGTTCCTGACAGCGAGGGAGCGGAGAGAGCAGGGGTCCTGGTAGGTGCTACCAGACCCTGGTGAAGGGAGCAGTAGACATTCCCGGACCCCGGAGAGGGGAGCAGGTTCCTAACAGCAGGGAGAGCGGCTTTGGCTCTGGCGAGGGGAGCAGGGTCCTAAGAGTGGGGATGAGAGAGAGTGAGGGTCCCAGTGGCTGGTACTGGACCCTGGTGAAGAAAGCGGGTTCCTAATGGTGCAGAGAGTGGGGATTCCACTGGGTATATTGGAGCCTGATGAAGGGAGCAGGGTCTTAACAGCGGGATGCAGGGAGAGTTGGGCTCGCAGTAGATTGTACTGGATCCCGGAGAGGGGAGTGGGGAGAGCAGGGGTCGTGGTAGGTGATACCGGACCCTGGAGAGAGGAGTAGGTTCCTAACGGCGGGGAGAGTGGGGATTCCACTGGGTGGCACCAGATCCTGGTGATGGGAGTGGGTTCCTAACAACGAGGAGAGTGGGGACCCCACCAGGCAGTATCAGACCCTGGAGAGAGGAGCAGGGAGAGTGGGGATCCTGGTAGGTGGTACCGGACCTGGAAGAAAGGAGCAGTTTCTTAACGGTGGGGAGAACGGGGATTGTGCTGCATGGTACTGGATCCTGATGAAGGGAGCGGGTTCCTAAGGGTGGAGTGTAGGGAGAATAGGGATTCCGCTGGGTGGTACCAGGTCCTGGAGAGAGCAGTGGGTTCCTAATGGTGGGGAGAGCAGGGACCCCACTAGGCCGTACCGTTTTTGACCCTGGTGAGGGGAGTGGGCTCCTAACAGTGGGAATGAGGGAGAGCAGGGTTCCCGGTAGGTCATACCGGATCCCAGGGAGAAGAGCAGGTTCTTAATGGAGGGGAGAGCGGAGGCCCCACCTGGTGGTACCAGACCCCAGCGAGAGGAGTGTTGTCCTAACGGTGGGGAGAGTGGGGACCCCACCAGGCAGTGCCAGGTTTGACCCCAGTGAGGTGAGCGGGTCCTAACGGTGGGGTGCAAGAGAGCAGGGGTTCTGGTAGGTGGTACCAGACCCTGGAGAGAACAGCAAGGTCCTAATGGTGGGGAGAGCGGAGACCCCACAGGGTGGTACCGGATCCTGACAAGGGGAGCCGGTTCGTAACAGTGGGGATGAGGGAGAGTTGGGGTCCCAGTAGCTGGTGCTGGACCCCAGTGAGGGCAGCGGGTTCCTAATGGTGGGATGTGGGGAGAGTGGCATTCCGGTAGGTGAGGCAAGAGGAGCAGATTCCTAATGGTAGGGAGAGCAGGGATTCGACTGGGTGGTGCCAGATCCAGACAAGGGGAGCAGGGTCCTAATGGGGACCCTGGCCCCAGTGAGGGGAGTGGGTTCCTAATGGTGGGGAGAGTGAGGGGCCCACTGGGCAGTACCAGGTTCAACCCCGGTGAGGGGAGTGAGTTCCTAATGGTGGGGAGAGCAGGGGTCCCACCAGGCACCACTGGGCCCTGGCACTGGGTTCACCCCAGTGAAGCGAGCAGGACCTTGTGTGTGCCCTGAGGTCGGGCTGGTTTGTAATGACAGGGATGAGGGAGAGAGGGGGCTCCCAGTAGCTGCCTGTGCCTAGAGGAGGTGGGAGAAGTGTCCTGGGGGCTGGTGCTGGGGGAGAAGCAGTGCCCCGGGGAGAAGGCGAGTGTGAGGGGTGGTGGGAGCACCGTGGAGTGAGCCTGGTAGGGTCCAGACCAGGCTTGTGGAGCCAGTGGGACAGTGGCCAGAGGCAGCTGGGGCTTGGGAAGCGCCGCTGGGCTCCAGTACTTATTTACAGTGACAAATGGCCTGGTGGTTACGTGGGAGAAGCTTCATCTCCTTCAAGGAGCAGGTGCAGGTCGCTGTGCTTTCTTCAGCTGCATGCCGCAGTTGTGGGTTTAACTCAGCCTGCGATGGGTGGGTGCGGCTGGAAGCAAACTGCTGGGTGGGATTAGAGCCTCTCCCACTGCCACCAGCTTGGACAGCAACCTTCTCACCTGCCACACCTCTGGAGCGTGGAGGGCGGCTTTTCCCTGCATGTTTTTGGCCTGAATTGATCAGTTCTGGCTCAAAACCCCACCCGAGGTCGCTCTGTGCCAGCTGAGGGAGCTCCAATTCCATTCAGGAGAAGCTGGAGGATGGTGGAGCCCAGAGTAGCTCATCCTGTTTGCCCTCAGAGGCTTGGTCTGAGCTCAGGGCTTGCAACCAGTCCCTCAGTGAGTGCTGGTGTGCAGGGTGAGGGGAAGCTGGAGGGGCAGCAGCTCCCTTGGAGCCTCTTCCCAGCCCAGAACCAGCTCTCATTCCTTTTTCCTGGGTAACCATCTGTTTTCCCAGCAGCAGAGGGATTTCAGGATATGAACTCTGCTTTCTCCCGTGTTTGACATGGCCATGTGAGTTTCAACATCACCGCTGGCTGATTTTGTTGGTGATCAAAGCCGCTTGGTGTGGGGAGTGTCCAGAGGGGGAGGGCAAGAATGAAGGCTGAGCATGCCAGTTCTCCTCCCCAGCTTTTCCAGCAGCGCTTGGCAGCTCAACTCTTCACTCTGCTTGCTTTTTGTCTTTAAGGCGTTCCAAGTCTTTGAGCGGATGGCCCGGCAGGATGACGAGAAGAGGCGCCGAGAGCTGGAGGCGAAGCTGAGGAAGAAGGAGGAAGAGGAGGAGGCTGCTGCAGCCGCTGAGAGGGTGCATCTTTCCCCTGCAGCTCAGGAAGTTGAGGTGGAAACAACAGCGGAATATGACACAGCACCAGCTCCCGAGGAAGCTGCGGGGCCGCCAGAGTTGGCCGGAGCGCAGGACTCAGCCCCCAGCCCCGCATCAGTGGAGCTCCCCGTGGCCGCTGCCCCAGCAGAGCCCCCACCAGCAGCACTGCCCACGTAAGGGTCTCTCGCTTTCTTCATGCTCTTGGCTGGGGGGAGGCAAAAACTTGGAGGTGGTATTTGCTGTCCCACCCTGCTGCCCTTCTGAGGGGATGCCTCAGCTCTGCAGGCACTCAGCAGGCCATGAGGATTCTCCTTGCAGGTGTCTGTGGCCAGAGACGCTGTGCAGTTCCCAATGGGAGGGTAGAGGTTTGTTTTCCTGCAGGTGGTGTGGGGTCTCCGCTTCCTCTCGGAGAAGGGAGAGTGACACATCCCGGTACATGGTCCCGCAGAGCTGGGCTGGTCCCTGCGTCTTCTCCTTGTGCCGCCTGCAGTGAGCAGCGTTCCTTCTGCATCACTCAACAGGCTGGTGCTCTGCCTGACTGTCATGGCTCTGTGAAACCCTGGCACTGGCCTGTTTCCCTTGGAAACTCGGTGTGGGACTCCCTGGCGCACTGTGAGCCGTGCCAGCAGCCAGGCTGGAGCTTGCACAGATACCCCCAGCACCAGCAAGTCGGTGCGGGTCGGCCTGACTGTCCGGGAGGAAGTGAGCCCAGCTGCAGGGTCTAATCCATGCAAGAAAAAAGCAGGTTTGAAGTGTTTTGGAGGTCTCTGGTCCAGCCCTGTGTCACAGCAGGGCCGCTGTGGAGATCATAGAATCCTTAGGTTGGAAAAGACCTTTGAGATCGAGTCCAGCTGTCCCTGTGTGCTGTTAAATCATATCCCTGAGCACCTCATCTGCTCGTCTTTTAAACTACTCCAGGGATGGGGTCTCCACCACCTCCCTGGGAGACGTTCCATTGCCTGAGAACCCTTTCCCTGAAGAATTTTTTCCTAATGTTCAACCTGAACCTGGCCTGGCGCAATGTGAGGCCATTCGCACTCATCCTCATCCATTCACTCTCATCGAGCACTGCCCAGAGGTTTTTCAGCTGCGCACTGTCACCAGACTCAGTTGCTTTCAAGTGGGGCTGAGCAGCCTTTTTACACAAATGTCCTTGTTTCAAAGTGCTTCTAGGGTATCTGTGACTCTTCCAGCTTGGCTCTGCCCGCTGTGAAGCAGGAGATGAGCTCTGATGGGCTGACACAGCCTTTGTGAGCCACATACCTGCACCTGGGGGTGCTCTGCCGGGCTTGCTCACCCTTCCCAGGGCATCACCTTGACCCCCAGGCTGAGGCAAAGCTGCCCAAGGCCTCGCACACCATGGAGTTTCCAGCTCCTGCATCTCTTTTGCTGTCTGCATCACAGAGGTCTTTGCCTCACCTCGGGGAGGGACGCTGCAAGGAGGCCGTCTCCTCCTTCCTTCCTTTAGATCTTGCGTAGCCAGAGCCCCACACACAATGGCCCCACCACGCCCCTGCTGCTCACCACTGCATTCCTGGTTGGATGTGGGGCTCGGCTGTGGTCCATCCCCACTGTCTCACTGGTGCTTGGCAAGGAGGACAGCTTGGGCTGGTGATCTCTGTCCTCCAAGCCGATTTTAGAGACATTGGTGGTGGGAATGTCTGCTGGAGGGAGGCTGGCTTTGCTGGGAGAGCCCGAAGTCCTGGATGGAGTGGCCACCAATGTCCCTGTGGGGCAGCGAGGTTTTGGAGGCCAGGATTTGAGGGCTGGCAGCCCTCAGTGTGTGGAAGGGGCTGGCTAAGGAACGTGATTTTGGGGATGTGGGGACAGTAAATGGCAGGAGTTTGGTGCAATTGGAACCTGTGGCCTCTGCTTTGGTGGAGAGGAGGGCCGGAGCGTGGCAGCTGTTGTGGAAAGGGGAAGGATGCCAGCTGCACCCCAGCAAAGCACCTGCTGAGTGACTTGATCCAGCGGGGAAGAGGAGAAGGACTTGTGCTTAACTCCACCGGTCTGACATGCATCCCGCTGGATAAAAATAAGCCAGAAGCCAAAAATGAAATCACCTGAAAAGCCACTTTCTGCTGCCTGTGCCGGAGCTGTCCTGCGAAAGAGAGATTGTCCCCGGGGCTGTCAGTCTGACACCTGTTCCAGTGCAGAATTAGCGAGCCAAAAAAAGCCTTATTAGAGCTGGCAGGTCTCTGCGACCAGGCTCTGCGACACTGACCTGTGTCTTTCCAGCCCAGATTTATCCTCAATGGAAAGGGGAGGGAGACGCTTGAGTGCTGGCTGCTCATGGCCCCTTGCAGTCCCTGTTGGTTGTGTTCTGCCCCGTGGAATTTCAACTGGGGCCTTTAGTTGTGGGGCACAGGCCATTGCGAGGGGTGTTTAGATGCCTGCATGCAGGTGCCAAGGTTGCAGAAAGGGAATGGGAGGAATTAGAAAGGAAGCTGAGGGCTGATGCGGGAGTAGGATGCGTCTGATGGGGGCAGTTTGTGCTGTGGTTTGCTTGGCCAGGTGCAAAGCCTGGCCCTTGGAGTGTGCACCCTGGCACAGCCAGAGAGCATCCCCAGATAGACTTCAGGCACTCGGGTGCTGGTTTGCTGCCTGCAGACATGGCACCAAACGCAAAAAATCCTGCATGGCATCTGCTCCAGCTGTGAAAAGATGGTGCTTTCAGCTGAATTCAGGTGCCCCTGTGGTATCTGCCCTGCCTTTGGGCTTATTTCCCTTCCCTCCTCCTGCCTGCATCAAAACTCCCACTGCTCCAGACATGCCATGAGGGTGAAACGCTTGCAGCCCCCTTGGTGCCAACCCCGTTTGGGGGCGTGCTGGGTGCAGCCAGGCACAGGAGGCCCCATTCAGGGATACCCAGCAGTTTCCAGGCCAGAACAAGGTGTCTGCCGGCTCCTAAGTAGGACAGAGCGGCCAGCAGGTTTGTCGAATGGCTGTAGTTGGTTTCTGTTCCTCTGGAGGGCACTGGAACCCCCCGAAAGGCTGCAGGGAGTGGGAGCGAGCATCCTGGGCACCCCCCAGCAGACTATTAATAATTTAACCGGCTGCTTAATTCTGCACAGCCCCTCCTGAGCAAAACCCAGAGCCACCAGCCTGGTTACAAGAGCCGCATGAATAATGCGCGACTCCAACAGCAAAGAATGCAGAAAAGAGCTTAAATGAAAATATTTTCCATCTCCTTCCCCACCCCGGCCGACGGCAAAAACCGCTGCCAACGAATCTATATAAAAACTCGCTCATTCTGTCAAGCTGCCTGCTCTGTATATGTAGGGCAGGTACCATCCCAGATCTGCCAGCTCCCATCAGAGCTTTGCTCTGCGCCCGGCTGCCAGGGCGCTGTTCTGAGCATCTTGGGCCTTTCAGGGTCAATCCAGAGAGGAAGAGCAAAATTAAGCCCATTTTGTGGGTGCAGCGGGTCTTCTATAGGTGAAGAGGGTAGCAGGGCTCTGCATCTCTGTCGGGTCTCCCTGAATCCCTCGACTTCCCTGCTTGGGAGGTGCAGGTGATGCAGTTCCTCTGTGCCGGGAAGGCTGCTCGCTGGGGGTCTTTGGGGTGACCTGGAACTGTGCTTCGGCACGTTAACAAAGCTGGTTCACAGCTGCCCTGGGCATCCTCACTGCCCTGTCCTGGCTGGTGTGGCTCATGAGCTCTCCCCACCTCACCAGGAGGACACGTGGGAATGTGCCCCCCTCGCATCCCACCACAGAGCACCCGTCCAGGGTTGGTGTTGCAGCTGCGCATCTCCTGCGGGCCCTGGCTTTGGCTCTTCCCCCATCTGCTCCCAGAAGCCACGCTTGCCTGAGCTCAGCTCCTAATTTTGAACACCTCTGCCTCCCAGCACCCTCCCCTTCCCCCAGCTTGGATCTCATCCTGCATACATTTGCCACACAGCATTTAAAATAGAGCCCGGCAGCCCACGTGTGGCACCGCGCAGCCCGGCCTGGGTGCTTGCCTTGTGCTTTCCACTCAGGTTCCTGGCTCCTCTGCTCCTTTCTCTCTCCAGGCATGAATGGAGGGGGGAAGCTCTCCTCCCATGTCCTGTGAGCCCCATCCCAGGTGTTACTCCACAGGCAGGCAGGAGGTTTGGAGCAGTGGCTCTGGAAGCCTGTGCGTGTCTCACCTTCATGTGGTTCTCCAGTCAGGCTTTGCGTCTCTTCCAGGTGTTCTGTGTTGGGCCTTTTGGGTCACTTTATTAGAAACAGTCTTGGACCTTGGGATAACGACCCGCTAGAAGGAGCACTTTGTCAGGCCAGAGAGGTCTCCCAGTGAGGGATCTTTAGGGGTGGACAGATGTTGAAGGGCTCCCCCAAAAGATGATGGTTCCCTCCAAGTGACTCCACCCTGGCTCCTGCCTCTCCCAGGGGAGCTGGAGGAGCTGCTGTTCCCTCTGCTCCCCAGCTCCTCTGGGGTTGAAGCAGGCTGGTGTGGAGCCGTGGCAGCCACGTATCCTCACTGTGTGCGGAGTACCTTGGACTTGGAGTGGGACTAACAGGACACAGAGCACTGGTAGGGACTGAGGAGCACCTTGGCCCTGGGGATCCTTTGTGCTACTGCCAGAGGGCCTGGCACCGTTACTCGTGCTGCTGAGCCAGGGCAGAAGGAAACCAGAATTTCTCTGGCTGCCCAGAGCAGTGGTGGCTGCCCCATCCCTGGGGGTGTTCAAGGCCAGGTTGGAGAGGTCTTGGAGCCCCTGATCCAGTGGGAGGTGATCCAGGTCAAGCTGTATGGGTTTTGAGATCCCTTCCAACCCAAACCATTCTGTGATTCTATGAAACCCTGAGGTCTCCACAGCTTAAGTGTTCACCTTCTTTGGTATGGAGAGGGAAGGGAGGCTGTGCTGAGGACGGGGATGTTTGTAGCTCTGCTGCTGCCTTGGTTGTGCCTCAAAGGAGACCCTGCAGGTCTTTTGCCCTGGGTGACCTGGGGAAGCAACTCCCGCGTCCTATGCATGCTCTGCAGTTGTGCCGGGGAAGAGGACAAACAGTAACAGCGTTGCCTGCGACCCATCCTGACCCTCTGTGGCCAGCAGAGCCTCAGCCACCCTGGCCACACTGGCCAAGTGGGCTCTGCCTGACGTAGGCAGGCGTCGGAGGCTTGGCAGTGACCTACAAAAATCACTTGTGTACTTTCCAGCTCGCTGTCCCCAGCGAGAGGCCGAGCCAAATTGAGCTGAAATCTGTTAATCTGGTGCGCTGACTTCTCGAGCTCTCCCGAGAGCTTCCATTCCCAGAGCACGAGTGGCCTGGGGTTAACCCATTGCAGGGCGCGCTGGGGACCTTCCCTAAGATGACACAGCAACATTCTGGGAAATTTCCATCAGGCTCCTGTGTGAATTTAATTCAACTTAGCAACGGCTTGGCTTTGCTGGAAGCCAAGCCAAGGGGGCTTTTTTGCATGGGGGCTTTTTTGTTGTGAGGTGCTTGCAGGATGGGTTTTCTGACATGACTTCCTTCTCCTCGGGATGCTGGGGAGGGCAATGTCACTGCTGGTCACCCTCAGCAGAGGAGCGGGGCTGTGGAGAGGAGATATCACTGCACGCTACTGGGATTGAAGCCAGTTCTGTGTGACTTGGAGTTGGTGTTGTCCCAAGCTTTTTCCTCTCAGACCTTTTCCAGGGGAACTTACAGATCTCTGGCTCTGTCTGGGCTCCAGACCAGCAGCTGGTTAAACTCGTTTCTTCTCCGCTGTCCCCGTGGGCTTTCCTGGTGAGCTTACTGCTGGGTCCCTGCTGTTCTTCCAGCCTGACCCAGAAAGACCAAGCTGATCCTGATCCATATTTAAGGGAGCGTCTGTCCTGGTTCCGATTCCTTTTGCATGCACAGGCTGCACAGAGGTGCCGCAAGGCACCTAAGGCTGTGTGCAGGGAATTCCCCCAGCGCAGTCGGGACCCAGCAGGAGCCAGACAGACCTCCGGAGAATGGCCTGACCTGGTACCACCGAGCTCCATCTGTGCTCGTATCTTGTCTCCAACAGTGGCAGATGCTTGAGGAAGAGGAGGAGAACAAAACGAGTGTGGAGTGAAGCTTCCTCTGTGTTTTCCCGGTGCCACTGGCAAATTGAGTGGCTTTTAAGCCAGTTGAGCGCTTAGTATTCGATGCCTGGGCCCTCAGTGACAGTGTCCTCCAACAGATCCACTGCTGTGCCACAAGTCCACCACTGTGCCGCACCGCCACACTGGTTCTGAAGCCTAGAGTGGCAGTGAGTGGTTCCCCACTTCCCTTCTCCACCCTCTATTGAGATTTCCTACTCTCCGTTTTTTTAGGCTGACGAGTCCTGAAGAGTCCTTTGTGTGGTTGTTTCTCATTTAAGCATCCTCACACTCCTCACAATCCTCCGTTGTTCCTTGCCAGTGCTGGGGCAGTGAGAGCCACCCCTGTGCTCTGCGTGCGTGTAAAGCCATCAGGGTTCTCCATTTATCCCATCTCTTTGTTCCTGGGCTGTCCCAGTGAAGCCAAGAAACCCCCCGGACACAAGGTCCTCTCCCAGATAAGGGACATCACTCAAACCCTCTTCCCCTCCTAGCGCTCATCAGTGCTGGTGACAGCTTTCCAGGTGGGAGCTGCAGCCTGTGCTCGCTGGGAACATGAGCTTCATGAAAGCCTCCCTGCTCAAACCCCCCTCACGCTGGCCAGACCTCCCTCCTCTGACACCCCTGGAGGGGAAAGGCAGCGTATCCTCCACTCCTTGTGTGACACAAAAGCAGTTCTGCTCTCAGGGAGCTGCAGCCCAGGACTCATGGTGCTGCCCTGTTTGGTTCCTAGGAGGCAAGAAGTAGGGGGGAACTTCTAATGGATGGGGAGCAGCGCTAAGGAGAAGGACTTGGGGTGCTGGTGGGTGAGAAGCTCAACATGAGCTACAATGTGAGCTCCCAGCCCAGAAACCAACCGTGTCCTGGGCTGCATCAAGAGCAGAGGGACTAGCACGGAGGGAGGGGATTCTGCTCCTCTGCTCCGCTCTGGTGAGACCCCACCTGGAGCCCTGCATCCAGTTCTGGAGTCCTCAGCACAGGAAGGATATGGACCTGTTGGAGCGACTCCAGAGAAGGCCACAGAGATGCTCCAAGGGCTAGAGCACCTCCCATACGAGGACAGGCTGAGAGAGCTGGAGTTGTTCAGCCTGGAGAAGAGAAGGCTCTGGGGAGTCCTTAAAGCAGCTTCCAGTATGGAAAGGGGCTCCAGGAAAGCTGGGGAGGGGCTCTTGATCAGGGAGTGCAGCGACAGGATGAGGGGAGCTTCAATTTGAAGCTGCAAGAGGGAAGATCGAGATGCGATCTTAGGCAGAAATGTTTTGCTGTGAGGTTGGGGAGGCCCTGGCCCAGGTTGCCCAGAGCAGTGGTGGCTGCCCCATCCCTGGAGGGGTTCAAGGCCAGGTTGGGTGGAGCTTGGGGCAACCTGATCCAGTGGGAGGTGTCCCTGCCCATGGCAGGGGCTTTGAGGTCTCTTCCAATCCAACCCAACCGAACCCATTCCATGATTCTGTGTCATTGAGGTCCTCCCTGCCAAGCCTTTCTTCTAACAATGAAGAGAGGCGGTGACTTTCTGCTGGGAGAATTATTTTAATACATAGCCCTTCTACCACAGGTGTGGAAACTCAGTGGCTCGGGAGGTGTCTTTTCAAAGGGTTGAGATGCTTGAGCTGAGGATGAGATCCCACCTCACCTGTAACAAGCCGTTTGCAGCTGATGAGGAATCAGTCAAGGCCCAATTTCCCAGCATTTTCATGGGCAATTGGAGTCCTTTGGCTGGGTTGCTGAGCTCAGCAGCGCAGCACCAGTTCCCCTGTCACACACAGAATCGCTTAGGGCTTTGGTTGCCCTACCAAGGTACTGAGCTCCTAAATTAGGTCCCGGGACCAAAAATAACTAAATTAAAACCTATAAATTTTGCTTTTAACAAGCAGAAAATCCCAGGGCTGGAGGCTGAGGGACAGTGCGTGCCCAATTCTTGTGGAAAAAGGAAAGAGCTGTCTGTTTGCTTGATTTAATATCACTGTGTTCACCAAATGGAGTGGTGGGACATGGAAAACCACCGCAAGCACATGAGTCCAGCACAATCCCATTGGGACCAGGTCCCATTGTGCTGTTGGGAGAGAGGGACCCAAGTCCCACTGTGGTATTGGGAGAGATGGAACCAGGTCCCATTATGCTGTTGGGAGAGATGGAACCCAGTCCTATTGTGTTGTTGGAAGAGAGGGGACCAGATCCCGTTGTGCTGTTGGGAGAGGGGGAACCAGATCCCGTTGTGCTGTTGGAAGAGATGGGACCAGGTCCTGTTGGTGGTATGGTATCTAAAAGTCCACCTTGTCCTGTGCTCCCATATCCTGTTGGATTTCTTTGGCCTTCTCCCCTTTTTCCAGGGGAGCTGTAATTGAATCCAGCCTGGCTTGGCTGCACGTAGGTCTCTTGGAGGAGACCTCTGAAATCCAAGGTTGTATCAGCTCTGTGCAAACAATAAAGGTCCCAGGGGACTTTCCCAAACAGTGGTGTGTCCTGCTGTCCTTGACCTAAATATCCTGGCAGCAGTAAAATCCATCCCTCTGGTGCCGATGCTACGAAGCATTCCTGCGTGCCGGCGCTGGTATTTCAACTCGCCTAATGTCAGGAAGTTGGCTGTGTTGAACGGCTCCCAAAATAGCTTCGAAACCGAAAGGGAAGGCTAAAATGTCCCCTGAGAAGCTTGAGCTTGGAGAAGACCAAACCTCTCGCCCAGCAGGGAGAGCAATAGAGCATCCTGTTCCTGTGCAAGGGGACTGGAGGGCTCTAGAGCCGCAGGGTGGGTGGGTTCTCTGGGTTCGCTGGGATGAGTTCGCTCTTTGGTTGCCCAGTTGGGCAGTAACAGCGCTCTCTCGTGCAGGTTGTGCACCTTGTAGAGGGGAACCTTGACCCCTTCTCACACCTTGGGCAATGAAATACAAGAGGATAGTGTCCTGATGGGCTCTGTTGGGTTGGAAGTGTTCAAGACTAGGTTGGATGAGGCCTTGAGCAGCCTGATCCAGTGTGAGCCTCCTCACCCTCACAGCAAAACATTTCTGCCTGAGATCTCATCTCGATCTCCCCTCTTTCAGCTCAAACCCGTTCCCCTCACCCTATCTCTGCACAGGACCCAAGGGCATGGCAGGAAGATGTACCAAGGGAGAGTCAGGTTGGACATGAGGAAAAGGTTGTTCCCCCAGAGGGTGACGGAGCACTGGAACAGCTCCCCAGGAGCAGTCATGGTGCCGAGCTGGACAATATTCCAGATGCATTTGGCCAACACGCTGAGCCTCACAGTGTGAATCTTGGGGTTGTCCTGTGCAGGGACAGGAATTGGGCTCTGTGATTCCTGTGGGTTCCTTCCAACTCAGGACATTCTATGGGGTGGAGACGGCAGGGCTGTGGCGTGCAAGACATAGGGTCCTTCTTCCACCACACGCCGGCTCATGCACTAGGAGCTGTGCTGGACGTGTTTAGCTTGAAGGAACCCACCTCAGGACAGGCATTTCCAACCAAATCGGGGTGGAAAAGCCCTCAACCACAGCCCCGCTGCAGTGCCGGGTGCCTTGTGGCACGGCAGCCCAAGACGCTTGTGTGTCAGCGGCAGCTTCTCCTCCTGAATTTGCCAGTGCCTTCTTGAGTCATCGCAGTGCTGAGGACACAGGATTAATTATGGTGATGGGCGCCACTCGCTCTAGGCTGCTGTCACGGAGCAGCAGCCTTGATCCGAGTGTCTGATCATTGCGGTGAGCGCTGGCTGGATTGACGGAGCTCGGTGCATCTCCCTGGAAGGCCCCGCGCACTCCCTGCTTATTTGGGTTAAGGCACGTGGACATGTTCTGCCTGATTTTCTCTTTTCCTACTTGCTCGGAACTTCATTATTACTTAATGAGATCTTTCCATTCTTGGCAACCTCTCGAGAAGAGAAGAAGGCTTCATGCATCGTGCCGTGCCTCTGACATTGGTGAAAGTACAGAGCCAAGGTGGGCTTCTCTATTGTTTACTGGCACAGTAGCTCCGTACTGCACCATTACCCTCTTGTTCCCCCCTAACTGAGGGATAAAGACATCACGGAAAGGAGAAGCTTGCTTTGGCAGTTGGGATTTGCCTGTGGAGTCTGGTGGGCTGCAGTGTTGATGGCTGAGCTTAGGTAGCACAGGACTGTTCCCAGCCCTTCCTTCAGGAGCAGCTCTGCAGAGGGCAGCGGTTCCCGGTCTGCATTCCTGTGTTGGTTGCTCCACTTTGCCAGCTTGGCTTCCTCCCTACATAGAATCATAGAATAGTTTGGGTTGGAAGGGACCTTAAAGATCATCCAGTCCCAACCCCCCTGCCATGAGCAGGGACACCTCCCACTGGATCAGGGTGCTCCAAGCTCTATCCAGCCTGGCTTTGAACGTCTTCAGGGATGAGATATGGGGGTTCTGGTTGCTGGCAAGTTAAACTCATGGGACCATAGAATGGTTTGGGTTGGAAGGGACCTCAAAGCCCATCCAGTTCCAACCCCCATTGGATCAGGCTGCTCAAGGCCCATCCAGCCTGGCCTTGAACACCTCCAGGGATGGGGCAGCCACAGCTTCTCTGGGCGGCCTGTTCCAGTGCCTCACCACTGTCATCACAAGGAAATTCCTCCTTATGTCTAGTTGAAATCTGCCCCTTTGTCATCCTCTTGGGCCCTGGCCGGTCCCTCTCACCCAGTTTTGGCTGTTGAGGTGGTTTCCCTTCACCACTCATCTCCATGTCTGTGTCACTTCTCTGGCTTGACACGTTTCCCCTAGAGCTGTCTAAATAATTCACCTCGACTTAGAGCAAACAGCAGCGCTGGCCTGGAGAAAGCTCCCTGTGAATGCCAAGTGGCTGGAGGTGTCGGCAGTGCTGGCGAGGGGCAGGAACCCCCTCAGCTCAGCAAAACCAGCACCAGTGGGCACTGAGCCAGTGCGGTGACACGCCTGACTCTGCGAAACCCAAGCATCCTGCACGTCCATCATTCTGCTTCCCGAGAGGGAATAATATCCTGGAAAGCCAAGGTGCTGCAGGCTAAGGGAACCAGTTTCCTTGAGTAGTTCTGGAAATCCTTGGGAACTTTTTCCTTTTCTTCTTTTTTCTGGAGTAAAAAAGCACATGGGATTATGATCCATCCTTCGCATGGACTTGCCCTCTACCTGGGGCACTGGGCAGGACAGTTTCTATTGTGCTGCTGTATCCCTTCCTCAGCTTTTGGGTCGTTGCACCAAAAATCCTTAGGAGTGAGGAATTCGCTGAGTTGCCCTGCTTCTCGTGGGACACGTTAAACCCAGCCCTCAGTGTTTGACTCCCGCTCCTGGTATGTGTCCAGCGCTGCTTTTAGAGCCGACACTGGAGCTGTTGCTTCATCCCCAAGGAGGGAGATGCCTTCCGCCAAGTGTCTGCAGAGGAGAGGTTTGCTTCTGCATTGCTGGCTCATCATGTGTCACCAACCCATGGAGCAGGAAATCCTGGGATAAGAAGTGCTCAGAGATCTGCACGTGGGCCCTGGCGTGTGGTGCGGCCCTCGGGCACCCTGAACTGGCTCTGCCTCTTCCCAGGAACGCGGCTGCCTCTCCGCAGACCCTGGGCCCCTCTTGCTGCCATTTGGGGTCTGACCCATGCGAGGGGAGCGGCTCCAATTCCGGTGACAGCGCAGCCATGCGGTGCAGCTCCCAGGAAGTGGAAAACAGATCGGCTGCTTCTCGAGGGTGCATTGTTAAAGGTTTCACCTCCCCCAAAATGACACATTGTGAGCAAAAATAGAACAAGACAGAACACACAGACCCACCCACACCATCCCCACCACCCGGCAGCCAAGTGCACGCGGTGCCAAACCCTCAGCTTGAAAAGCGGATGCTTGTTCGCCCTCTCTCCCTGTCAGCCCTGCTGTCCCCGGCCCTGCCCAGTGGGTGGTTCATCGAATGGGTTGGTTGGACCTTTGAGTCCAACCGTCCCCGTCCACGACGAACCATCCCTGAGCACCTCATCTGCCTGTCTTTTAAACCCCTCCAGGGATGGGGATTCCACCACCTCCCTAGGCAGCCATTCCAGTGCCTGAGAACCCTTTTGGTGATGAAATCTTTCCTGATATCCACTCTAAACCTCCCCTGGTGCAGCTTGAGGCCATTTCCTCTAATCTCATCGCTTGTTATTTGGGGGCAGAGCACAGAACCCACCTCACTACAACCTCCTTTCCAGGAGCCACAGAGAGCAATGAGGTCACCCCTCAGCCTCCTCTTCTGCAGGCGAAACAGCCCGAGGTCCCTCAGGTGCTCCTCATAAGACGTGTGCTCAAGACCCTTCCCTTCCGCAGCTTCCTTGCTGTAGTTTTGGCATCCTGGTGAGGCAACTGTCGCACCAGGAGCAGCTACACTATTGCCAGGCTGCCAGGAGGATCCCCATCCAAGCTGCCTCCGTCAGGAGGATCACCATCCAGCTGTGGATCTGACCTCCATCGGGAGGATCACCATCCAACCTGTGCTCTCATCCAGCCTCTGTTTTCTCCTGGTGGGTCTGGGGACGGGGTTATTTCCTAGCACTGGTGTCCATGCAGGAAGTTCTCTCACCCACTGCACGGTGGTGCTGTTGAAGCAATGTGAGGGATGGATTTGGCCAGGAGGGCCATCTCTGTGCGGTGGCACGGCTCGCTGGATGTGGCTCTTGGGAGCAGCAAAGGAAGCTGCTTCCCAGCCAGGGAGCTGGGTCCAGTTTCTGGAGTGAAGGATGGCATGTGCTAAGCACAGTTGGACCAGGCAAGGATCAGGCTGGAAACCCTCCAGGAAAGGAAGGGTTGCTCCAGGAGATGGTAGAGCTGTCAGCCGTTTTCAGAGGCGCCTAATGAGGCTGAGACCTCGTTTGCTCAAGCTCAGGCAGTGAAACATGCAGGGGAATATCCTGGGGCCTTCATGATCTCGCCCATGATCTTGTTCTGGGCCACAAAGTCACCCCAGTAGCTTCACATCCAAGGATTTGGAATGTCAGGAGCAGGGATCAGTGGTGGTGACTTGCAGGAAGAGCTGGAAAGGTTCAGGCTGGCTGTAAGAAGGGAGGAGTGGAGAAGCGATGGTGCCACCCTCAGCACGTGCAACCATGGCTGGAGGGAGGTTTAGGCACGAGGGGAAGCTTTTCCCCGCTGAAGCCTGAGTGCAGTGATGGGGTGGCTGTGGCAAGATGTTGCCCAGCCAGCCCAGAGGGTGTGAGGACAAGGTGGCGGGGGCAGAGCCATCCCGGCAAACTGGCTCTGGAACATCGCTCCATCCCCTGGTGCGGTGTGCTAGTTATGGTAGCCTGGAGAGGAGAACGCTGCAGGGAGACTTTGGAGCAGCTTCCAATATGGAAAGGGGCTGCAGGAAAGCTGGGGAGGGGCTCTTGATCAGGGAATGCAGGAATAGGACTAGGGGAACAGTTTTGAGCTGCAAGAGGGGAGATGGAGATGAGATCTTAGGAAGAAATGTCTTGCTGTGAGGGTGGGGAGGCCCTGGCCCAGGTTGCCCAGAGCAGTGGTGGCTGCCCCATCCCTGGAGGTGTTCAAGGTCAGGTTAAATGGGGTTTGGATCACCCTCATCCAGTCGGAGGTATTCCTGCCCATGGAAGAGGGTGGAACTGTGTGGGCTTTGAGGTCTCTTCCAAACCAAGGCATTCCATGATTCTTTGAAGAGACACAAACGGGATGGACACGGTGGCTTTGTGTCAATGACCAGTACTGTGTTTATCTCTCGGTGGCTGTTAGACACTTGCAGCTGGCATCTTGCCCCACTTGCCTCTGCACTGATGGGTTTTCTCCCATCCTTGTCGCTCTGCCTTCCAGCTTTTCTTAGGGAAGGCCTTAGGGGAGAAAACCTGGAAGTAGAGAGCCTTTTGTGGTGCACATCTGATTCTTTGCTCATCTGGAGGGAGCTGACAGCGCTTGGGATGGTGACTTCCAGCCAGCATTCCTTCCCTCTTGTGTCTCGGGGTCTCAGTGAGCTCTGCCTTGCAGCTCAGAGAAGGAGGATTAGAAGGAAACGCTCTCTTATGAGGGAAAACCCAGCAGGTTTTTAACCCCAGTCAGGTTTGTTCTTGTTCCCTGTGTGGCCGCATACGTGCTTGCTCCTGCATGTGAGGTGTCGGGCTGGAGCCTCATGGACCTGGGACACGTCCTGCCAGGGTATTTGAGCTGTCCTGCCATCCTCAACCAAGAGAGAACCTCACTGCCTGGGGCTTGTGCCAGATGTTTTCTGGGATGTTCCAGGGCCCGGAGCCACCACAGAGCTGCTCTGGGTGAGGGCCTGGGGACACATGAGGTGACGCTCTGGGACGTGATGCTGCATTCCAACCTGTTTACTCCCGGTGGGATGCGAGTGGAGCCCTGTGGAGCCCTGCCGCCTGCACCGTCCCCCCTCTTGCCCTCCAGCCTGTTCGACTCCTACAATCTGGAGGCGGTTGGGAAGCCGACAGCTGGAGCCAACCCGCGCCAGCGCCGGTTCAGTGCTGCCATGCCAACCCCGTTTCCATGGCAATGGGCACCCAATGGGTGACCGCCAGGCAAGGCCAAGATGCCTGAAAAAAGGGATACCATGCTCCTTGGAATCACTGGCCCGAGGCTGGGAGCCAGTGGCCGCTGCTGGCCCCCTGCGCTGCTGGGGGAGCCGGATCAAACGCAGGCAGGGGCACGGGTGGTGGAGCAGGGCAGGTAAAACCCTGGGAAACCGGCAACGAAAACCAAAGGGGGGTGATTTGTACACATAACCCCTTCAACAACACCCTGCAACCGTCTTGGAGCCTAATTTAATTAAAATCGATGGATCTTACGTAATCCCCAGAGCGCTGTGCTGCGGGAAGCCACCCCCGCATGGCGCTGGCCCGTGGGGTGTGGGGGAGGCAGTGGGGTGCGGGGGGACATGGTCCCCGGGGCTGCTCACTGCCGGCCCCCCCTTTATGTAACTCGCTGCAGCCCTGTGTTTATCCCACTCCACATTGAGGACTAGGTGCGTATCAAACTGCTTTAAAATAACTCTGCCTTTTGTTAGCCCCACAGCTATCTTTAGAAAAGATTGTGTTTCATTCCAAAGCATCCCCGAGAAGTTTAGCTCCTCAGCCTGCCAGTGGTTTAAAGGGACGCGGGTGGGATGGAGATCTCTTTTCTGGGCTGGAAACCTGTATTGATTATTGCTTCTTGATCTGATAAATCCTCCTCATCCCTCTCCTGAGATTCCCACTGCTGGAAGTGACAGTGTTTTGTTCAGTGTTGCTCATGATCCACTTGTCCTGTTTCCCCCTCCCGTGCCACGCTGCGATGGCTCCTGAGGCGTTCCGCTCTGCAGCTCCATCGCCTATGTGTCATAGAATCACAGAATGGGTTGGAAGGTTCCTCAAAGCCCATCCAGTTCCACCCCCTGCGATGGGCAGGGACGCCTCTGACTGGGTCAGGGTGCTCCAAGTCCCATCCAACCTGACCTTCAGCACCACCAGGGATGGGGATCTGGGGGTTCTGGGTGATGGCAACTTAGAATCATGGAAGCATAGAATGATTTGAGTTGGAAGAGACCTCAAAGCCCATCCAGTTCCAACCCCCTACCATGGGCAGGGACACCTCCCACTGGATCAGGGGCTCCAAGTGCCATCCAGCCTGGCCTTGAACACCTCCAAGGTTGGGGCATGCACCACTTCCCTGGGCAACCTGGGCCAGGGCCTCCCCACCCTCACAGGAGAACATTTTTTCCCAAGATCTCATCTCAATCTTCCCCTCTTTCAGTGTCAGCGACTGCCTGGGCCATGGCAGCTGGTGATTGTCCCAAACACCCTCAAACCAGGAGGACAACCTGTTCTGTTTTTGTCATGTTGAGCCTTCCAGTTCTTGAAGGGGGCAGAACCATCCCTGCAGGCTGAGAGAGTTGGAGTTGTTCAGCCTGGAGAAGAGAAGGCTCCAGGGAGAGACCTTAAAGCAGCTTCCAGTACAGAAAGGGGCTCCTGGAAAGCCGGGGAGGGGCTCTTGATCAGGTGCAGGGACACGAAGGGGGAATGGTTTTCAGCTGAAAGAGGGGAGATTGAGATGAAATCTTAAGAAGAAAATCTTCACAAAGAGGGTGGGAAGACTCTGGCCCAGATTGCCCAGAGCAGTGGTAGCTTCCCCATCCCTGGAGGTGTTCAAGGCCAGGTTGGATGGAGCTTGGATCACCCTGATCCAATGGGAGGAGGTCTCACTGCCTATGGCAGGGGTGGAACTGGATGGGCTTTGAGGTCCATTCCAACCCAACCCATTCCAGGATTCGATGAATGCAGGTCACAGTGATGAGCTGCTCCTCCTGCAGCCGAAGCAGGGGCTCAGGAGCAAGCACACACCTTCTCACACACAACGGTGTCCCCTGAGGGGAAGAGGAGCTCTGCGCTCAAGTGAAGTCAGCCAGGAAGGTGTCTTGAGCCAGCGGGGGGCAGCTCTGTACCTCTGGGCAGCCAAATTATTGTGCATCTCACCAGTTGTCCCATTAGCAGCCTGACTTCCATTGCAGTGCAGTGAGGAGAGGGACAACTGGTGTCCTGCCGCATCCTGGGGCTGCCAACCCAGACCTTCTGCCAACCCTTCCTAGACAGGACCAGAAGGAAGGGAGGGACTGCATGTCAGGGGTGCTCGCAGGATGCCCGAGCAGAGGCTCTGCCCTCCCTTTCTGCTTCTCATTCCCTTCTCTCAGGTTCCCTGCTCTCTCAAGGCTCTGGCATGTCCAATACTTACTATCTCACCCCTTTCTTTCCCCCCAGGAAACAGGAGCAGTTCCAGACAGACCCTGACAGCTATAATGGAGCTGTGCGAGAGAATTACGCCTGGTCCCAAGATTACAGCGACTTGGAGATTAAAGTGCCTGTGCCCAAGCACATCGTAAAAGGCAAACAGGTAAAGTGATGTTAACAGGGAAGTCACAGATGCCCCGTCCCTGGAGGGGTTCAAGGCCAGGTTGGATGGGGCTTGAGTCACCCTGATACTGTGGGAGGTTGTCCCTGCCCGTTGCAGGGGGTTGGGACTGGATGGGCTTTCAGGTCCCTTCTGATACAACCCATTCCATGTGTCTTTCTGCATTTCCCTTCCCCTTGGGGTGCCCAGCTTTCGCAGGAAGCTGTGTTTGGAGCAGGAAGGCTCCTTGTCTGTTGTACTGAAGGAGCAGGATGCGGTTGTGTGTTTTTCCCTTGTGTAGCTGGTGGGGATGGACGGTCCCAGCCTGGTCGTGTTCCCGTTGGGACTGCAGTGTCCTGTTGCTCCGGCCTCAGCAGGGTTCCCTGGCACCACATGGTGCTCTGCATTTTTTCTCTCCTGTTCCCCTGACTACAAATTCACATGTGTGTTTTGGAGCCTGGATGAGGATGAATGCTCCTTCCCAGGTTGCTCCTCTGGCTCAGAGTGTCTTCTGCTCACATTTGCAAGTGGGAGCTGCTGGAATGGCTCCTGTGGCACTCAGGAACTGGAGCAGGCACTGCCCATGTGTGGCTTTCCCTGCTCCAGGTGAAAAAGAGCTGGGATGCAGGCTGAGCAGCCAGAAATTCTCTTTCCTGGGCGGGGAGGTCTCACCTACCCCATCGGCCCAAGCAGGAACTTCCTTTCTCTGTTCATGGCCACAAGCGATCCTGTTGTTTCTCCTTCTCAGTTCCTGTTCCCTCCTGGCAAGGGGCTTGAAGGGCACATGCCCATGGCTGGCGTTGGTTGCATTCAGAAGTTTGAACTCTCCTGTCTTTCCTGAGTCCCCGTGGCTGAGTCTGTATTTTTCCATTTGGGAAGGCTGCGCTCCCCCACCTCTCATTCTCCTCTGCTTCCAGGGTGGCTGAAATGAGCATGCCTGGGTTTGTTCACCGGCTCCAGCCTACACAGCTCCCAAGCATGCCAAAAGAGCAGAATTGGCAGCAGCAGCCTGCACCGGAGGGCTGCCACGGCTGCCACGGGGACAGCAGGGGGACCAGGAGATGCATCCCTCACTCTGGCTCTCTGGAACAAATCCAGGCTGTTTCTTGGAAGGATTTGGGGGCATCCAGGTGGATGTTCCATCCCTCTGCATCCTATTGCCATCCTCTTGCCTCTCCCCGCCCAGGGAAGTGCCCTCTGTGCCAGGGGAGTTGTGTCCTTGCCAAAAAAAGACCTGGAGCAGGTTTGTCCACCCCATCCTTTGCCATCCAGAGGCGCAGGGGCCTCAGTGAAGCTGGGATGGGACCTTTCCTGGACTTGAAACTTCCCTGCTGCAGAAGAGCCCCCTGCATGTTGCCAATGTGGCTTTTTTCCCAGCTGTGCCTGCCCTGGCCCCAGGTTCTGCCTTTGCTGCCCTCTTGAGGTGATCAATTATTGTCCTTGGGGCAGCTCCTTCCCACACAGTGCCTGCCTTGGCCCCAGATTCTGCCTTCACTGCCCTCTCAGAGCAATCAATTGTTTAGATGTCAGAATTCCCTTCTCCCTGCGAGGTGTCTCCTGTTGTCGAACATCAGTCCCTGGGCTCCTCTTGGCAGATTTCAAGTGATTCCTTCAGTCTTTTCCAGCCTCGGGGGACAGGAAGCGGATAGGCTGGGTCACAGCCCAAGGCAGGATGGTTCAGAGCCATTTGAAAGCTCGATGGGCCTTGGCTGCATTGTTGATGCAACAGAGAAGCATTCCCCTACATTCACAGTTTCTTCTCTTTAAAGAATTATCATCCCTTTGGCTCCTCTGCCAAGTCGAGATTAATAGTCGGCCTCGTTTGGTCCCTGGGCTGAGAGCGCACCCGACTCTAAAGCTGCTCAGAATCTCCTGATGACACTTTTTTGGATTCAGGCTGTTGCTATGGCACAATTTCGCTCGGGTGAGCTTAAGGCTTCCTTGTATGGAGCTCCAAAAAAGTGTCCACGGAGCAGGAATGGGTGATGGGGTAGGTGGGAGCATCTTCCTCTGCCGTCTCCACCTCTCTGATCTACTTAGAGGCGCACCAGGGGCCCCAGGATTCAAGCGCTTCCCGAGAACTTAAATAGAGATAATGACAGCGAGGCTCTCTGTTTGCCTGGCTCGGAGGAGATGAGCTAGATTTCTTCATAGGTTTGTGTTTGCTTGTTTGAGTCGCGTGGGCGGGTGTGGGCGTTCCAGCGCGCACAGAAATTACTGTGGTGGTGGAGAGACGAGAGCTGGGTTTCCTCACCACTGCCAGGAAAACCAAGCATTTTTAGGGGGCAGATACACTTGTGGGGAGTGTGTGGTGGGGCACAAGGAGCCCCGTAACTGCTGTGGTGTCCGTGGCTGTGGCTGTGCTGCCGGGACAACTTTTTTCCCATGAGATCACCCTCAGCTCCAGCCCTGGCTGCTGCCTGGGGAGAGGTGTGGATTGTCCATGTTCTGGCAAACTCCCAGCTCATTTTGCCATGAGCACATCGCTGCGGGACAGTTTGGGGCAGGAGGCAAGGGCACCCCCTCAGAGACCCCCAGCACTGTCCCTGGAGGAGTGGGGATGCTGAGTGGAGGTGATTTGTCCACAGAGGCACCCTGGAAGGAGCTGGTGCCCATATGCAGCAAACCCTGCGTTCCCTGGGCACCACCGGGTCTTCTCAGACATTTCTTTCCACACGAGGAGGGTCAGAGTTCTAAAATGGTGTGGGCTTTGCTGCTGTCCCCACTCTCGATGGGTGGGCTGCCCAAGAGGGGCCTGTTTGCTAGCTGCAGGTAGAAGTGGGTGTTGCGATCATTTCTCATGCTGGCCGGTTGTGCTGCAAAGTGGCTGGGTTAAGACTACCTAGTTTGGATTTTTTCTTCCTTCTGTATTTCTTCATTCCCCCTCCTAATGCCCTGCGGGTCCCAGAGCTGCCTTGAAGATGTCCTTCAGTCCCACCAGGTGGCTTGTGTAGCCACCTTGGAATCAAACCCCTCTCCCATTTGATTGCTCCTGGCCCCATGGATCCTACAGCTGCAATGCTGCATCGCTGCCTTTCCTATCTCCAGCCCCTGCGGCCTTCCTTCCCTCAAAGAACCCCCAGGAAGGCGTTTTGGGTGTCACCTTGCTTTTTTCCCCTTGACCCTTTCTGGCCAGGCCCTGTGTTGTGCTGAGAGCCCGTTGTCAGCAATGGGGACCAGGGCAGTCAGTGGTGGCAGAGAGCGGAGTCTTATCTTCACCCCTTGTCCCTGCCTGAGGCCTCAGCCCTGGGGTGGAGGAAGCTGCTCTGCACTGCAGCCTCTCTGGAGAGGTTTCCCATCCGGAAGGAGCTGCTTTCACAGGGTCATGCCTGGTGAAAGCCAGGCGTCCTCTCCCACCTGGCAGAGCCAGAGCTCATGTCCCTGCCCTGATCCCCTGTGACTATAGAATCATGGAATGGTTTGAGTTGGAAGAGACCTCAAAGCCCATCTTGTTCCAACCCCTGCCATGGGCAGGGACACCTCCCACTGGATCAGGGGCTCCAAGCCCCATCCAACCTGGCCTTGAACCCCTCCAGGGACAGGGCAGCCACCACTGCTCTGGGCAACCTGGGCCAGGGCCTCCTCATTCTCACAGGGAAGCATTTCTGCCTAAGATCTAATCTCAATCTCCCCTCTTGCAGCTCAAAACCATTCCCCGTCCTATCCCTGCATTGGACCCGAGGGAATGGCAGGAAGATGTGCCAGGGCAGGGTTAGGTTGGATATGAGGAAAAGATGCCTTCCCACCTTCATTGTGAAGAATTTCCTCATTATGTCTAGCCTAAATCTCCCCCTCTCCAATTTATAGTCATGGTCAAGCCCATAGTGCCCCCCTGTGCTGTGTGTGCTGGTCTCTTCTGGTCCCATTAAAGCCCTGGCAGCTCCCTGTAGCCCGTAGGGGGTTTTATCTAGGTGACATCGCTCAGCCGCGGCCGTGTGCCCTCGCTGCCTGGAGCAGCTCTGCCCGTCTCCTGCCTGCGTGGAGCTAGTGAGCCGCTGGAAATCTCCTAGGTAATGGATAATGTAATAACATTTCAAATGAGATCTGCAGAGCTGGAGGAAGATCTGGAGGAACTCTGGGAGAGAATGCAGGCAAATCTCACCGCAGTCTCCTCCTCTCGGGCCAGAGACGGGGGCCACAAACCTAATCCTTCCCAGCCACCTTCTCCCGTCATCCCCCAGCCTGGCTCTGCCTTGCTGCTGGCAGCAACTCGGACTTAAATGGGAAAGGAGAGAGCATATGGTCTCTCCAGAGACCGAGGGTACCGTGTGTCACACAACGAAGTCATAGCCTGCTTCTGTGTCCCCAGGGCAGAGCTGTGTCACCTCCACAGCGGGTCGGAGCGGGGCTCCCCGTATGGCTGCTGCGGGCGGGAGCTGGTCCCATTCCTGTGGGATGGAGCTGCCTGGTCCCCTTGTCCCCGCGGCGGGAGAAGAGGATGGTGCCGCAGTGTCCCTTTCGCATGCCCAACGGGAGGCCTGGGCTCAGCCTGGCACTGGCTCTGGAAAGGGAGCCAGGGAGCGTGCTGTCAGTGCAGTATGGCAAAAAGTGGGATGAGCTGCCGTGCCCCTTCACAGCATAGAAACCCCCTACTTGGCAGGGAAGTGCTCCGACCCAGGAGCACCCGCACCTGTGCCCAGGTCATCACAGCAGCGGCCGGGCACGTGGCATCCAAGCCTTGAATGCTGGGCGGAGAGTGTTGCTGTTTTTTTCTGTGGAGAAACCAAGGCACAGAGCAGTCCTGATGGCAGGAAGAATCGCCTTGAATCCTTCTAGGGCTCCCTGGTGCCTTTTGTTCTCGGTTAGATTTCCTTTCTCCCCAAAGCTGTTGCTGTTTACTCTGAAATGACAGCAGGATTCCCACCCTCCTGCTACACACAGGTCTGAAAGCTCTTCTCTCTCTCTCATCCCTAGCGAGTGCTCTTGACCCTACACCCCAACCAGCACAGCAAGAGGGCAAGTGGGAACCTCCCTGATGATTTCTTCTCTCTTTGTGTTCCCAGGTATCTGTGGACATCAGCAGCAGCACGATTCGCGTAGCGGTGCTGGAGGGGAGCGGCCAGCGTGTCCTCGTGGAAGGGAAACTCACCCATAAGATCAACACAGAGAGTTCCCTCTGGAGCCTGGAGCCCGGGAAGTGCGTTTTGGTAAGGACGGCCAGTGCCAGCCATGTCTCCGTGCCTTGGCTTCCAGCTCCGCCAGGCTTGACCTGGAAGACCACAGCAGCTGGAAGCTTCAGTCAGATGTGGATGCATCTGGCTTTCCTCATTCAAAGCCCAGCTGTCTGCCCTTGCCTGTGGGCCGTGCCCTGCCTGTGGCTCTGGAGCGGGTGGCAGCGGGTGCTGGCAAAGCAACGCATCCATCGGGTGGTGCGAGGGAGATTCCCAGGCTTCAGCCCACGGCAGTGTGAGCACATCTGTTATCTAGAGGGGGTCATTGTACCCCGATCCCGGCACGCGGGGTCTGCCAGCAGGGACAAGCTGTGGCACCACACCACGGTGCCGGTGCAGCACTCTCGTACTTGCTGGCTTTGCTCTCCAACTTTTCCAGCTCCCATCCTACCCCAGCTTCCTAGTAGATGCCTGTTCCCTGCTGCTCATTCCTGTCCTGCCTCAGATTCCTTACTTATCCTGTTTGAAGCAGTCACTGTGGCCACTTCTCCATCTGCAGGCACCGTGGCTGGCTGTGTCCCTGTCATCCCCATGTCACACTTCTTCTCTGTCGAGGTGGCCTGGGGGCTGTTGCCAGTTCCCAGCCTCCTGGTTTCCAGTGTGCTCTGGATGTCTGGGCCGTGGGTTTGAGTTCTGCTGTGGCCCTGGCACTGGGTCTGCAGCTGAAGTTGTCCTGGTGGTTGCGTTGCTGCCCTTTCAGCATGGAATCTCACATCTCAAGTCGTTGCCAAACTCCTTGTAGGAGCTTTGAGGTCAGGATTGTGCTGAGAGTGGGGTTTTGCCACCCGTGGCCATCTTTGCCCTCTCCTTTTCCACACAGAGGCTTTTCCAGAAGAGTTTTGGGAGTCTCAAGGCTCTCATCAGCCTTGCAAGGGAGGAAGGAGTGGGCTCCTAGTCTTGCGCCCCATGTCACAGGCACCCAAAGCTGAGCCCCTGCTGCAGGAAATGGAGAAGGAATGTGCTGCTGGAAGCACAAGTGCCAAGGGTGGTGCATGGGGAGGTGGTACGGGCGCCGCCTGGCCAGATCCTTATGGATATACCCCAGGATGAGGGAGCTGGTGCCAAAGGATGAGGTCCCTGCCAGAGAGAGGAGCTTCTCTGGCTCTGTTATGGCATGGGAAGGGTGTGAAAAAGAAGGCACCAGCATCATTAACCTATGCTTTGGAATGTTCTTAAGCTTCTTGGAAATTAGCTGATCTGGGACAAGGGAGCAATCCTGAGATAAGGAGCAATCCTGGGAAGAGGAGCAATTGTGGGACAAGGAGTAATCCAGGGATAAGGAGCAATCCTGGGAAGAGGAGCAATCCTGGGAAGGAGTAAACCCATTCAAGAGGAGATGGCCCAATGGGTGGCTGCTCCGCCGCGCAGCTGGGAGTCCCTGGTGGGTGTTCCCAGGATCAGCAACGGAGGCAATGTTTGTTAAATACCCGGCGCCGGAGGAGGAAGGGAACAACGCGCAGGCGGAGCGAGATTTGGGGCCTTCTGGAGCGGCTGTGGGCAGCGTGGGGAGCGGCTCCATTACCTCCAACCCCAGAGCCAGGTCATGCCTCAAAGTAGCACGAGCACAGGGTTGTGAGGATCTCCAGCTGGCTGCCAACATATTGATGGTGGGATGAGATTTCATATGAAGAATTGTAAGGTAACTGGAGCAGAGTGAGTAATTCTCACCCGAGAGCATCTCCTTTTTCTGTGTGCGGAATAGCCAGAAGTGGTTTGCAACTCCTCCCAATTCATTCATCAGGAGACACCCAGCCCTGTGTTAACCAACAGCTTCGTTCAGCGCCTGGGAACCCTTTGGCTTTGTTTGGAGGGCTGGTGGGACGTACAGCCCCATCCTGGACCCAAGTTTGTGCCTCCAGGTTTTGTATGAACTCGGAATGAGGCGATTAGGAGTGTCTTTGTCCTGTGAGATGCCACAAGGTGCCTTCTGGCTTCCCTCTCCAGCATACCCTGGCAGGGTGGGGATGCAGCTGAAATCAAACTCAGCCAGCACTGGAGTCATCCGAGGAGATCCTGACCACCTTGGGGTGGCTCTGTCTCGAGGAAACCCTGTGATTGCTCATGTTTTCCTTGTCTGTGGGTTGAGGTGATACCTGCAGGCAGGGCTAGATCCATGCTCCAAGGAGGTGAAATCTCTGCTTCTTGGTCTTGGCCAATTGGGAAGGTCCCGTTTCTGTGCAGAGATGCCATTGAGTCCTGTCTGTGGTTGCAGGACACATCAGGGATCATCAAGATCCTTGTGCTTCCTGGGCTGTTGTTACAGCTGTCTTTCATGTCCTTAGCTTCCCCTGCCCGCTGCTTGGCTCCCATGCCAGGGGCCGTTCCTGGGGTCTCGTCAACTGGCCTCCCTTCTCCCCATCAGAGAACCTTCCCAGCTCCGCTTTCCTCGTCCTATTTGGCGTTTTTATCAATTTATCCTCTTCACTACACATCTGCTCGCTCTCTGACTCTCCCTGCTTCCCAGCACTCACCTTTCCACTCCTGCCCTGTGAAGTTCTCCCTGCTGTAGCGTGGGTTGAGCACCAGTGCATTTCCCACCTTATCCTTCGGCACAAACACACGCTTTGCATGCAGCAGACCCTGAAGCGAGGCACTCCTCCCATGCGTGACAGGGGCACTGTCCACACCTCCTCTGGCTCGGGATCATGTCCCAGGCTTGTGCCCCTGCCCACAGCTCCAGTTGTAATCCCTGCGCTCACCCTGCTCCATTGCACCCGCTTGCTTGTCGAAAATGAGATTAAAATAACTTTGCCCAAACTGTTTTTAGAACTCTCCGCTGGGTGTTGTGTACGGCACGGTTTGGGATATTTTCGTTGGTGAGGATTTTTCCCCACTGTTACCTCTGCTTTTCCCCTGCTCTCCTGCATTTGTTATCGACACTTGGGCTTTTGTACCTGAGCCCTCTTCCAGCTCTTCGCTCATCACCTTGTGAGCCACAAGGCCAAGTTAATGAACATCCCTGTGCCCTGCCTTCCACCTGCTGCCTCCTCTATACCCCAAAACATCTCCTGCTACCTTTTGGGGCGACAGCTGCTGTTGTTCCAGAAGGAAAGCAGGTGGGGAGAAGTTGTTTTTCCAAGACCTACTTAGATCCCTTGGCAGCATCGCTTCAGCTCTGATGAGAGATTTAGGATGAGGGAAGAAACGTTATGCTGTGACGAAGTCCAGCAGCAGCACTGAAGGGCTGTGACCTTCCCAACAGGGCACGGAGATGTGACATGACACCATGTCCATTGCAGTGATGCCTGTCACCCTCTTCGCACATGGGGAGACCCCACATGGCTGCAGACATGCCAGGAGAGTGTCCCACCCCTCCCGCATGCCCACCTCTGCCTGCAGCGATTGTCCTTGTGCTCCATCCTCACCTGGGGCTTTGCCCAGTGCCAAGCACACTGAGAGGGAAACAGCCCCTTCCCCTCGGCGCTCACAGCTCATGTCACCGGCTTTGGGAACACAGGTGCTGCAGCATGGGGATGCTGTCAGCTTTGGATACAGCAGCAGAGGTGTCTCCTCTGCAAACCTCCCTCTCCTCAGGCCATCGCAGAGGCTGTTCCTTCCCTCCCTCTGAGCCCCAAAAGACTCCTGGGGCTGTTCCCTCTTGATGGGGGTGCAGCATCTCCCCACAGCCCAGGAGGCCTTTTGGGACCCACCAGCCTACAAAGCAGAGGCACAGCCTGACCGAGAGCCCAGACGCACTGCAAGGACATAATCCTTCCTCTGGCGATTCCAGAATCCTGTAGGTTCAGACTGAGCTGCTGGCTGGGAACCTTGAAGTGCAGGCAGAGCTTTTGCCTTGTCTCCCAGTGAGAAACATAATCAGGTCGAGATTTGTCCTGGTGAAAAAAGCCTTGCTTCCTCCTGGAGCACCTCAAGCTTTCGAGCCCTCCCCAGGGGATGTGCAGCCTCACCTGGCACCATTGGTCAAGGGCTGGAGCCTTTCTCTGCGGGCATCAGGTCTGGGCTGAACCCAGATATCAGCTATGGACTCTTGGCTCTCACATTCCTCCACCTTCTTGCAGCCAAGCACTCAATGAGGCACCCGCTTGTGTCACCATCCCAGACTCTTGTGGTCCATGTGTCCAGCCGAGCAATGGGCTGAAATAATGGAGGCCGGTGGTAGAAATGTGTCCAAAGCTGAGTGATGCAGTTGCCACACCGGAGGGACAGGATGGCATCCAGAGGGTCCTGGACAGGCTGGAGAAGTGGGACTGTGAACCTCATGAGGTTCAACAAGGCCAAGTTCAAGGTGCTAGACCTGGGTCGTGGCAGTCCCTGCTTTCATAGAATCATAGAATTATAGAATCACTAGGTTGGAAAGGACCCACTGGATCATCGAGTCCAACCATTCCCATCAAACACTAAACCACGTCCCTCAGCACCTCATCCACCCGTCCCTTAAACCCCTCCAGGGAAGGTGACTCATCCCCCTCCCTGGGCAGCCTCTGCCAGGGACCAATGACCCTTTCTGTGAAATATTTTTTCCTGATGTCCAGCCTGACCCTCCCCTGGTGGAGCTTGAGGCCATTCCCTCTCGTCCTGCCCCCTGTCCCTTGGGAGAAGAGCCCAGCTCCCGCCTCTCCACAACCTCCTCTCAGGGAGTTGCAGAGAGCAATGAGGTCTCCCCTCAGCCTCCTCTTCTCCAGGCTAAACACCCCCAGCTCTCTCAGCTGCTCCTAAGACTTGTTCTCCAACCCCTCACCAACTTCGTTGCTCTTCTCTGGACTCGCTCTAAAGCCTCAACATCCTTCTTGTGGTGAGGGGCCAGAACTGACCCCAGGATTCGAGGAGGGGTCTCACCAGTGCCGAGTCCAGAGGGAGAAGAACCTCCCTGGACCTGCTGGCCACGCCGTTTCTGATCCAAGCCAAGATGCCCTTGGCCTTCTTGGCCACCTGGGCCACTACTGGCTCATGGTCAGTTCCTGTCAACCAACACCCCCTAGTCCTTTCAATACAGGGTGGAGGATGATGTGATTGAGAGCAGCCCTGAGGAGAAGGACTTGAGATGCTGGTTGATGAGAACCTCGACATGAGCCGGCAGTGTGAGCTTGCAGCCCATAAGGCCAACTGTGACCTAGGCTGCATCAGAAGCAGCGTGGCCAGCAGGGCGAGGGAGAGGATTCTGCCCCTCTGCTCCTCTCTTGTGAGACCTCATCTGGAATATTGTGTCCAGTTCTGGAATCCTCAACATAAGAAGGATGTGGAGCTGTTGGAGCGAGTCCAGAGGAGGCCGTGGAGATGATCCGAGAGCTGGAGAACCTCTGCTATGAGGACAGGCTGAGAGTGTTGGGCTTGTTCAGCCTGGAGAAGAGAAGGCTCTGAGGAGAACCTATAGCGACCTTCCATGACCTGGAGGGGCTGGGAAGGGACTTCTTACAAGGGCTTGTAGTGATAAGACAAGGGGCAATGGGTATAAACTGGAGGGGGGCAGATTTAGACTGGACATAAGGAAGAATTTCTTCACAATGAGGGTGGGGAGGCCCTGGCCCAGGTTGTCCAGAGCAGTGGTGGCTGCCCCATCCCTGGAGGTGTTCAAGGCCAGGTTGGATGGGGCTTGGAGCCCCTGATCCAGTGGGAGGTGTCCCTGCCCATGGCAGGGGTGTTGGAACTGCATGGGCTTTGAGGTCCCTCCCAACCCAGAGTATTCTATGATTCTATAAAAAATCAACCTCAGCTTGTGCTGCCCATCCTGGAGGCTGGACCTGTCCGTGGCGAGCGCTTCAGCACCTCTGTGCACCACAAAACCCTAAACTCAAGGTGACAGAGAGAGCCTTGCCCTGGCCCGTGGGATGCTCATGTAAGTGGGGCTCCAACCTCGGAGCGAGTCCCAGTTTTGCGTCTCTCCCCCTGGAATAAAGGAGCATGAGCCAATTCCCCCCCACACTCAATGCGAGCTGCAGAGGTTAATTAATGACTGTTTGCAAAACGTTCGGTGCTGTAGCGATATGCTCCACAGAAAAGCTGCTGAGGAGATGAATAATTCTGTCTTCCCAGCAGGGTGGGAAACTGTATGCGGAAAAGAAAGCCAGGGCCACACATGAGGCGGGTGGCAGAAAAGGATCCCCAGGCTGGCACTCCCAGCTGGAGCTCCGGTGTCTTTCACTGCGAGCAAGGAGGATTTGGGTCTTGAGGGTGTTTCCTACCTGCTCCGTGGCGTCTGGTGGTGGTGAGAAACAGTGGCAGGGTGGCAGGGGAGGAAGGAATTTGGTAGAGAAGGAAGACACAATGGGTTTGCCGTCTCCTGGTGTTTGAGATGGAGGTGAGATGATGTTGGATGAGCCACCAAGGCTTCCAGCATCCGTTCATCCCCCTGCTGCTGGGTTGGCTCTAGTGGGGCTGGACTGAGTCGGGCCTTGCCATAGGTGCTCAGCATCGTTGGAACACTGATAGAATCCTGGAATGGGTTGGGTTGGAAGGGACCTCAAAGCCCATCCAGTCCCACCCCTGCCGTGGGCAGGGACACCTCCCAGTGGATCAGGGGCTCCAAGCCCCATCCAAGCTGGCCTTGAACCCCTCCAGGGATGGGGCAGCCACCACTGCTCTGGGCAACCTGGGCCAGGGCCTCCCCACCCTCACAGGAAAGCATTTCTACCTAAGTTCTCATCTCAGTCTCCCCTCTTTCAGCTTAAAAACCATACCCCTCATCCTCTCCCTGCACTCCCTGACCCAGAGCCCCTCCTGGCTTTCCTGCAGCCACTTCAGTCCTGGAAGCTGCTCTAAGGTCTCCCTGGAGCCTTCTCTTCTCCAGGCTGAACAACCCCAACTCTCCCAGCCTGTCAAACTCAAGAGGAGCGGCAGCGAGCCCAGAGCATTCTCCTTCCATAGCCTTGGCCTGGCCAGAGCTCACCTTGCCCGCCAAGGGGACAACATTCGAGGGGAGCCGTTATTCCCCACCTGCCCATCCAAGGCTGGGAAGCCCACGAGCAAACCCTGTGCTGCTCTTCCTCCCCCCTGAAGTGGAACTGTGCAATTAAGAGGAGAGCAAGCACGCCTGTCTAGCTGGAAAACGAACGCCTTACCTAAGTTGGAATATTTTACCGGCTTTGCTCTCCCAGAAGGATTAAGCCCCAGCCACCCCCTCCTGTATTAATTGGTTCCTTTTCTTTACACGGTTTTCTTTACTCGGCTCCGTTCCTTTAATGGCTGCTCGTGTTTTCCCCTCCAGAGCTGTTGAGGTTCCAGGGAGCTTTGGGTAAATTGTATTGTCTGCCTTTATTGATGATTTTGCAGAGAGGCCGACGAACGCCGTAAATCTTCCATGCTGTCGGGATTAGTGCTGAAATCATCCAGGAAGAAGGATCCCAGCCCTCCTGGCAAGTCGGGGTGGCACGTGTGGCACCCGGCACAGCCCGGCCGGCTGTGGCCAAGGCGCTGCCCGTGTGGGGCCTGAAGGTTTTGGCTGGAGGTGAGGGGGTGTCCTCACTCCTCAGGTTGTCCCTTGGTGGCAGGAGGTGGTGGCACAGAGCAGCAGGGGGCATTTTCACCTCCCTTGCCACATGAACCTGGACAGGAGCCAAGGTGAAGGCTCCTTTTGGGTTCACACACCAGAGGAGGTATGGACAGTGCCCCACAGTGTGGGCCAAGGTTTTGAGGAGAGTTTGTGGTGAGATCTTGGGAAGAAATTCTTCACCATGATGGTGGGGAGGCCCTGGCCCAGGTTGACCAGAGCAGTGGTGGGGCTGTGGTGGGGTTGTGCTGAGCCCTTGGATCACCAAGGAATGGAGGGACGAGCCTTTCTTCCCTCTGAGGACCCAGTTGTGATTGACTGTGGGAAGATGCGAGGGAACGGCCGAGCTCCCGGCATCGCTGGCACAGAGATGTGAGGCGGGCAGGGGCAACACATCACAAGGGAGGATGGGGGGCTTCTCTTTGACCCGCTCTTCCTCCCCAGATCAACCTGAGCAAGGGGGATGAGTACTGGTGGAATGCCATCCTGGAGGGTGAGGAGCAGATCGACATTGACAAGATCAACAAGGAGCGCTCCATGGCCACAGTGGACGAGGAGGAGCATGCTGTGCTTGACCGCCTCACCTTTGACTACCACCAGAAGCTGCAGGGCAAGCCCCAGAGCCATGAGCTGGTGAGTGCTGCCTGCCTTCCACCTCCTCTGTGGGTC
The DNA here is from genome assembly GCF_032191515.1 of Phaenicophaeus curvirostris. Lineage (NCBI taxonomy): Eukaryota > Metazoa > Chordata > Aves > Cuculiformes > Cuculidae > Phaenicophaeus > Phaenicophaeus curvirostris. The sequence goes on along the minus strand of NC_091418.1, from coordinate 5,815,693 downwards.
CCATCTCTGGAAAAATGGTGCGGCATGAGGCACCTCTACAGCTCTGCTTTGTCTCAGAGCTCCTCCTCACTGAGCATCCCCCATATCTCCATTCCTGAGGTTCATGGAATCATAGAATGGTTTGAGTTGGAAGGGCCCTTAATGAGGGACAAGAGGGAATGGCCTCAAGCTTCACCAGGGAAGGTTCAGGCTGGACACTAGGAAAAAATTTTTCACAGAAAGGGTCATTGGGCACTGGCAGAGGCTGCCCAGGGAGGGGGTTGATTCACCTTCCCTGGAGGGGTTTAAGGGACGGGTGGACGAGGTGCTAAGGGGCATGGTTTAGTGCTTGGACTCGATGATCTGGTGGGTCTCTTCCAACCTGGTTATTCTATGATTCTCTGATTATCTAATTCCATCCCCCTGCCATGGGCAGGGACACTTCCCACTGGATATGGGGCTCCAAGCCCCATCCAGCCTGGCCTTGAACACCTCCAGGGATGGGGCAGCCACCGCTGCTTATGGCAACCTGGGCCAGGGCCTCCCCACCCTCAGAGCAAAACATTTCTTCCCAAGATCTCATCTCAGTCTCCCCTCTTGCAGCTGAAAATCATTCCCCCTCCTTCTATCCCTGAAATCCCTGATCAAGAGTCCCTCTCAGCATTCCTGCAGCCCCTTCATTCCTGGAAGCTGCTCTAAAGTCTCCCTGGAGCCTTCTCTTCTCCAGGCTGAACAACCCCACTGCGGGGGTGGCTGGGAGGGTGGTGCTGTGGGATGACCACCATCCTGACAGCACCTGTGGCCTTTCCGCAGAAGGTGCATGAGATGCTGAAGAAAGGCTGGGACACCGAGGGATCCCCTTTCCGTGGCCAGAAGTTTGACCCCTCCATGTTCAACATCTCCCCTGGCGCCGTGCAGTTTTGATGGAGACCAAAACACAGCTGAGAAACGAAGCGGGAAGAGGAGAAACCAAAACCCAACTGGCTTCTTGACCCTGGCACCCGGCGCCTGCTTGGCGTTGCTGGTGCCCAAATTCCTCTGCCTTCACCGTTGGATGGAAACCCGGGAATGCAGATTTCCGTCCCGTCACCAAGGCAACCCGAGCGGCTGGGACCCTTCTCCTCTCCTCGCCTCGCGCTGGTTCTGTTGTTTTGCAGGAATAGACCGAGCTCGTTGGGTGACAGATTTGTTATTTCTGGTGGCTGAGGATGCTTCTTTTTTGGGGTTTCTGGCGGTGCCAATCCCTCCCCGCCCCAGCACTGGGCACCTTTGCCCCTCGCAGGCGGAGCTGTGCTCTCCGCACCTCTGGGGATGGCGTGAATCCCTCCCTTGCCCACCTGGCACCCCCCAAATCCATGCGCCGGGCCCTGCTCCGGAGGCTCCGTGCTCCCCCTGCCCAACCGAAGGGCCCCATCCAGCGCTGTGATGAACTGGGAGTGCACTGAAATGGCACTGGGATGAACTGGGAGTGTGATGGAATGCACTGGGATGGAGCTTGGATGGCACTAGGATTCATTGGGGTGCACTGGAATGACACTGGAATGCACTGGGATGGCACCAGGATGCTTTAGGGTGCACTGGGATGGAACTGGGATAGACCGGGATGGCACTGGGATGCACTGGGTGCACTGGAATGGGCTGAGCTGACACTGGGACGCACTGGGATGCACCGGGATGCCCAGCACAAGAGCTGCCCCCCAGGATTTGCGCCCCCCTTCCTCGGGGTGCGTGGGAGTGTGGCTACCAGTGGCCACCGGTCACCCCAACCCAGATTCACCAGGAACCCCCATCGCCCTGACTCCCCTGCCCCTTTGCAATAAACACGGTTGGAGCGCGGGGCCTGTGAGTGATTCAGGGCAGGGGGGGCACCCAAAAAAATCCCTGGCCAGGCCCCTGTGCCGGGTGGGGGACAGAGGGGAGACCTGGTGTCCCCACTGCAGGATGCGCCCCCCGCCAAGAGTGAGGGGGATGGATCGGGGAAGCCTGGAGGGGGCAGGATTTGAGGGTCTCGGGGAGGGATTGGGGTGGGATTTTGGGGATCCATGGGGAGGGCGCTTGGATGGGGGGGATTTGGGATTGGGGGGGAATTTAGGTTCTTTTGCAGGGGGGATTGGGGATGGGGGGGGATTTTGGGGTTCTCTGGGGGGATTTGGGGATTCCCTGAGGGGGAAATTGTAGATCCAGGGGGAGATTATTGGATCCTCGGGTGGGGGTGGGTGGGATTTGGGGTTCCTGGCAGCTCTAGGGGTGCTGCTCTGCCACCCCCGCCCCGTGCTCTGGGTGCCGAAATCTCTCTGTGGCGACGCACAAATATCCCGGCCCCCCCGCGCCCCCCCCCGACGCCCACGATCCCCATGGCAACAGCAGCGCCAGCCGCTCGCCCGCACTCACCCCCCGCCCCACGGCCCCCACCTGCCCCCCCACAGCTCCCACCCACCCCCTCACCTGTGCCCCACGGCACCCACCTGCCCCTCACAGCACCACCCACCCCTCACCTGCCCCCCACAGCACCCACCCACCCCCTCACCTGTGCCCCATAGCACCCAAGTGCCCCCCACAGCACCCACCCACCCCCTCACCTGTGCCCCACAGCACCCACCTGCCCCTCACAGCACCCACCTGCCCCCCACAGCTCCCACCCACCACCTCACCTGTGCCCCATAGCACCCACCTGCCCCCCACAGCACCCACCCACCCCCTCACCTGTGCCCCACAGCACCCACCTGCCCCTCACAGCACCCACCCACCCCCTCACCTGTGCCCCATAGCACCCACCTGCCCCTCACAGCACCCACCCACCCACCCCCTCACCTGCCCCCCACAGCACCCACCCACCCCCTCACCTGTGCCCCATAGCACCCAAGTGCCCCCCACAGCTCCCACCCACCCCCTCACCTGCCCCCCACAGCACCCCCCATACACCTGCCTGTGTCCCCCATCGCCCCCCTGCCTCCCTGCCCACGCCCCACCGCGGGGGGGGACGTGGCCTCGGTGTGTCTGTGTCCCCAAATCCTGCCCCTGGGGGCCGAGGGGACCTGGGGGGGAAGGGAGGACGTTTCCCCCACCCCAACAAGGGTTCTGGTTGGGGAGGGGGCAGCAAAGAGGGGCTGTTAGGGGTGCCATCGGGTATGGGGGTGCCACAAGGGGGGGGCTCCGGGGGGGGAGCGTGCAGTGAGTTGGAGGGCGGGGGGCAAGTCTGGATCCTGGGGTCTTTCGGGGCTGGAGATTCCTGGGAGGGGGCCTGGATCTGGGGATCCTGAGGGGGGGGGGGCGGGGGGGCTGGATAGGGGGCCTTCGAGGGGCAGATGGGGGTGCCCCCCAGCTCAGGATAAAGGAGTCCTGGAGGGGGGGAGTCTTGTGGGGAAGGGGGTCGGAGAGGAGGGAGGGTTTGGGGGGGGCGGGCCTGGATATTATGGGGCCTTTGGGGGGGGGGGTTGTGGGTGTCTCCCCCTTGGGGGGATCTGGGGTAAAGCGGGGGGGGGGGGGGTGTTCCCTTTTGGGGGTCTGTGAACTGTCGGGTCTGGAGGGTTCCCAGGGAAGGGGTGGAGGGGGGGGATTCCCTTTCGGGGTGCGTGTCCCGGCGGGGGTCCCGGGGGTCCCGGGGCGGCTCCTGCCGCGGGTCCCGCCCGGTCCCGCCCCCGGTGCGGGCGGAGCGGCGAGCGGCGGCGCTGACTGCGGCGGAGCAGCATGGCCACCACCGTGCCCTGCACCCGCTTCACCGACGAGTACCAGCTCTACGAGGAGATCGGCAAGTAAGGGCTGCGGCACGGACCCCCACCCCGCCCCATCGCCCCCCCCCGTACCCCCCCATGGCCCCCCTCATATAGGCCCCGTGGGCCCCCCCGCTAGTCTCTCCCATAGCACGCCCCCCCCCACCCCCGGACCCCTCATACCCCCCCCCATAGACTCCAGGGCACCGGGACCCCCTATAGCCACCCCCTAGCCCCCCCCCCCCCCTAGCTTCCAGGGCACTGGAACCCCCTATAGCCGCCCCCCGGGACCCCTCCTAGCACCCCCCGCACCTCCCCATAGCCTCCAGGACACCGAGACCCCCTATAGCCACCCCCCCCGGGACCCTCTATAGCCCCCCCATAGCCTCCAGGGCACTGGAACCCCCTATAGCCCCCCCTCGGGACCCCTCATAGCACCCCCCGCACCTCCCCATAGCCCCCCCCAGCCTCCAGGACCCCCTATAGCCACCCACCCAGGACCCTCTATAGCCCCCCCATAGCCCCCCCCCCCGACCCCTCATAGCACCCCCCACACCTCCCCATAGGCCCCCCATAGCCTCCCTGGCACCAGGACACCCATAGCCCCCCCCGGACCCCCTCATAGCACCCACCCCCACCTCCCCATAGCCTCCAGAACCCCCTATAGCCCCCCCCCGGGACCCCTCGTAGCAGCCCCCCCCAGCCTCCCCAATAGCCCCCCATAACCACCAGGACACCGGGGCGCCCTATGACCCCCCCTTACAGCTTCCCTATAGCCCCCCCCCATTGCCTCCCCATGCATCTGGACTCCCCATTGCTCCCCCCCAGAGCCCCCCCCAGAGCCCCTTCTCAGACCGACTGTAGCCGCCCCGGCACCCCCCTTTGCACCCCCCGGGACTAGGCACCGGGCCCCCCATAACTCCCCCCCATTGCCCCCCACCCAGAACCAGACCCCCCCCCAACCAGGACCGGCCCCCCACTTCACCACCCACTGCACCCCCCAGCCCAGGACCTCCCCATAGACCCCACCCCGGGACCAGCCCCCCACTTTTCCCAGCCCCCCCCAGCTTGAGACTGATCCCCTCTTTCCCACCTGCTGTCCCCCCCCAGCTTTGCCAGCCCCCTCCCTGCTGTCCCCCCCCAAGGACCTACCCTTGCCATTCCCTACCGGCCCCCCCTTTGGTACCCGCTCCCCACAAGGCTTTGGACCCCCCCACAGTGCCTCTGGGTCCCCCCCATCACTATGTTCCCCAGGGTTCCCCATCCCCCCTCAGCATTGCAGCCCCCCCCATGCCTTCCTAACCCCCCCTCTCCAGTCACCCCAGACCCCTCCAGTCCCTCTGGATCCCCCCCCATCCTTACAGAATCCCCCTTGCACTTACAGCTGCCTCCTGGCTCCTACAGCACCCCCCATCTTTACAGCCCCCCCAGTCCTTACAGAACCTCCCCCCCAGTCCTTACAGCCCTCCCCACCAGCTCCTGCAGCCCCCCCCATCCTTGCAGCCTCCTCAGTAGTTACAGCCCCCCCTATTTCTTAAAGCCCCCCCTCTATCCTTACAGCCCCCCCAGCTCCTGCAGCCCCCCCAGTAGTTACAGCCCCTCTGGCTCCTTGCAGCCCCCCCTATCCTTACAGCCCCCCCACCCCGAGTCCTTGCAGCCCCCCCAGCTCCTGCACCCCCATTCCTCCAGATCTCTCTGGTCTTTACAGCCTCCCCCCATCCTTCCAGATTCGTACCCCCCCTGCCCCCCCCAGTCCTTACAAAACCCCCCCCAGCCCTGGTAGCCCCTCCTGAGTTCTTGTAGCCCCCTCCTCCCTGGTCCCTATAAGCTATACCTCATCCTCCACCCCGTCCTTGAGGCCCCAGCTCCTTTCAGCCCCCCCATCCTCTGCTCTGCCCACCCCCCCTCGGCCCCCCCTCCCTGCAACTCCCTGATCTGTGCACACCCCCACATCTCTGCCCCCCCGGCCCCTGTCAGACCCCTTTGGGCCTTACATAACTCCCCAAACCCACTGCCCCCCCCTCGCTGGTCCTTACAGACACCAGCCCTTCTACACCCCCTGACCTCTTAAAGACCCCCTCCCCATCCTTCCAGCCCCCCCAGGGCAGGTGTTGGGGGGCACTCGGTTTTCGGGGGGCGAGGGGGGCCTCATTCACCCCCAAGGCCACGGAGGATGGGGTGGGGGGGTTCCCAATTTGACCCACTGTGGGGAGGGGGCAGACCCTGTTGGGGGGAGGGGGGAGCACCCCTATAAGTGGGGAGGGTTTGTGGGGCGGGGGGGGGAGCCCTTTGGCGAGGGCTCTTCCATTGCTCTCCCCCAAATCCAGCCTGGCCTGGTTACCATGGCAACGTGGTTCCTTCATTCGCACCCCCCCCCCAATCCCTCCATGTCATCGCCAGTCGCTGTCTGTGTCCCCCTCCCCGAGTCAGGACTGTGTGTCCCCCACCAAGTCAGGATTGTGTCCCCCCACCTCAAGTCAGGATTGTGTGTGTCCCCCCCCCAGTCAGGATTGTGTCCCCCCCCCAGTCAGAATTGTGTGTGTCCCCCCCCCAGGATTGTGTCCCCCCCCAGTCAGGATTGTCCCCCGCCACCAGCCAGGATTGTGTCCCCAGTCAGAATTGTGTCTCCCCTCATCAGGATTGTGCCCCCCCCCAGTCAGAATTGTGTGTCCCCCCCAAGTCGGGTTTGTCACCCCCCCGAGTCAGGATTATTAGGACATCAGCCCTCACCCTGGGGGGAAACTGAGGCACAGCAGGGGGGGCCCTGACATCCCCCCCCACCGCCCCCATGTGCCTGTCCCTGTGTGGGGATTGGAGGGGGCACACTCTAGGGTCACCCCTCTTGTCGTCCCCCCCCAGGTGGCACTTGTGGGGCTGCGGTGTGGGCACAGCCACGCTGTCCTTGTCCCCCCCCCCCGGCGGGGCTGCCACTCTCCGTGCCCCCCCCAGCCCCGCCACCGTGGCCACCGCCGCCACCATCCGGGCTACCCACCATCCCCATGGCAACCGGCTGCCAGATGCTTCCCGCGACCCCCCCTCTGCGATGCTGTCCCCCCCCCCTCTCCGCACTCTTCCCCCCCCATCATGGCCGGGGGTGGCATCGGGGTGTCCCCCCCCTCCAAGGTGTCAGGGTTCACCCCCGGTGCTGAGTCACGGCTGCCCCCGGGCGCTGAGTCATGGTGGAGCCCCCCGCCCCCCCAGCGGGGTTTTTTGGAGGGGGGGCGCTGAGCTGTGCCCCCCCAACCCCGCCTCGCAGGGGCGCCTTCTCGGTGGTCCGGCGCTGCGTCAAGCTCTGCACCGGCCATGAGTACGCTGCCAAGATCATCAACACCAAGAAGCTCTCCGCCAGAGGTACGCCACCCGCCCTGGGACCCTCGGCCTGGGGACACCCCGGGGACACCCCTGGGACACCCCTGGCGCCTGTTGGTGCCCATGGCCCCCATCCTCTCTGTGCCACCCACGGTGCCTTTCGATACCCGTGGCACCCGATGGCACCCGTGAAGCTCAACCCTTTGGTGTTGGTGGAACCTGCGATGCCCACAGCACCCGCGATGTCTGTGCCGCCCACAGTGCCCGGTGATGCCCATGACACCCATCGTATCTGTGACACCCGTGATGTCCATATCACCTCCTGGTACCCATCGGTGCCCGTGATGAGGCGCTGGGGGACATGGGTTAGTGACTGATGGGAATGGTTGGACTCGATGATCCGATGGGTCTTTTCCAACCTGGTGATTCTATGATTCTGTGCTTGTGGGGACACCTGTGGGACACCCGTTGGTACCCGTGGCACCCATCGTAGCCATAAAGCCTGTGTTGCCTCTGGCACCCGTTGGTGCTCGCGGCACCCGTTGTCTACCTGATGCCCATGATGCCCGTGGCACCTGCAATATCTGTGCCACCCGTGTCACCCCAGGTCCCCGTGGGGTGTGGGTGGCAAAGGCTGTCGGCAGCGCGGAGGAGACACTCTGGACGAGTCCAGACCTTTCCCCCATCCTCGTCTTGCTGGGTCCCTCCTGCCCCGGGCTGCGTGTGCGAGGGGTGTGCGTGCGTGTGAGTGCAGTTTGTGTGCAACTTGTGCAGCGTGTGCGTGTGTGACCACATGCTGTGTGCGTGTGTGAGCGTGTGTGCGTGCAGTGTCTGTGCACACGTGTGAGCATGTGTGTGCACATATCTGTGCATGCAGTGTGTGTGTGCAGTGTGCAAAGGGTGTGCATGTGTGTGTGCAGTTTGTGTGCATGTGCAGTGTGTGTGTGGGGCCGTGTACACATGTTTGAGCGTGCAGCATGTGTGTGCAGCTTGTGCATATGTGCAGTGTGTGTGCATGTATGTGTAAGCATGTGTAAGCACGTACTGTGTGTGTGTGTGAGCATGTGTGTGCATGCAGTGTGTGTGCAGGTGTGTGTGCAGTGTGCAATGTGTGTGCAGTTTGTGTGCATGTGCAGTGTGTGTGCGTGTGCACATGTGTGTGCATGCATGTGTGAGCATGTGTAGGCACATACTGTGCGTGAACATGTGTGTGCACATGTGTGTGCGGTGTGCAATGTGTGTGCATGCATGTGTATGCAGCTTGTGCACACGTGCAGTGTGTGTGCACATGTGTGAGCACATACTGTGTGTGTGGATGTGCGTTTGTGGGCATGCAGTGTCTGTGTGCACACGTGTGTGCGCTGATGTGTGTGCGTGCATGTGTAAGCACGTACTGTGTGCGTGTGAGCATGTGTGTGCATGCAGTGTGTGTGCACACATATCTGTGTGTGCATGAAGTGTTGTGTGCATGTGCAGTGTGTCTGTGCGTGTGCACATGTGTGTGCATGCATGTGTGAGCACATACTATGCATGTGTGAGCTTTTGTGTGCATGCAGTGTGTGCACGTGTGTGTGCGGTGTGCAATGTGTGTGCAGTTTGTGTGCATGTGCAGTGTGTGTGCGTGTGCGCATGTGTGTGCATGCATGTGTGAGCATGTGTAAGCACATACTGTGTTTGTGCATGAACATGTGTGTGCATATGTGTGTGCAGTGTGCAATGTGTGTGCATGCATGTGTGCAGCTTGTGCACACGTGCAGTGCATGTGCACATGTGCGAGCACATACTGTGTGCGTGTGAGCATGTATGTGCATGCAGTGTGTGTGTGCGCACATGTGTGTGCGCGCATGTGTGTGTGTGCATGTGTGTGCAGTGTGTGTGCATGTGCAGTGTGTGTGCGTGTGCATGCATGTGTGAGCACATACTGTGCATGTGTGAGCTTTTGTGTGCATGCTGTGTGTGTGCACGTGTGTGCGGTGTGCAATGTGTGTGCAGTTTGTGTGCATGTGCAGTGTGTGTGCGTGTGCACGTGTGTGTGCATGCATGTGTGAGCCTGTGTAGGCACATACTGTGCGTGAGCATGTGTGTGCACATGTGTGTGCGGTGTGCAATGTGTGCAGCTTGTGCACACGTGCAGTGTGTGTGCACATGTGTGAGCACATACTGTGTGCGTGGGTGTGCGTTTGTGGGCATGCAGTGTCTGTGTGCACACGTGTGTGCGCAGATGTGTGTGCGTGCATGTGTGAGCATGTGTAAGCACGTACTGTGTGCGTGTGAGCATGTGTGTGCATGCAGTGTGTGTGCACACATATCTGTGTGTGCATGCAGTGTTGTGTGTATGTGTGTAGTTTGTGTGCGTGTGCAGTGTGTCTGCGTGTGCACATGTGTGTGCATGCATGTGTGAGCACATACTGTTTCGTGTGCATGCAGTGTGTGTGCACGTGTGTGTGGTGTGCAATGTGTGTGCAGTTTGTGTGCATATGCAGTGTGTGTGCGTGTGCACATGTGTGTGCATGCGTGTGTGAGCATGTGTAAGCACACACTCTGCGTGTGTGAGCATGTGCGTGCAGTGTGCGTGTGCATGTGTGAGCGTGTGTGCACCATCTGTGTGCAGTGTGCAATGGATGTGCATGCATGTGTGTGTGTGCTGTGTGAGCAGGTTGTGTGTGCACAGTGTGCAAAAGCACATCCATGTTCACACATGTGCAATGTGTGTGCAATGCGTACAGGCGTGTGCATGGATGTGCAGTGGTGTGAACTCTGTGTGTTGTGGGGAGTGTGCACGGGGTGTGTACAGGCGTGAGCAGTGCGTGACTGCACGGAGGGTGTATGTGCACACGTGTCTGCAGGGTGTGCCCGATGTGGGCACACGTGTGTGTGCGTGGGGGTGTGAGTTTTGCGTGTGCATGGGGTATGCGAGTGGTGTGCACATGTGTGCCGTGCGGGCACCTGTGTGTACATGTGAGCGGGGCGTGTGCATACGCGTGCTCAGGGTCCACATGTGTTGGTGTGAGGGTGTGCACGCGTGTGAGCCGGCAGCATGCAGCTGTGCCTTGTGTGGGGGTGTGCTCTGCGTGTGCACACGTGTGCTTGGCCATGGATGTGTGTGCAGCACGTGTGCCCAGGGGTGCGTGCAGGCACACACGTGTGCACGCTCTGTGCACTCACATGTGCCTATACTGTGAGCTGGGTGTGATTGTGGCTATACAGGTGTGCACACACGTGTGCGGGGGGCAAGCAGGTGCAGCCACACTCCGTTGCAGACGTGGCTCCCAGTGTGCACACGCATGTACAGCTGCACACATGCAGGTACAGCCGCATGGATGTGTGGCTACATGCCACACGCGTGTGCACAGGTACAGCTGCACACTCACATCTGGGTACACGCATGTGCAGAGGCACAGCTGCATGCGAGTTCACGCACAGCCGTGCGCATGGGTGTGACCACACACGCACACCTGCACACACGTGTGCAACTACACATCCTCCCCACAGCGTGTGCAAGGGCAGCCACGCGTGCAGCCACACCTGCCGTGCATGCACATCCGCGTGCGTGCACAACACACGCGTGTGCACAGCTCCATGCCTGCACACCCCACACGCACAGCTGCACGTGTGCACAGCCATGGATGTGCACACGCATGTGCAAAGCTGCCCACCCCCCTTGCACACGCACACCCAGAAGGGCACAACCACACGTGTGTGTGTGCCGCTACGCGTGTC